>NC_137461.1:74647885-75118472 GCF_964235325.1 Thermobia domestica
AAAGCGCATAGATGTATGTGAAAGTGGTAGAAGGCAAAGGAACATTTCCCCAGAAGACCAAATACTTTTTGTCAACTCTTCCGAATATTAAGGCCTTCCCAAATACAACCGCAAACATGCGGAAGAGTGATATAAGCGTGTTTTATTCCAATGTGTTTTGGCCAAGTTTGGCAGAAAGAAACCTAACTGATGTTGTGCTACTTGTTGATTCTTGGACAGCGAACAAAGACACCAACTTGCTCTACAAGCATGTACCATCCGGAGTGAATTTCAAAGTTGAGCTGATCCCTCCTGGTTGTACGGGTCTGATACGACCACTTGATGTTTATTTTTTTTAGACCATACAGGAACTTTGTGCGCTACGTTACAGAGCTTGTGTTATCAGATACTTTAGCATTTGGTCCCGCGAGAATTTTCTGAAACTTCAAGCCTTAACCCATTACCAGTTTACGGCATGTTTATTCAAGCCTTTGATTATGTATGCTTTCTACAGGTGTGGATATGCGATAGGAAGACCACCAAAGATTCCGACACCTCTAGAGTACTGTTTCGAGACATTCACTGGCGATCATTGTACCATGTGTGACCGATTGGCAGTATTCCGCTGTGCTCACTGCAAATGTATCTTGTGTTTGGACCATTGTCTCATTGAACAATTGCACTTACAATATTGACGAGCATGCACAAATGATGCGAAGGCTAATGCCTGTTTCCGGAATTTTCTTTTTGTGAAGCGGGTGGCCTAACTATATTAGACTTGTCTGGATTTTCATGGCCAGTGTTGCCAACTTTGGAATTCGTTTTTCTTTTCGACTCTAGGTACGTCGGTTTCCTGCATAGTTGGTGCTTTCTAGTTTTGTTCGTTCTAATATGATCAGCTCGTGATCAAATATGGCGCATTATGGCCAATTCCGTCTTTTCCGTATTTTTCGTACTTATGTTTTTTTCTATTTCCTTTTGTTAGATTGTACCACTGATTATACACGTCATATCTTATGTTCTACATGACAGGTTGACACTGAATATTGCACTCACTTCATATAGCGCTCTTTGCAAAACATGTACTTTTCATTGCAGTTGGCAACACTGTTAACCCCATTGGTGGCTTTCATTTGTTCCCTATTGTGGCAAGCCTCTTTCTATACATCACTTGTCAGCATTGTATTTTGCTGTGACTCCCCTTTTATTTTTTTTGCGGAATTTGCACTTTTCCTCCCTTGTCCAACCTTGCTGTTTCCCGAACTTCCACCCCTTATATTTCTTGAACCTATTGCTATGGGCAGCTAATTTTTTGGGAATGCTCATCTCTGTTACAACTCTTTCAAATGGCATAGGTCACATCTTTCACTGCAACTATCATTTTCGGAAGGTTCCCTTGTAAGCCTATATTTTCTTAACGTAGTTTTTGTTTTTACGGCAGAATGTATTGACCCAGAACTTATCGTTACATGCCAATACTTATCAATTTCATGGAAATGCTTTAAAAAGTGCAAATTACGAGATTAATATGACGTTGGACCAACTTTCATTCTCATAACACATCGATATGAAGTGGAGTCATAAGGTCATGAATTGTAACTTTTCGTGGCCACCACTGAATTTGAGAAGGAGGTTCGAGGTGGAAATAGACGCCAGATTCGAAGTTTCAAAGCAGCCCACATATTTTTACTTACGTTCAGATTAAATCTAGGAGGCTCAGCAGACAAAGTATGCATCCGGATGGAAGAACATAACAACGGTTACAAACTTTTAACTGGAAACACCCGGAAGAAGACCATTAGAAAGACTAAGGCGAAAATGGGAGAACAATATTAAGATGGAACTCAAAAATACAACGTAGAAAGTAAGTCCAGTTGGCTAAGGATAAAATGGAGAGTATTGTGAACGGGGGATTGAACTTTCAGTTCCATAAACCATAGAGTTAGTTATTTAGTTCAAATCCAGGAAATGTGCTATTTACGAGAGGTATTTAAATTCTTCCCGATGTTTCTCAGATTTCGCTGTGTAATAGCGTAAGTTGTATAAATGAACGTATTAACATTGCGGAATATTGATCCATTTCCCGTAAACACTATCTGAATCATAGAATGCACGTGATCACTTAAAATAGTTACATAATCACGGACAGAGCTCCTCCGTGGCTAAGCGGTTAGCGTACGCGCCTTTGGCGTGGGAGACCCGGGTTCGATTCCCGGCGGGAGCTCATGTGGTTCGGATTCCACGTTAATCAGTAGGTCCACGTCTCATATAGCCTCACTGCTGAAAGGGACGCTAAACTAAAATCAACTCAACTCAACATAATCACGGACAGAGACGAGATGTAAGCATCATCGCAGGACCCAGTGAAAACCAGGACTTTACCGACCAAAGCTTCACAGAACCAGCACCATGTTTCAAGGGTTATCGAAGACACTGCACATCAAACACCTCTTTGGACGTCTGACTCATACATAAATGCCACATGTGGTTTGAAAGAAGTTTGACGATGACTTATCGAACCACATTACACGTTTCAAGTCACAACTGTCCATTTTTTAGATTGCCAGTACCTTTGGAGTCGTGCTAAATAATTATGGTCAGTTATAAGCTGTTTCACCAGTGCAACTTAAGCTCGTATGACTATGTTATGTAACTCGCGGTGGACTGTGATTGTCAATGCATTTTATGGGAGGTGCTTGATCAATTCCTCCGTGACTTGGATCGTAGTTGCATGATGATTCTAAGTCACAATCTGCTCTAATATCCGCAGGAACTATCACAGAGGGTCTTCTTGTGATTCCTATTCCCATTTACCAGTATAAATTTGCCGTTAGTTTTGTAGGTCGTCTTCATGTTCGACATCGCAACACACTTGCAGCTTTCAACCTCTCGCATCACATAACCGAGCACTAACAATTATCTTCTTTCAAAATCAGGGAAATCTCCCATTTTACATTATCACAACTGTTCAGTTCTCTGCATGCACAGACAAACTACTGTCACACATAGCATGCCATAATTAATCGTCATCAACATCCCGGCGCTACGGTCATACCCTGGCCGTGCCAATGCGAATATTTAACGTATTTTCAACTCGAAGTGTTTACATTAAGATCATAGAAAGTACATATTGTCACAAAAGGGCAGTCATTAGTTTAAAAGTGAAGGATTTGTGCAAGAAAAGTAACGTTCTCCAAACTATATTTAAGATACAAAACTGCGATTATACAAATAACTAACACGAGAATCGGAAACAAATAGAATTCCACTCTGGAATATAGTCTAAAATGCACGGTCTTCATCGTCTAGTACAGCCATGCCCTACTGAATGTCTTTGTCCTTAATGTTAAATATTCCCCTTACCACATGGACAAGGGACAGAGACAGTAGTTAACCTGCTGTTGATAAAAGGCAGTGGTGATAGGCAGATGAACATTGATATTGTATTGGATGACTTACCTAACACACACTTACTTAGCACTTACTTATGTTATTCTCTTATGTAATTCTCTGTCCTACTTTGCTCATTGTGTTTTTCTCTGCTTTCCTCAGATTGCGAAATTGCATTCTAGCGTCATACATCTGCCAGCAGGAAAGTACTACTCTGTAAACTATGTGAAAATTCGCACAATATTGGACTGTCTTTACTTCCAAACTAGGAATAGTGGTTTTCTTTTGCATTATTCTATCATCATTTTGATTTGTCGTATTCCCGTTTCCTCTATTTCAACTTTCACCTTACGTTCCTTTTCTCATATTCTTCTCTTCTGAGCATATGGTATTCCGCTTTACATTTTCCAATCCTCATTTTTCATTTTGTTATCTCTTCTCCGTTCCCTCTGCATTTCTAATGTCTTTTCTCATTTCGAGTTTTGTTCTTCTGCCATAAAAAATCCCTGTTTATTTTTTACTTATACTTAATCCTTTATACAACTTAATAATTAGGGGCTTCGGTGCCTCAGTAGTAGAACCTTTACCTCTGGTGCATGGGGTCCCTAGGTCATCCCAGCTCGGGCCAAGTGAACCTTGTGGTGGACAAACACCGTGTGCGTGGGTTTTCTCGGAGTTCTCCCGTTTCCTCCTAGTTTCTTCATTCCACCATTTCATTCATTTCTCATCAATGTCTCTTTTAGCCTAACCGGCATAAGTATTGGACGTAAAACTTAAAGATTTAATTTCA
Organism: Thermobia domestica; assembly: GCF_964235325.1. Taxonomy (NCBI): domain Eukaryota; kingdom Metazoa; phylum Arthropoda; class Insecta; order Zygentoma; family Lepismatidae; genus Thermobia; species Thermobia domestica. Next base: position 74,652,045 of record NC_137461.1, read on the forward strand.
TTTTAAAACTTAATAATTTCATTTCTTTAGTTCTATTTGCTTCTTTCCATTTTTTAACAAGGATACTACATTTTTGTTTTATTATTTTTGTATTCTCCAATATTATTTCGTAGTTATTCTCTCTTTAGCGTTTCTATACGAGTATTGTATTGTTTTTCCTTAATTTCAGAACACTAAATATTGTATAATTTTATCCTTCTTTCCCTTTTTTATTTACTTTCAATTGGGTCTCAGTGGTAGAGACTTACCTATGATGTGTGAGGTTCAATCCCCAGTTAAGTAAGTTTGTGGTGGGCAACAACGTGTCTTTGAGTTTTCTCGGTGTACTCCTATTTTCTCCCACATTCTACCGACTCTTGCATCACCATTCAGTTGCCTTAAGAATTCGTCTCCCTTAGCCTAATGGGCGTAACTGTGGGACATTAAACTCTGTCGCCCGTCTCATATAGCCTCGTTGCTGAAAGGGACGTTAAACTCAAAATCAACTCAACTCAATTAAACCATTTCCTTTGTCTAAGTCGTTTCTAATCATCTATGCATGATATTGTTTATTCGTTTGATTTTATAGTATTTCAAACAATTCATAAGTTCTTGAATGGGCAATACATGTGTACTCCCCTGTAATTTTTATTATTATTATTATTATTATTATTATTATTATTATTATTATTATTATTATTATTATTATTATTATTATATTCTTGACCCGGGTTCGATTCCCGGCGGGAGCTCATGTGGTTCGGATTCCACGTTAATCAGTAGGTCCACGTCTCATATAGCCTCGCTGCTGAACGGGACGTTAAACTCAAAATCAACTCAACTCTTATTATATTCTTCTTCTTCTTCTTCTTCTTCTTATTATTATTATTATTATTATTATTATTATTAAGTATTTTGCCTTATTATTATTATTATTATTATTATTATTATTATTATTATTATTTTATTATTATTATTATTTTATATTATTATTATTATTATTATTATTATTATTATTATTATTATTATTATTATTATTATTATTATTATTATTATTATTATTATTATTATTATTAAGTATTTTGCCTTTTGCCAGGTCCTGGGACTAGTGTAGTCTTTCTTCTTTTTTCTTATTTCTTCCATGTTTCTTGATTTTCAGTTTCCTTTTTCAACTCCCAATATTTTCTCCTAATTTTCAAATTATCGATCAGTTGTGTTCTTCCTCTTTCTATTCCTGCCTTTCCTTCCACCTTTCCTTCTATGGCAGTATGAAGAAGACAATTTTTTCATAAGGTGTGTCCAATCTAATTGGCTTTCCTACGAAGGCTGATGACTAGAAGCTGTAATCTTCTCTCCTATCCGTTTTAAAACGTCTTCATGTGTTACTCTTTTTGTCCATTTTTCTTTACAGCCCTCTAATTTCTATTATTTAATAATATTTTATTATATAAAAATGTCTTTCCTCTTACTTCTTCTTCATTTCTTATTATCTCTTCCTTTGCTACTTCAATTTCTCCTTGGGATGCGGTTGGTAAGTGGTGAGGCGTTCTACTCTGGAGCATGACCTCATTTGTTTGATTGCAGCTCGCCCCAAGTAATTTTTGTGTTGGACAAATACCGTGTGCGTGTTTTTGCGGGTTTCTGCCGTTTCCTCCTAATTTCATTCATTTCTCATCATCAACGTCTCCTTTAGCCTAGCCGCCAAAATCGTGGGACGTAAAACTTTATTTGATTTTTTTAAATTAATTTTTTCTATACTTAGTTGTCCGCAGAATATATTTGCTTCCATCTCTTACCTATTTCTGTACTTCAAATTTTATTCGTTCTTACATTATCCTAGTGAATTCTTTCGTTGTCTCTAATTTATGTAACTATTTGCAATTATAGTAAGCTGTTGTACAATTGTAAATAGAATTAGTAACCTTTGGATTCAATTTATACAGTAGAGGAACATCATATTCACTTGCAGAAACTTTGCAAATCCTGTACTCAATGAGTGGGAAATATAATAATTAATGCATATTTCTACTAAACTGTTGGAAATAAAGATACAAAAGGGTCTATCCCGTTTGCCATAAGTACCAGACTGTTTCACGTGATCGGGTCAAAAGCTACGTTCAGTACTAAATCAAATCTGGAGATTATAAATCATGGTATGAGATATTTCAAGCACGTAACGTCCGCGTAGAGTGTCCTGGATAATTTGAAGAAGATACATATACTTTATCATTATTACTGATTTTACTCGAACAACATCACTTTTGACAATGTTCTATCCGTATTTACCTTACGTGTTATACATAACTTCTAAGCTCTTCACTAGGTCTTTGCAGTAAACTTTCTATTAGCCATCTCCTTATTACAGTACTTGCAATATATGGAGACTTTCATTGATTTTTCATTGACTTGACTTTACCATGTTTCATGGTTTCCTTTTGACTATGTTCCATCCATTTTATGACAATTTCGTTTTTGAATGTAGAATCTGCATAGTCTGTTCTATATTTAGTATAATTTGCAGCCTACTCCCTCTTTAGGTTTTTGAGATAAGTGGAGGAATTACTTGTTATCCATCGATTTTCCATTGACATTAATGTTAATGTTTCGTGCTTTTCTGATTAGGTTTAATTCATTTTAGGATAATTTTCTTTTGAAATATTGAATTTACATAGCCTCTTCTATATTTAAACTGAATTGCAGCCATCTCCCTGTTTTGTTTTTTGAGATAAGTGGAGGAATTATTTGTTTTTCATTGATTTTACATTGACATTAATGTTAATGTTGCTTGCTTACTCGAGTATTTTCCATCCATTTTAGGGCAATTTGCTTTTCAAATATACAACCTGCATAGTCTCTTGTACATTTAAGCTGAACTTCAGAAATCTTTCTCAAAGTCTGTTTACATCATTGAAATCGGATAAGCTTTTTAAAATGTTGGTGCATTATGGTACTTCGAAGATGAATAACTTATTTTCCTGAATAAATTTCGGAAATTCAATCTGAAGCTATGAGTGAATATGAACATTTCTGTATAATTAAACGTGTGTTATTAATCATTTGACAAATTGACTTTTTATTACCGTGCTTATAAGACAGCATATTTCTCTGCACAAAATTTTAGAATTCTATTATAAAACAATAGACGAAAGTAAGGAATATAGGTATTAATGGATTTTTTTATTTTAAACTGTTATGCATAAAGGGATGGAATTCGATATGGTATTTTATTTAATAATGGATTATATATTACTATAGAACTAACTCCTATATCGTCCCTCTCGAGACAAAGGGGCGTATCTCATTTTTCAACTTTTCCAGGAGACAAGTTTAAAGATGTTATCATAAGTTTATTTTATCATGTTCTGTCAAAATTTAATTTGATCTCGTAAGTTACATACCTGACACGAAGGATATCAAACTAAATTTTAAAAGAAGACGAAATAATAAATAACAGCAAAAGATTTAAAGTTGTCTCCTGGGAAAATTAAGAAAATGAGATACGCCATTTTGTCTCGAGAGGGACGATATATAATTAGCTCTATGGCCTATGGAACCCGGAGGTTCAATGCCGCGTTCACAAAAGCTCTCCACTGAATCCTATCCTTAGCTAATTGGATCCAGTTTCTATTCCTATCTCTGCAAGATCCATCTTAATATTGTCCTCCCATCTGCGCCTAGGTCTTCCTAATCGTCGTTTTCCGATGGGTCTTCCAGCCAAGGCTTTGAAAGCGTTTCTACTTTCTTCCATTCTAGCTATATGACCTGCCCACCTAAGCCTCCTAGATTTGCCGACCCTAACAATGTTTGGTAAACCGTATAAATTATGTAGTGCCTCGTTATGAAGTTTCCGCCATTCCCCATTCCCGTTCCTCTTGGGTCCGAATATTCTTCTCATGATCTTATTCTCAAATGCTTTCAGTCTGTGTTCTTCCGTCAGAGTAAGCAACCATGTTTCGCAACCATAAAGAACAACAGGCATGATTATCGTTTTTTATATTTTAAGTTTCAAATTTCTCGACAAAATTCGCGATGACAAGAGATTTTGAACCGAATAGTAACACGAATTCTCTGCTTTTAGTCGACATTTAATTTCTCCGTGAACATGATTTGCGTCTGTTAATATCGATCCTAAATATTTAGAGTACCCACTTTATCAAAAGTATTATTTAATATTTTAACGCATCCACAATTTGCCGTATTACGGTCCCGACGCACCTCCATGTATTTAGTTTTCTCTGCATTTACTTCTAAACCAATGTTCCTGCAAGCGTTTAATTAAAAAAAAAAAAAAAAAAAAAAAAAAAAGATCTCTGCATTTCTTTCTACTGTTCTCCTATCATCCCCTACTAAATTTACATCATCAGCATATGCAATAACCTGGTGAATACCGTTCAACTCTACGCCCTGGTTGCTATCTTTGATTTTCCTTATGGCGTATTCCCGCACAAAGTTAAATAATAATGGCGACAACGCATCTCCTTGTTTCAGGCCATTTTCGACGTGAAAGCTCGTGGATAAAAATTGTCCTACCCGGACTTTACTTTGGGATTCATTGAAACATATCTTAATTAATCTAATTAGCTTTCTCGGTATTCCAAGTTCTAAACGAACGTTGTATAATGTTTCTCTCCTAACTGAGTCGTACTTCTTTCTAAAATCAATAAATAATTGATGTACCGGGGTATTGTATTCCAACTTTTTTTCCAGTATTTGGCGAATGGTAAATATTTGGTCGATAGTTGATCGATTTCGTCTAAATCCGCACTGATAATCTCCAATAATTTCATCTGCGTATGGGGTCAATCTTGCTAATAGAATATTTGAAAGGATTTTATAGGATGTTGACAGAAGAGAAATGCCTCGATAATTATTACAGTCAGTTTTGTCGCCTTTCTTGTGAATTGGAACAATGATTGATTCTTTCCACTCTTGTGGCAATTTTTTCTTGTTCCAGATAAGGAGAATGAGTTTGTGTATCTTGTTCCACAATTTTTTGCCTCCAGCTAAAATTAACTCAGCGGGAATTTCATCTACACCCGTGAGATTTGTGTTTCTTTAATTTCTTTATAGCGGTTTCTACTTCTATTCGGTTGGGTTCTGGAATATACGGTTCTGCGGTGTGTATCTCCTTTTCTCCACGCACACTAGTTTTTAATTGCGTGTTAAGCAAATCGTCAAAGAAATCTTTCCATCTATTTAAGATGCTATCCGTGTCAGTGAGAACTGTACCGTTAGATTTCTTTAATACATAAGCACGTGGTTGATAGCCTTTCTTAAATTCGTTGATTCCCTTATACATGTCCCGGATGTTTTTTACTTTTACTATTATCTTCAAGTTCCTTAATTTTAGCTTTCAGAAAATTGTGTTTCTTTGTTCTAAAAGTTTTGGAAGCTTCCCGCCTGATATCTGCGAAATTTTGTGTAGTTATTTCATTCGGATTTTGTAGCCAGCGTAATTTTCCTGTTTTCTCTTTTCTCCTAGTTTTATGCATTCCTGGTCGAACCATGGTTTGTTCCTACGTATTCCCGCGTGTCCCAACTTTTCTTTTGCTGAAATTTCAATGCTATCTCTAATTTCAATCCAGGTATCCTCAACACTAGTGCTCTCCGAATCTTCTAAAGCCGAGAATTTATTCGAAACTTCAATATGGTATTTCTCTCTTACCTGGCTCTCTTCTAATTTCTTTAAATCGAATCTCTCCGTTTTCTTACAATTAATGTTACCTTTATTCAACGATAACCTCTCTCGTATTATCGCTGCTACCAGGTAGTGGTCAGTGTCACAATCAACTCCTCTAAACGACCGGACATCAATTATGCTAGATTGCCTTCTTCTATCTACTAGAATGTGATCAATTTGATTATGTGTTTTCCCATCTGGTGATTAATTATAACACAACGTGGTCGAAGAGAGTGTTTGTTCCTAAAACCATGGAATGAGAGTAAGTGTTTGGGTGGGGGATTTAATGAGTGTACTGAAATAATTCTTTACCAAAATTCACATTTTTGAATTTTTCATTCTTTTTATGTTATACCGAGAAATAAAGAGTGTTTACTTACCTGGAGGTAATCTGGTATTTTTCATTTTTTTCAGATACATATATATTCCAATTACAAGGAAAGAAATACACCACAACCACATTGTTCTTAAGGTTTATTGGTCTATGACCTGAAACGAAAACAAAACACTAAATATTCCCTCAAGTGCAGAAAATATAGCTGATAGTGTCGTTTCTAAACTGAACATTGCTGGACTGCTACAACACAGCGGAAATATACCAAGAGAAATATTTAAGCAAATTTACATTTCTCTAAGATTTGTACTATACCAGCATTATATTTCTGAATTAGCTTTACTTTATAATTGTTATACGCGAGCTAAAAAGGAAAATTTACGTAAAAGTCAACACAAATCTTAATATTCAGTATCAGCCAAATTATTTGTGTAACATTTGATTGCAGTTAAACAATGTTGCGTTGGAACTTCTAGTTTCAGGTAGTCCTATTTTCAGTAGAGATTGGATGTTAGGCAAAATGTCTGTCTTTTAGGATAAAAGATATGATCAAAATGAACATATTAATATGGGAACATTTTGGTATAACTGATTCAGCAAAAGTTTAGCTTGAGCTAACATGCCCTTACGTTTGAAAACTTTTGAAAGAATATATCATTTTAGACAAGAGAGTGCAAGATTAAAATTTGATATCGAGTTAAAGGACGTTGAACTAGAGCCAGAGATGTTTAATTGTCAAATAAAAGGTAGGATACTGACAAGATACGATGACAGTCAGGAAAGGAGTTATCTTGATCGAAGGCAAACAAGTATACCTTAACATTTTGGGAGATATGCATCTCGATTCTGTAGCATGATTTAAATATGACCAAACATCTAAATTTGGAAATTTTTTCCCTGTAAAATAAGACTTCAAAGGGGCGCCTGAATATCACATTTTAAGCAAGAATGAACAACGTGTTCGATCAGTGTTATTTAAAATGTAAAATATCACAAAAGATCGATACTCTTTCGTTAAAATGATTGTGAATAGAGTATATATTTTTCGTGACAGCACTCGAAGGAATTTTTTTTCGGCTCAAGCAGGCCTCTTGGGTGGTCAAGTGACTATCACTTGTTCTTGGTAGACACAGTCTCGAGTTCAATTCCCGGAGAAAGCAGAACAGTTAATTTTACAATCATTTGGTCTAAAAGGGTATAAGGGTGGGATATTAAACATAAAAGTTTCATTTCATTCCAATTTAGGCCATGTCTGAAACTTTTAAATGCTCTTGAGTGCTTGAAACTTTCGACTGCAGTGATGTTAGCCACGAAACGAGAAATAAATCTTTCTCGTCCCATCTCGTAGAAGTTTTGTCTCGTCTCTATTATCGTTCTTGCTTGTCTCGTCTCGAATTTGGGCAAACTTCTTCTAGTCTAGTTTTGAAAATTTCTAATTTCGTCACTCCCTTAAATATATATACTTTGAGTTTGGGAAATAGCTTTAACAGTTTTCTTGGTAGATTAATTTAGTAACTGGACCAATGCTGACCCAAGATTAAATCAATTATGACCTGCGTGATGCAAAATAAACTGACCATTTTCCCTGGAGGATTCCAGTTTATGAACAGCAAGATATCACCGTGTCCTGGATTGCGCAAAATTAACGTAAAACTTCGGGTACAATTACTTTGATACATACCTAAGGGCATAAAACGTGTTAGCTCTATGCCTTATTAATATTGAAAGCTCACGGTTAGCACCTTAGATATACGTTAGCAATATTGGAAATATATGTATTTTCGTGTCTGAGAAGGTAGGAAGCTAAAATACACAAAATCTGCCTCAACATATTTATTCAGTTGCAGGTGAGCCCAGATAATAAGAAAATACATAAAAGTAAACATGAACGAATATAGAATGAAATGTTGTATCCGAAAACTCTGTCGTGGTAATTTACGCTTGGTGGATGAGAAAGAGGCGGTTCAGTTGACGGAGACTATAAATTGAAGCTGATCCCCGAATCATATCTGCGAAAGCCGATAGAAAAGGTTGCAAAGAAACTAAGCGTCAAGCGTATATCCTTCTAGGTGACAAATAGGATTCCAGCCCCGAAATGACTTCCTGGTCTCCAGATAGTATTCCACTGTTAGGTGTTTATTAAAACATGTTAGTAAAGCAGATGGCGAATACTTATAATTAAAAAAAATGGGAGTGCTAATTCTTCTGATGGGGACAAAAAGTTTTAAATAAATGTAAGCCCTAAAATTTGAAAATTGTAAAAAAAAAAAAAAAAGGTCCCTTTTCCCCTTTTAAAAGCTGAATTATTGAGGGCTGCAGTATATGTTTACTTATTTTTGATTTTATACTATAAGCAAATAATTTAAACTGTTTGTATATTGAATTTCACGCCTCTAACTTAAGCGAATATTTACATTAAGTATTTTGTGAATAAAGAATCGAAAATCTTAATAATGAAATTGTTATCTTTAGAAATCGAAGTTTTGAAAATCTGAAACACATTTTCGATTAATTGAATTTAATTTATGTACCAGACTTCTTACTTTGAACTTAAGCGAATGCTTACATTACAACATTTGAATATCACGGGAATTGTTCCCTCTCCCCGTTAGAAGTTGAATTGTCGAGACATATTTTCTATTATATTTAACTTACACTATGAATACCTTTTTCTACTTCTCTAACTTAGCAAATCTTCTCGTTTGGGAGTTTCACATTAAAGAATCGAAATTTGTGAGATAGCTATTGACCAATTTTCCCAATTTAAGAGCGGGATTTAAAAAAAAAATCAGAAGTACAAGTTCATGTGTTTTTAATGAGAAGCTCAAATCTCAAGTTTTATCTTCCCAATGTGAGATACGAGTGTCATCCAGAAAATAAAGACCGTTTAGTTATTGGAAAAAAACAATTCTGTTACATACATAGCAAATGCCAATCGCTGGAGTATTATCGTGCCTCATTACTCCCACCTCAAAAAAAAAAAAAAAAAAAAAAAAGATCTCTCAGCACAAAAGATTACGGCAATCGTTTTTTTGGTACCTAGAAAAGGTATTCTTTTGGTGGATTGTATGCAAAAAGGCACTACGATTAATGCAAATCATTATTGTAAGACTCGAAGACAATTATGGCGAGCCATCTAAAACAGGAGGCAAGGAATGCTTTCTGGAGGAATTATGCGTCTTCACGATAATGCCTCACATTGCTGCTGCAACTCAAGAATTGTTGTATCAATTCGGATGGAAATTTTTGATTATCCATCCTATAGCCCGGACCTTGCTTCTATCGATTTCCACCTTTCCTCTAAGCTAGAAAAGTTTCTGGACGGTAATCGTTTTGAAATTGATGAAGATTTTAGATAATAAATCTAATGCATTTATCTACCAAAGTAATAATTATTTTCATTCTTTAATCCTACAATGCATGATTTTTTTTTTACTTTCTGTGAAAAATAAGTTTTGCAGGAGAAAACCAAAATAAGTACCGGTACGCTTAATAGTGCCATCTATGCGGAAACTGTGGAATTACAACTTGCTTCGAACGTTCCCAATCTACGTCTAACATGCATTAGCAACTACACACCGTTATGTAGGAAAGAACATATTATTTACCACTATAACCCATGTGTGCCCCACTATGCACTGTAGGGTTAACAATAAATATTGAAGAATGTATAGTTATCACTTGGTTTAATGAACTAGCGACAGAAGAGTAGAACAGGGAATCCTGAAGCTCGTGAAGAGATATGAAGTTTAAATGAAGGTGGTGATTATGTAGAGAAGTAAGGTAAGGTTCAGGTAGGCAATATAATTGTTTTTCTTTTTTTTTTAAATAAATATTGTATTTTCAATTTTGTATAACTAAACTGTCTTTATTTTCTGAGGGGCCGCGGCGACCCAGTGGTACCTTAGACTCTTTAGATTTAACTGCTGCTGAAAAGGGAGAGACTATGGAAAATGCTGCTAGTGCTGAGAAGTTCTATCACATGAGTCGGTGGCAATATCCGAGTGGTTTCGGGCGTTAGGCTTCGGATCATGAGGCATAATTCATTGAAGGTTCGAGTGCCCCTGAAGAATATGGTCGGAATGTTAAATGTCCTCGATATTTCTGTAATTGTGTTCCTGTCATGTTTGGATTTCATAGAATGCACTTGAGATGACCATGGAGACTAATATCCTGGTTGGGACGAAGTTTTTGGATAAACATGGTAGAGCGTTCACCTCTGGTGCGTGGGGTCCCAGCTCGCGCCAAGTATGCTTTGTTGTGCACGAAAAACGTGTGCGTTGGCTTCCTCGAGGTTCTCCTGTTTCCTCTCACTTTCTTCGTTCCATTATTACATTCATGTCTCATCATCACCGTCCGTTTTAACCTAGGCAGCATAACCTTGGGACGTAAAATTCAAAGAATTAATTTCATTTTTATTTTCTGAATGACCCACGTACTTCATTAGTGGAAAAGAAGATGGAACCTTCTTTAACCTCCCTTCGAATACGTATTGTAAACAATCCTTCCCAGGCCAGTATCCACGTGGGGTGGGGCAAGGAGGGCCACCCACTAAATTTTTCTTGGCCCCCTAAAATTTTCATGGAAGGCTTTCAAAAAATCTCGATTAATTCTATGTGTAAACACTAAGAATAAAATGCAATATAAAAGAGATTATTCCAAGAACTTTTTCATTTTAACTATTTGACGTACACTTCTAAACATATTTTAAAGCAGTTTGTCAGTCTTCTCGAATCTCGATATGAAATGACACAATAAAAATATTGATGCAAGTTTTTACGAAAAGAAGGAATATGTTCATAATACTTCATGCCACAGTTGTAATAGCGATCTGGGAGGTAGGAGACGAAGTGTGAAGTGCTTGCTGCAAGCCAAATCATAAAAACAGGAGCAGAAACAAAGCGTTTATCTTTTGTCGATTGCAGTAACGGCGGTAGGTTATTGTTATTCTATTGTGTAGTTGTGGTACTGTACATACATACATTGCAAAATCCTTGTCAACAGCAAACCTTAGAGTAAATGTGGAACAATTAGTTGTGAATTGAATTAAGAGCTCCGAGTTCCGTTAAAGGCGATTGATTCTAGTAGGGTCCAAATTATTGTGGTGTGATATGTAAAACAAGAACTGTGGTGGAATATTCATCGAAAAAGTAATGGTTGCAAAGAGTTTCATATGTTTGTTCTTGTAGAAGAATAAAGTTAAGCTAAATTACCTTAATTAGATGAGTAACTGAGCAAGTGAACATATTTAACGTTTAAGTTTAAAGATTAAATTCCGGATTGTGGAGCCAGGACTAGCAAATATTTACAAGATTTAGAGAAGAAATTAAGTAGCAAAATGTTTTGTATTGCACTTGGGGTGGGGGATCCCGTGGAAGTGGCTACTTTTCATATAAAAACGTTGTAAATTGGAACTATTTCTTAGTCGCGTACGCGTAATAATGTTGTAATTCAACATGAAAGAAGCAGTGATGCTTTTACTCGATAGTAAATGGATGTAACGTTTTACTTACATTGAGAAAAATCCCTTCTCCGGACAGTGGTATATTGTATATACAAATATACGGATTCCTTTTGGTTACTACAAAAATCAGAACGGAGCATACGTTATTTGTATGCAACATAGGCACTGCCCTTACGTATTACATCATACCGTTGCAGGATATCTGATGTCTAATAGTCTTCCTTATATTACATACATATATGTATGTTACCTTCGTCAGCTATATGTTATATACGTCCATTTGTATGTGAGGTCCTGATCGCCTATATTGTTTCATACGGAAAGTAAGTATAGATGAAACACTTATACATAAAGTATTATAAAACATGCGTTTTCAGTTATACGCTTGCTGTACGTTAAGTCCGAAAACTACAGAATTTACAAATGTAACATACGATATTACTTATGCGCATGCATATTTTTCTCAGTGTAGCTTTGAATAACATTATGGTATTCACTTGTATAAAACGAGTTTAATTTAAGATTTTAAACAAGGACAAGAACTATTTAATATATATATATATATATATATATATATAACTGTAATTGTAAACAAGGGGATTACTTCAAAGTTACCTGTCCACCTAATTTTCAACAAAAATCATAATAAAATCGACAACCATCAATTTCTACTTAAACTTTACACATTTTATGTTCTGTTACGTTACCTCGACGGTGTGAGTACGGGGGAGGAACCACAATTACATATGGAAATCCATTATTAACCGAAGCGAGAAGCCAAAGTAAGGTGGGATAACGCACTATTAGGTTACTTAGGTTAGATTATGTGTACTTCGCACTTACCTTAGTACGTACTTAGGTTCGCAGATCTCTCCTACCTCAAACAGAAACTCATGAACGATTGTTGGTGGTCTTTGTTCTTTTATTCATTAAGCCATGAATATTCAAAAGATTAACCTAATTATCAACATCATGTTTTACAAATGTTAGTACTGTCAATTCACATCTAGCGCAAAGACCCTGTACACTTGCAGGCATGTTTACTCGAAAATTATCTACAATCCAACCGTCCTGAACCTAGAGACAAGTAGTTCCCTCTATTTGCGAATTAGTCCCGTCTTTATAACCGCTTATCAAAAGATATTACACATAAATTACGCTTCACTTACATGTTATCAAGCACACAAGCTATCAAGTTATCAATTTCTTCTAGGTAAATTTTCAAAATGTTGATAAAAACGGTAGGGCAACTTCGCAAGTTAACCCTAAACAAGAGCTTAAGTAAAGTTGAATTTCCTTATTTCACAGTAGATCATCTTTCGTTCTTGATCTTAATGTTAGTATTACATGTGGGACTATTAAAACATTTATATTTTAATTCTAATTCGTGTAGCTAAAAATACTCATTTAATAAAATGCAATTTTTTTTCATGTAGATTACAGAATGTTAACTTATTGTGTGTGTGTAGATGGGGATAATAGAATTAAGTAGAAGCAAAAGACTTAAACGTTCAAAAGCAGATATGATGAATTGCTGATGTTACTATTTGATAAACTAAAATATGGTTGGCTCGCCCCCCCCCCAATAACTTCTACCGGGCCCCATCTACATTTTGGGGCTGGCTACGGGCCTAATCCTTCCTATCATTTATTTTCATCGCAAGAGTGTTTGCTGTTGAACGTTCATGTTTCTACTATAGTAATATGGTCTTTATTTTGATGAGAAAGTCACTTGCTAGAATTCCAAATTATGCTATGCCAAAGAGTCGAAAGTCCTATAGAACGACTTTGTCCGTCCGTCCGTCCGTCTGTCGACAAGTATGAGAGCAAAAACAGTAAAAGATATCGAGATATGCGTTTTTACAATCGATTTAGCGTTTTTAGAATAGGTTGTATTTCAACCGTTAAATCTCTATTCAAGTCAGAAGTGGTTCTAATTAGTCATTTCCCGTTTCAATTTTTATCACTATAGAACGAAAACAGTAACACATAAATAGAAGCCTTTTACAGGTTAACGATTCAGAGTTCCAATAGAAAATGTATCATGGCTATCTACTTTTCAAAACCGGAAATGGTTCAACACTCTTTCAAAACCGGAAATTGTTCAAACTTACTATTATTTCCGATTTCAATCCTGATTTAAGAGGAGCAAAAGAGGTAAATGCTATAATTTTTTTTTAAATCGATTCATCGTGCCAAGAATAGGTATTATCTCCTCCCGTATATATATATATAACTGTAATTGTAAACAAGGGGATTACTTCAAAGTTACCTGTCCACCTAATTTTCAACAAAAATCATAATAAAATCGACAACCATCAATTTCTACTTAAACTTTACACATTTTATGTTCTGTTACGTTACCTCGACGGTGTGAGTACGGGGGAAGAACCACAATTACATATGGAAATCCATTATTAACCGAAGCGAGAAGCCAAAGTAAGGTGGGATAACGCACTATTAGGTTACTTAGGTTAGATTATGTGTACTTCGCACTTACCTTAGTACGTACTTAGGTTCGCAGATCTCTCCTACCTCAAACAGAAACTCATGAACGATTGTTGGTGGTCTTTGTTCTTTTATTCATTAAGCCATGAATATTCAAAAGATTAACCTAATTATCAACATCATGTTTTACAAATGTTAGTACTGTCAATTCACATCTAGCGCAAAGACCCTGTACACTTGCAGGCATGTTTACTCGAAAATTATCTACAATCCAACCGTCCTGAACCTAGAGACAAGTAGTTCCCTCTATTTGCGAATTAGTCCCGTCTTTATAACCGCTTATCAAAAGATATTACACATAAATTACGCTTCACTTACATGTTATCAAGCACACAAGCTATCAAGTTATCAATTTCTTCTAGGTAAATTTTCAAAATGTTGATAAAAACGGTAGGGCAACTTCGCAAGTTAACCCTAAACAAGAGCTTAAGTAAAGTTGAATTTCCTTATTTCACAGTAGATCATCTTTCGTTCTTGATCTTAATGTTAGTATTACATGTGGGACTATTAAAACATTTATATTTTAATTCTAATTCGTGTAGCTAAAAATACTCATTTAATAAAATGCAATTTTTTTTCATGTAGATTACAGAATGTTAACTTATTGTGTGTGTGTAGATGGGGATAATAGAATTAAGTAGAAGCAAAAGACTTAAACGTTCAAAAGCAGATATGATGAATTGCTGATGTTACTATTTGATAAACTAAAATATGGTTGGCTCGCCCCCCCCCAATAACTTCTACCGGGCCCCATCTACATTTTGGGGCTGGCTACGGGCCTAATCCTTCCTATCATTTATTTTCATCGCAAGAGTGTTTGCTGTTGAACGTTCATGTTTCTACTATAGTAATATGGTCTTTATTTTGATGAGAAAGTCACTTGCTAGAATTCCAAATTATGCTATGCCAAAGAGTCGAAAGTCCTATAGAACGACTTTGTCCGTCCGTCCGTCCGTCTGTCGACAAGTATGAGAGCAAAAACAGTAAAAGATATCGAGATATGCGTTTTTACAATCGATTTAGCGTTTTTAGAATAGGTTGTATTTCAACCGTTAAATCTCTATTCAAGTCAGAAGTGGTTCTAATTAGTCATTTCCCGTTTCAATTTTTATCACTATAGAACGAAAACAGTAACACATAAATAGAAGCCTTTTACAGGTTAACGATTCAGAGTTCCAATAGAAAATGTATCATGGCTATCTACTTTTCAAAACCGGAAATGGTTCAACACTCTTTCAAAACCGGAAATTGTTCAAACTTACTATTATTTCCGATTTCAATCCTGATTTAAGAGGAGCAAAAGAGGTAAATGCTATAATCTTTTTTTAAATCGATTCATCGTGCCAAGAATAGGTATTATCTCCTCCCGTAGCCAAGTATTCAAACCAGAAGTGTTGAAATAAGTGACTTACTTCATATTTTAATCTTTATAGTCAAACCGGGTCATTAGTAAAGTCATTAATGAATTTATTAACCTTCATGGTCATTAATAAGGTCAAATCGCGATGGAACAAAAACAGGGATAGCGAGTAATGGCTTTTATATATTGATTCAGGTACCCGAGGATTATGTGGTTCGGATTCCACGTTAATCAGTAGGTCTCATATAGGCTCGCTGCTGGAAAGGATGTTAAACTCAAAATGAAATCAAATCAGTGCCCGAAAAACAGGTTCTATCTTTGATCTTATTACCTTATTACAGCCAGTAATTATAGATGCACTACTTCAAATCTGAGTATTGAATTCACATAGATTGGAAGTCTTAGTTTCACACTGTGATACTCACTTATATAATAGGGATGGTACCGACACCGAGACTAGTCTCGGTATCGTCTCGGTATCGTCTCGATAATTCGATACGAGACCAAGACCGAGACGGACTTTTATATACCGAGACGAGACTGAGACGGACTTTTACATACCGAGACGAGACCGAGACAGACCTCTATAAATCGAGACGAGATCGAGACGAGACCTTGGGCAGTCTCGCAAGTCTCGGTCTCGTCTCGAATATTAATAGTAATTTTGTCTTTACTCCAAATTTGTTTCGTTGCTGTATGAGATAATATGGGAACGGTTGACTAATGTACAGTGGCGTATTTAGGAGGTAAGTATCGGGCTCAAGCCCCTCCCGAAATAAATTTGTAATCATTTTTTTCGCATTGCACGTACAACACAAATGTTTGTTACCCGTTCCTCAAGCCTCTCCCGACAAAAATCCACTGCCGTTGTATATATTTTTTTCTCTCTCTCTCTGTCTATCTTATATATATATATATATATATATATATATATATATATATATATATATATATATATGCACGGATTCAGGATATGATAAAGATAGGGGTTAAACCATACTTTGCCTCTTTTTCCAGTGTAAAGCAGGATTGAAGCTCATTGTATTCAGTGTATACCTCAGCATTATATAAACAAGCAGTGTTACCAACGCAAAATAAAGTTATATTTTCTCAAATTGTACTATGTAAGGTATTACCAATTCTAATTTAGATATTAAATGAAACCACAAAACCACATACATTATTAAGTGTAACAAAGGACAATAGAGTATCACTAACATCAACATTTTAGAGATCTCTAATGACTCAAATAGCATAGACGGTGCAATGCGCATGATTTGTATCTTAGCGTCATATACTATGATCATGGTATAATGTATTTCGAATGAATGAAGGAACAAAGTTACAAGAAATGAAAAATTTAACTTTTTCTAAAGACTTTACTTCAAAACGTGCTGACATATCACGTCTCATCATGTAGATGCTTCCAAAAGACTTGGAGCTAATGATTATAATGAAATCCGAACCACTTCTGTCGTTCAACTGTACCCCCACCGAAAATCGAATTCGGGACCACGCGAAGCGATAAAAATGAAATGAAATGTTTGAGTTTTACGTGCCACAATTATGCTGGTTAGGCTAAAGGAGATGGTGATGATGAGTAATGATTGAAATGGTGGAATGAAGAAAGTGGGACACCAAGCACCGGAGGTGAACGCTCTACCACTGAGCCACCGCGGCCCCGACTCGAACCGAAGTCAAGCGTGTTAGCCGCTAGAGCAAATGAAGGTCCTCACATTGTATTGGGTCAGTGTTCCCAGATTCGAAGATCAAAAAGTAGCGTGTCTGTGCTCCAAAAGTAGCAGATTTGAACTATTTGTATGCCAAATATATACAGTACAAATGAATTATTTGGCAACTAATGACTGGTACTAATTGAATAATTTTAACCTGGGCTGGAAAATGTGCTGGACATATTACAAGAAATTATGATCGATGGACAAAAACAATTCTAGACAGAATACCACGAGATAAATACAGCCTAGGAAACGTCCTTATACAAGAAGGTTTGACGAAATCAAGAGCAACTGGGGAGTAACCTGAAAAAGAGTTGCTCAAGATAGATAATTGTGGAGAAGACTTGGAAATACTTTCATCCAGCAGTGGATTGACAATGGTTGATTATGATTATGGCTATGATTTTATTATATCTGGACCTCAGAGGTAAACTAACCTAAGTCATAATTTCGTAATTTTACAAGAGAAGCGAAAACCAGTTCCTTAAGTAAGACCTATAGTACTGTTTTCATATTATACTAAGTAGTTACGAAGTAATATGATGCTTTTAGACTTACATTGTTACACCACTAGAAAGAACATAGTCTATTAATAATGTATTCTTAACTCAATTTCGACCAAAAAATAACTTAGCATAGTCTACGTCTAAAGTTTATGTATATATATAAGTTTTACTAGGTAAGGTAAAGTAGAAACAGATCCAAAATTTAACTAAATTCGTACAGCGAAAAAAAAATCCTTCATATTGCAGCAAAACTACGAAAATTAATACAAAAGAAAACTAGAAAGCTAAGAATCACTTGTTTTGCCGGGACAGAGAAAATAGATACATATAGCCCGAATTACCTATATACTTAATTACCTATATAATATGTATGTCCATGTTTCGTAAGTAATTTGCAAGCAATATGAAATTTCAGCGTAATAAGCGCATGATTAGTTTTCTCGAATAAAGATCACATGCACTGCTGAAAACTCAGGAATAAGTTTAATCTATGTTACGGCATTGGATATATGATTATATAATACATTACGACCTTATAAGCTTGTGTAAGAAACAGAATGTACTTAAAGTGAGACGCGAACTATACGAAACATAAGACTTTGAATCTAATTTGTTTGGTGATCCAACTCGAGACCACAGATAGCAAAGATGAATGCCGTAGCTCCCACCATAAAGTTAAGGAAATGTCTGTTTTAAAGTGTCAATTAAACACTGAGATGTGAAACGGTAATAAAGCATTTGATCAATTTGAAACAAAATATATGATAGTAATAATTTACTCTATTTCTTAGATAATGAACGTTATATTCTGTTTTTAAAATGACAATCAAAGCAGAATGTTTTTGATAATAACTGAGAAATTGTAAAATTTCAATTTCGGCGTGGTTAAATACATTCCTGCTGATATGTGTTGCGTTATCCGTTAGGAAATATTGAACAATCTTGATTCAGAGGAAGGATATAAACTATTGTATAGTACTGGAGTTAATTTAATAGAGCTTAATTGTACAGGCAGTACTGAGGCTATTTGAGACAAAGTCTATTGCTGAAAGTGAAATATGAGTTACTATAAGGGTTTTATCACAGGTATGTCATACCCACTGATGATTGAACCCGGAACACACGCATGGAAAGCATTAGCGCTAGCAAATTAGCTATGAAGAGGTACACCATACCATAATTCTGTCAAGAATGAAGGCAAAAAATAAGAAGTGGAAACGACAGACTGTACGATAATACTACTTTCACAATTTTAATTCATACTATTTATTTCGAGACTTTCGAGACGAGACCCGAGACGAGACCGAGACTTGGCCTTCGAGACCGAGACCGAGATCGAGACAAGCATCTGTTGACCGAGACGAGACCGAGACGGCGATTTTTGACTCGAGACGAGATCGAGACCGAGACCGCTACTTATCAACCGAGACGAGACCGAGACTGCACAAAGTCTCGTCTCGATACCGTCCCTAAATAGTAATGAAAAGAAAAGTTCTAACCAGCGTCAAAACAATAATTGCGAACTTCCCAAGTGCAATAATTATTGCAATTCTGATCAAGGACATAGCCAGAAATATATCATATATATATATAATATTTGGCGTAATATAGACATGCGTTTACGGACATATACAGATATACCAAGTCTTATGTGGCGTAACCGGCTGATATGTGGGTCATATGTTCGGTTAGAGTACTTCATGGGCTTTTGTGACACGAAGTTTAGTATTTTATTTCAATACATAGAGGTCAGGCGAATTATGGGTAAGAATTGGAATATTCCCACAAAGAATGGAAAGAAGAAAATATTAAATTGGTGTCACAATTCTGTGACACCCTCTTGTTTCAAGGAAAGAAAAAAAAATATCTTACATTAATAACAATCTAAAACTTTGAATCTGGTTAAGAGAAATGTATTGTAAAATATATTTTGTTTATCGATCTTGTAATTAGTATTAATCATTCTATTCTTTGCTGGAAAAAGGAAATAAGAGAAATAGAATATTGGAAGTGTATTGCATCATTCAAGCAGGTACGTAGACAGGATTTCGTAATATGGGGGTCCATCAGATGAAATACTGTGGTAAGCACAGCAGGGGCTCGATCATTCTAAACTATTTTACTGGGAACATATATTGTTTTTTTTAGGACAATAAAATGAGGATAGGTTAATAAGTATTTTAATGACAAACTACGAAGAATTCTCGACTAAAAGAATATAAAAAAGTATTGAGAAAGATTTACAACTTCTACGTTCCTTTCTATGTTCATTGAAACATAACAATTTCCCTTTCATTGTGGCCTCAACTATTATAAAAAGTACATATTCACTATTATTACAAGTACATACTCAATAATCTCTTGTAAAATATTTACAATATCTGCGTTCCTTTCTCTGTTGAATCAAATGTTAACAGAACTGTCTTTCCACATAACTATATTATTTTTATTATTCTGTCAACTACTGTCTGTTCCAAATGACAAGTTAAAGCAGCAGTAGAAAATTGTTTCTAAAATAACATGTTTGATACTGCAGACAAGCGATCACGACAAATTACGATAAAAAATGTCAACACTATCACAGAACAGCACTATGTTTTCGAAAGCTCGAAAGTTCCCTTACTAGTAGCAGAAATTCTGAGAATTCCGTAACTTTTCTAGAAATTTCAAATTCTCCGACTTTTACAGGATATCCCGCTCAATCGCCAGAATGTATTTTAAATAATTCAGCTAATTTGTTCCTCGAAAGGCTGGAGTGGGGAGGAAACAATGAGAAGGGCACATGCCGACAACGCTTTCTGTAGCTTTTTTTTTTTAATTTTTAAAGCCGATTCTTCTTTCTTCGTTTCTTTTTGTTTCACCCTTCCTTAATTTCCTTATTTCTGATTTCGAAAGGGAGTCCGGCGCCCCTCCCCTCCCATTGGATACGTGCCTGCGTTCAAGGTTGAATGTGGTTGTGGTGCGTAAAGAGCTTGTAGCGCCATAAGTTTCGTGAGAACAACTGGACTTCCCGAAGGTCACATGGTGCTAAGGAACGTGAAAGACGTGTATTGGCATGGAGTGAAACACGGAGTCGTTTGATTGAGCAAGAAGTAGTCAAAACGTTGATTTTTTCTTTTCTCGTTTGCGGAGAATTTGTATTCGACTGAGTCCGGAAACACTTTTTCTCTTTAATTCTGGATTTGGCGAACAGGAATATTACCGAATATTTATTCGTTTATTTTGGGATAATCCTCGCTTGGGTTTGGTTTGGAGGCAATCCTGCGTTCGCTAGAGTGAACAGAATTTAAATTTGTAACCAATAC
This sequence comes from Thermobia domestica, assembly GCF_964235325.1. Lineage (NCBI taxonomy): Eukaryota > Metazoa > Arthropoda > Insecta > Zygentoma > Lepismatidae > Thermobia > Thermobia domestica. The sequence continues at coordinate 74,672,917 of NC_137461.1, forward strand.
AATAGATTTGCTATTAAACGTTTAGCCTTACAACTCGTTATTATAGTTCGCGTTAACGTAACTATAGCTCTGTTCAGGGAATTAACTAGCTCTTTAATATATATAATTATTTACAGGCATTATAATTAGTTATAATATAATTACTCATAATTTATATTACAGATATTATAATTAGTTTATTTTCTTGTCAAATTAACCTTAATAGTTTTTCCAGCGTTAGCTACAGAAACAAAGTATACAAGGATCGTTTTATGTTCCCAGCGAGAGCTCATTTGCTTCGGATTTCACGTTAATCAGTAGCTCCCGTGTCATATAGCCTCGCTGCTGAAAGAGAAGTTAAACTCAACATAAACTCCACTCGTTTTATGCTACCCTACTTAGCTCTTGTTAAAACGGAATTTTGCTATTCTTTTTGAACTTTTACTTAAGATTTTGCGTATATTGTTGACGTTATTTTTTGAAATTGCTTCTCCTTTCATTGCATTTTTATTGTTCGCGTTTGCCTGTTAACTTACAACTATTCGGAAGCTTGTTTTTACGCATCTGATTATATTTCACGTTCAGCGTCGTTATTCAATAGCTCTTTACCGCTATTGGCAAAATTTTGGCTTTTATTCTAATAAAACTGTTTGAAGAGTTTAAATTAAGCGAATTGTTTGCGCCTTGGTGTTTCTGTTTTTAAGAAATAATAGCAAACTGTTGAAACTCTTAAGATTGTTATTTAATAATTAAGTTTTTTAAAGTAATAAAATTTTGAATCAATATATAGATACTCCAAATATTAAATATTCGAGTTATTTAGCTTAACGTTACGAGAAATTTGAATCTTATTTTTGGCTGTTGTTCAATCTATTTATATTTGAAATAAAAAGTAAAACATTCCACTCCTGCGTTTAATACCTGTATTATACTGATCATATCTTTGTTTCATATCTGAATATATTTGATCGTATTTTGTGTAATTATTATATTTGAATATTTGCAATTGCTGTGTGAAGTGACATTTAGAAATAAGCACCGGGAAACAAACCATTTACGTCGGGGGAGAACTAGATCCGAGCTACACTGGTGGTTTACTACCTTTTGGCATTTTGGATAATATTTTTGTTATTCGTTCAAACAGGCAGTTGAGACTAAACCAGGTTATAGGATCACTTCACAAACACGAGATAATTCTTGTTTAGTTTTCTTTAGTTACTTAGTATTGAAATACAGCTGAAATTTGCTAAGACGTAATAAATTAAATTTGCTGACGCTATAGCCATGAAAAACTATAAGCAGCCAAATGGCTTACGCCCAGCTGCGTGAATGGACACGTATCAGTTTTTATGTGTTGTTATTTCTGGCCTTCTTGACCAGAGTTCGCTAGCTATTAATTTACGTAGCTTTCCAAGTACCTCATGATGCTGTGTAAATACCAGAAAATTTTAATGATACTTGCGAGAATAGAACCAGGGACCATGCACAAAGAGGTCGCGCACGCTAATAATGATGCTAAACTAGAGTTAAACAACAAGAATTTTAGGAATGATGAAAAAATGCATCAAAAGATTGCGATCTTGGAGATTCTTTTTTGATCAGGGGCTACAAAATTTTTGAACAGCCCCTAAATTGAGTTTTCATATTTTTTGCGGAATAAGCACATCGTACTGAGTTAAGTGGTAGTTTGGGATTTTCTACACTATATGTAGTTCTCCAGATATAAGGTCTACCAGAAAACTTTTGCCTGAAATGTATTGAATCTTTTGATCCAATAATAATAATAATAATAATAATAATAATAATAATAATAATAATAATAATAATAATAATAATAATAATAATAATAATAATAATAATAATATCAATAATAATAATAATAATAATAATAAAAAAAAATTTAAACGTCTACTTTCTTGTTTAACGCTCTCTATTCACACGGTAGTAAATGATGAACTGTAAATTTTGGGGACTATATTAAGAAAAAAAGAATTGAAAAAGAATCTACTGAAATCTTGTGTAAGTTTTAAGAATAGGGTTATGGGAAGTATATTCTTCTCTACACATGTCTTTGTAAAGTTTGTTATTGGTGACAAATTACGCTATCTATTTAAATGAGTTTTAACATGTCTACATAGATAAGAATAGTCACAAGTGAAACATAGTATATGAATGTGAAACCCATTACGGTTTCACTGTACTAAAGGAGAAAGGACTTGAGCCAAGTCAAGTTAGTCCTCTGCCTACGTCAATTATAGTGATTAAACATCAACTTTGTTACTCTTATTTGCCTAACAAGATATACATAGTAACTATTTTATTACCTTAATATACTATTGTCTAACTGTCTGAGAGTGATCTTTTCACCTTTGGTGCATGGGGTCCTGGTTCGACTCCAGCTCGCGCCAAGTTGCCTTTGTGATGGACAAATACCGTGTGCGTGGTTATCCTCAGAATTGTCCGTTTGCTCCCACTTTCGTCATTTCACCATTTCATCCACTTCTCATCAACATCGTCTCCTTTAGCTTCGCCGGCATAAGTGTAAGATGTAAAACTCAAGATTTCATTTTATTTTTTCATGTATTTTTATTCTTTTTACTTTCGAGCGATGATACAAGAAAATATGGTATCATAAGAGAAATCGAATTCGAAATTTCAGTTTAGTCACACATTTCATGATCTCTACATGTCGAAAAAGCGATGCTTAAATGTCTGTCCATCTGTCCGTTCGCGCCCTTTGTAAAGATGGTTACTCGCCTAGAGGCCTTGAGCTCCTTCATGGCTAAGCGGTTAGTGTACGCGCTTTTGGCGTGCGAGAACCGGGTTCGCTTCCCGGTGGGAGCTCATGTGGTTCGGATTCCACGTTAATCAGTAGGTTCCGTCTCATATACACTCGCTGATAGAAGGGATGTTAAACTCAAAATCAACTAAACTCTGCTAGAGGCCATACCGTTCGACGTATCAAGACGAAATTTAAAGTTTTTATAAGATCTCTAGGAACATTAAAAAAAAAAATCTCCTACCTCCAAAAATTAAAAATTAAAATTAATGTTGAAAATTAAAGTTTACTGTTTACTCAAAAAACGACTCTAACTACTTCGTTCATATTTCTTACATCAATGTTCCAGTCGTTTTTCTACCAAGGGATGGATGTGAACCGTCATAGCTAGATATTTGAGAAAATTGGCACCCTTAACCAATAGCATTTACGAAATGAATTAGATCATCGTTACAACCAACTAATCAAAATAACTCTAAGTCAATGAAATTTAGCCAATAGAATTTAACAAAGATAATGTAATAAAGAATGTGACATCGATGCTAAACAATCCAATATCCAAAATTTTAGGAGAGACTCTAGACCAAAATAAAACAAACGTAGCTCCCAATCACAGCATCAAACTGTGGTTTAAATGGTAGATTAACAGATAGTGGACCACAATGTGCCTTATCTAAAAACTGTACAATCACCTAAGAATGGAAGATGGCCCTGTAAAATATTATATTATCATTAAGAAGGTAACTCTACCGAAATACATGGGTCAGGTCTCCTTGAGCACGATTAGAGATAGCGACCAGTGACGCAAATCTATCTTCAACATTGGTAGGACGGATAACACTTTTTTTTAAAGCGATGTTAAAATTTTTATGAAGTTGAGAAACAATGGTGTGGAGGATCAGGGGTGTAGATTTGTTTTCAACATTGGGAGGCGGGCAGATTTGAAGCTTAATCTGGAGGATATCAATTATATCTTACTTTCCTTTGTGGCAATCGGACACAAATTATCACATTTCTCACGGAAAAAACGAATTTTTCTAATTGGATTACTGGAGGGAACAGCCCACCGCAGTTCTAAGATTGGAGGGGACATGTTCCCTCGTCAGCCCTGGGATTTGCGGCAGTGATAGCAACAAGCGGTATTTTGAAATGAACTTAGCGTTTTAAAACTACATACCAGCTTGTCTGAACCACTATTCAAACCAGAATTTAAAAAAATGAAACACTTCCGGCTTAACAGTGACTGCCATCTGTAGAAACGATAATGGATAGCGAAAAACGGTTTTCCGTATTCAATTAAATGTCTTAGGAAAGTATTCCATCTTCACCCTAATCTCTGTACTAAAACCGGAAGTGTAGATATTTGGTTTCAATATTAATTGGGAAAATATCATGCGACATAAACCAAACTCCTTTACGTGGTTTGCACGTGACCCTATTATTTGTTTTAATGTATATGTAACATGGAAATAATTTCATGCTCCCCTGTTTTAAAATATGTTCTCTAGAAGCAACGGTCATGTGTTTATCGATCATTTAAACAGCATTAATGAATTCATTTCAGTTGTAGTGTACCACTGAATATATATTTGTCATCATTATTTTGAAATGAATTTAGTCCCATTTTTTTAAATTATAAGTGCCTATCTGCTTATCTGTGGTCATCTGTGTGCAGTGGGCGAAAGGTACAAACTATGATAATCAGGTAATGTTTGTATTTATCTTAGTGTGCATGGTGCTTTATGCCAAATGGTAGAAAAGGGAATTGATTTCTTAGTAAATAAACAAGTAACAATGTCATACGTACAACTCGTGAAAGAGTTTGGTTAGTATGGTGTAATATTTTCTCAGTTAATATTGAAACAGAACAAGGTGTTAGATTTCTATATTTTTTTTTACCAGACAGATTAAAGCGAAGATTGAATATATTCTTGTGACGATGAACTAATTACAGAAGGCTCCTTCCTAATTACTCTATAGCGATCAATGTAAAAAAAAAGAAAAAAAAATAGTGTTTATTCTTAGAATGCTAAATCGACTTTTTTTTTTTTTAAAAAAAAAACTGCTCATACATCTTATTGTTCTTGTCTGTGTAGAGCAATATTGAAACCGGAAGTTGTTGTGGATTTCCACCATTTCCGGTTTTAATAGATTAATCTTTAAGTTTTGCGCCCCACTCTTATGCCGGCTAGGCTAAAGGAGACAGTGATGACGAGAAATGAATGAAATGGTAGAACGAAGAAAGTGGGAGAAAACGGGTGAACCCACACACATTGTGTTTGTCTACAACAAAGTTCACTTTGCTCGAGATGGGATCGAACACAAGACCCATACACCGCACAGAGGTACACGCTCTACCACTGAGCCACTGAGCCCTAGGTTTTAGTAGAGAGTTAAAGATGGAAATAATCGTATTCTCGGGACGTTTAACCGATTGAAAGAAACCAGTACGTGCTATCTAATACTTGTTATTTACATGCTAACATTTTGCTTTATAGTGATCGTTAAAACCGGAAATGGTTAATATCTACTACTTCCGGTTTAAACTTAGACTACATCAACGAACTCCATTGCTAACTTATGACACTCTACATCCTCGCTAAAACCCATAGTTATCGATCAAATAGTTCTTGATCTTTGTAGTTCGGGCACACACTGGACCCATACAGACAGGAAAAAATATCGTAACCATTAAATAATATCTTACCTGAGAGAAGCATAGAGTAGACCTCTGGTCTTTTGAGCTTAGAGAATTTGAAACTTAGCCTACAAACTGAAAAGTGTTTAAGTACCTAACGGCCAAGGTTGTTTTGTCCTTTCATAATATAAAATTATTAGTTATTACAAACCACGTTTTGTGTGAAAAAAATAAACCAGGCATGACGAAGAATAAAGACAAAGACAGTATCAGTACTGTTTTATAACATTTTTGAGTAGATCTAATTATAAACTTGCCAGAAGAAAGATGGCTTTAAAAATAACTAAAGAAAGAACTTTCAGAAAGGCTTCAAATTTAATATGCAATTATTGTAACGAATGCAGGATACAAAATAACCTTGACTTTAATGAGCAAAAAATCTCACTTCTACGTAACACACGCAGATAAATATATTAAAGAAGAATTATACTGTACGTGCTCACTATGTCCACCCCCACTCCACGTTTCCATCCGATGTTATTTGAAACAGGACTTATAAAGAAGTTTATATTAGGTTTATGATTTTACTCAGTTATTTTAAGTGGTTTTGATCTTTATGGGCCTTATGCAGAGACGTTTTGACATGTGATTAGTGACAACTAAAGAGTTCGACTAACATATGTTTCCTGCAGTAGTCAGCCCTTTAGTATGACACTAAACGTATGTCGAAACGATTCTGCATAAGGCGAAATATGTTTAGTAAATTGGATGCTAAAATATTCCAGTTGTAATAGGGCTCAGTGAAATGGTACCTTCTATTGTATGATGTGATGTGTATTGATACAGTAGAGTTTCGATTAGCCGAGCTAATGTGTACCGGATCTAACTCGGATAAGGATAAACTCGGTTGATACAGATTGAGACAGAAAATTATGTACAGCATTTATTATTGTTGGTCATTGATTATTTCTCTTTATTAGGTTATTCATTATTATTGTATTTAGTATTTTTGTTGGGCATACAGTACAGTACATATAATTACACATTAATACATACATAACGAATTAGTTATAATACAATAAATAAAATGCGGTTTGATATTGATACGTACATAAGTTAAACACGACATTAAACACAATACAAATAAAATACTGTTTAGCATACAAATAGACCTCAATTTTTTTTAAAATGTCTTTCATATTCTTTTGCTTCATTAAGATGTCTCGTTCTTGACCGCTATATTGCACAGACGTAGCAACAACATAATGTTAGTTGGAGCTTTGTCGTCTTGCTATTCGACAAATCGAAATTCAAGACATGCAACATTTAAAGCTCACTAGCTTAATTATGGCGATGTCGGGCGGAGTTGTCATCTTTAGGCAGCTTTATGTTTGCTTTGTTGCTAAAACAAAAGCCTATATAAACTGCTTATCGTTGCAATCGGATTAGTTTTTAAATTTTTTGTTTGTTTGGATTAAGCTTGGATAACACGGAACCTTGGTTAATCGAAACTCGGACTGTATATGAAACGTGAATCTATAGTTTAATGTGAGATCTGAACCACATGAACTTTGTAGTGTGTTCTACTTTAATATCTATATGTCTTCTCATTCTGGTGTTCTGTTGGTTTATTGTTCTGGTACTATTGTATACGTTATGACGTCATATCTGGCAACGTGATTTGAAGTCGTCCTGCCCTGCCTCTAGTCAGATTGACTTCAAATCTGGTGCTTTTTTTTGTATAAATTGTGCCTCGCAATTCAATGGACAACGAGGGAATGAATAGATGACAGAAGTGTTCAGTTATTTAGTTCTGTAAAGTAATTATGTTTTTCTTTTATAGGTATTTTTCCTCCTGTTTTTTTTTTTTTTTGAGTTGAGTTGATTTTAGTTTAGCGTCCCTTTCAGCATCGAGGCTATATGAGACGTGGACCTACTGATTAACGTGGAATCCGAACCACATGAGCTCCCGCCGGGAAGCGAACTTTTTTTTTTTTAATATATACTATTTTGTGCTTATGAAAACTTCCAGCATCGTTAGTACCCGAGTTGACCACTTGAAGTTGCCCTTTTCTTCTTCAGGTAAAAGTAGTGTTAAATTAAGGTATGATTAAACCAAATCATTTGTGTTAATTTGCTATAACCTACTGTTGTTACCATGTTACATATATATTGGGAGATTTATTTAAATTCAAATTGAAATTTGAGGATATATTTAAATCTATATTATAAAATTGAAAGTTACTATGCTTGTGATTCCTTAATCTCTTGAACCGACCGACAGATCTCGATCAAATTTTCAACGTAGATGCGGTTCTGGGCTGAGTGTTTTTAGCTATTTACTTTGACGGTAGAACATAGGGTTGGGGGAGGACGGGGACATAGAAAAAATAAATAAAACTTATTAACTCTTGAACCACCCGAACGATCTTGAACAAATTTTCAATGTAGATGAGGTTTGGGACTGGGATGATTTTTATCATTTGACTTTGATGGAGCAACGTCGGGAAGGGGGAAATATAAAAAATCATAAATATAAAACTAAAAGTGACTATGTTTGTGAACTAATAACTCTTGAACCACCCGATCGACCTTATTCATATTTTCAACATATATGAAGTTCAAACCTGGGAAGTTTTTTAATATTTCATTTTGACAGTAGATCTTAGGGGAGGGGGAGAGGAGGAGGGGAAATATGTCAAAATTAATAAAACTTAATAACTCTTGAACCACCCAACCGATCTCGATCAAACTTTCAACATAGATAAAGTTCGGGCGTGGGATGTTTTCTTCATTTCACTTTTACAATGCAACGAAGAGGAGGTTGAGGGTGAAGATATATGTAAAAAAAAAAAGTTCAAATAATAGTGGCTGTCTTTGTAACTTCATCACGCTTAAACCACCCGACCAATCCTTAAAAAAATCAACATAGATGAGGTTCGGACCTGAGGTGGTGTTTATCATATCACTTTAACTATAGAACATGGGGGGGGGGGAGGGAAGAAATCTATAAAAATAAACTTTCAAGATAGATAGGGTTCGGGCCTGGGATGTTTTCGTCATTTCACTTTTATGGTGCAACCTAGGGGAGGGGGAGGGAGGAGATATATATATAAAAATCAATTTATATAAGAGTGAAAGTGACTATTTTTGGTACTTAATAACTCTTAAACTATCCGACAGATCTCCATCAAATTTTCAAGATACACGAGGTTCAGATCTGAAAACATATTTGCAATTTCACTTTAACGGTAGATCCTAGGAGATTGGGAGGGGAGGGGGACGTATAAATAATACCTAATAATAACTAATAACTTTTGAAACACCCAACCAATCTTGATGAAATATTCAACATATATGAGGGTCGGGTCTTGGGAGTTTTTTATCGTTTCATTTGACGAGCCAACGTAGCGGAAGGAGAGGGGAAGATATATGTAAAAAAATAAAATAAAAATTACCGATACTAGAGTTTAATCCATAGTTTTTGGGGTCGATGAGAGAGACAGTGACACTTCTGGTGCTGTTTTGAATCCAAGTTCAGCCCTGATAATTGGAGAGTGGGAGGGTACAACGTAGGGGAGGGGGATAAACATTTAAAAATGATTGAAAATGACTAACATTACTGTCGAATCCATAGTTTAGGAGTAGCTGAGATTGACAGTGACAATTCTGATGCCGTGTGCCGCAGCAAGGAGGGGAAGGGGGACCTATATATAATAATGATCGAAAATGACCAATATTAGTGTCTAATCCATTGTCTTCTGGATCAGAGATGGGCACCCTCACTCATTTTTGGCCTCAAGAGGGCCGCCCTCACCCTCACTCATCCTCATTTCGGTAGATGAGGGTGAGTGTGAAAGAATATATTGAGGGTGAGGGTGGCTGAGGATAAGGGGGTCGATTGAGGGTGAGGATGAAAGAGTCCATTGAGGCTGAGGGTGTCTGAGGGTGAGGGAGTCGACTGAGGATGAGGGTGGCTGAGGGTGAGAGTCAGGGAGTCGATTGAGGATGAGGGTGGCTGAGGGTGGGGGTGAAGATGTCGATTGAGGGTGAATGTGGCTGAGGGTAAGGGTGAAGGAGTCGACTGAGGGTGAGGGTGGCTGAGGGTGAGGGTGAAGGAGTCGACTGAGGGTGAGGTTAAGGAGTCAACTGAGGGTGTGGGTGGCTGAGGGTGAGGATGAGGGAGTCAACTGAGGGTGAGGGTGGCTGACGTCATTAGGCAGAGTCAGTAATTAGGTCACAAAACATCAGCTGGTCCAATGTACGAATTAATGGGGATGGTGAAAGGGATATTCCTTGTGACAAAAATTTAATTCCCTCCCTGAAGAACATTTTCATTTTTTCCTCTCTCTAGTATTTTTTTTCGAGTGCTCATAAGAGTGCTTATAGCTAGAAAAGATAACATATATTATGTAACCAAACAAAAACATAGCGTTTATATCTGACTTAAAACAGGTTATAAACATTTTTGCAGTCGTTAGAATCACACACTTTTTTCTTGGAATAGTTACTTACTCATGCGGAAAACACATTCTTTTTGTCAGAAGCAAATTATAGAGTCTCGAGAGGGGTGGGAAGGTCACGAATATTCTGTAATTCTTGGAAAAGCATTCTTTGTAAGACGTGTCAATGGCACAAGTTCTCGTAACATTCGTTGTAACGGATGATCTATAATTTAATAGAATGAGTTGGCTACATGCCTGCTTAGCAGTATATATATATATATATATATATATATATATATATATATATATATATATATATATATATATATATATATATGTATATATATAAAGAAGTAAAATGGTTGATTAGAGTTTAGTGTCCCATACAACAGCGAGACTATATGATACTTAAACCTACAGCTTAACGAGGGATCCAAATCACATGAGCTCGCTCCGAAAAGTGTGTTCGTTAGTATACTGCCACACTAACAATCCACTTATGTGCAATACTATAATATTTTATTATGTTTTTTTTTATTTCTATCACTGTAAATAATCCATATACGTGCAATGCTGTTATATTTTAATGTGTCTCCTAGCAGGTCGGTAGCCAGCCCCAAAATGTAGAGGGGCTGTGGAAGTTAGGGGCCATATTATAGTTCATCACCAATGTATTAGAGTATTACAGGTAGCACATTTTCTGTTATCGAGAGAAAAAATTCCCATAATTCTTGCGCAAGGTGACGTCACGTGGAAGAGAGCACGAAGCAAATACATTGTAGAGAATACAGTGCGCGGTGCTGATGCGTGAAATTTATAAAGAATGGATTGAGACGAAAATGAATAAAAATAATAATAACTGTGGTGTTGTTTAAAGTCCAAATTCAGAAAGAAAAACTCCTGTTATATCGCCGCTTTCCAAAATAGTTGTTGGCAGAACGACAGTGGGTTTCTTAAATGTAAACGTGCAGACAGAATCAATGTAAATAATGCTCGTATTTGTTCTATTCCTTTCTTACCCAAAGTTTATGAGCGACTTACAACACGAACTTCTTAAGTTACCTGTAAGAGGAAAAGCTCCGCCCTAATGCAATTCCTTCTTTGCATATATCGAACTGGCATGGAGATCAATATATTGCGAAGAACGAATAAAAGTAAAAGGGTTAGAGAAAATAATCTATTTTTCAAACATACGAAGTTGAAAAACTTGAAAGAAATTTAAATAACTACCTAGGTAGAGTCATGTATGCCGATCCTGTGGGACGAGCAAAGATGTTATAAAAGAGGATTCGCCCATTAAGTCCTCACAACTCGATCAAGCCGAAAAATATGCGAGGGAAACCTGATTGGCTGCTCTCTTTTCCGCCAGTAATGCTCGCTCAAAACGTTAGGTTTTTCGTATGCCAACATGTAGCATTCATTGCGTTTATTCTTATTTAAATATTCGCTTTAATGTTCAAAATGATTACATGTCCAGCTTACGAGTTCGTGTTCATTACCTTCAATGGAGCTCGCGTTCTTATTCCTATTGAGGCTGGTGTTCACTTGGGCTAGGACTCATCCTCCAATGAGGATCGCACTCACTAGCATGCTGGGAGCTCATGTTCACTAATTTCATTGGGGTACACTTTTATTGGGTTTGGGCTCACTACATTTAGTGAGGCTCGGGCTCACTAATCTGAACTACAGTCGGGATCACTACCATGAATGGCCTCGTGCTCAATGACGTCAGTTGGGCTTGCAATGGTTTGTCCTCGGGTTCATTACCTTGCGTGGGACAAGCGTTCACTATTTTCGCTAGGGCTCGGTCTTACTCAAGCTCGGGCTCACAAACTTCAATGAGGCTCGCGCTTATTAGGTTCAGTCTCACATCCTCCAGTGAAGCTCGCTCTCACTACGCTACTGGGTGATTGCGCACCCTAATCTCGTTCGAGCGCGCGATTAGTTAGGCTCGGGGTTATTAATCTTAATTAGACTCGTGCTCTTTCCCGCGGGCTCACTTCCGTCAACATGGGACTCAGACTCACTGACACCAGTGTGCACTAAGATGGGCTCGGGTTTATTAATTTTTGTGGGGCTCGCGCTATTTATTCTCATTGAGGCTCGCTCTTACTTGGTCTAGGGCTCACATTCTTTAGTAAGGTTCGAAATCACTAAGCTCCATGGAACTCGCACTCCTTGCGTGGGCTCGAGCACGCTAATCTGAAGTGGACTCGTGCTCACTCGTGTTGGCTTGCTTCCGTCAACTGGGCTCGATCTCGCTACTATGAATAGGACATGAGCTCACTGACATCGGTGATGTTTTCACTAATGTGGGCACAGATTCATTACCTTCAGTGAGCTTCCACTCACTATTCTTGTTGAAGCTCGTGCTTATTTAGTCCTGGGCTCATATCCTTTAATGAGGCTCGCGATTATTCGGCCTGAGTCTCACACCTTTCAATGAGACTCGCACTAATTTGGTTCCTTGGAGCTCGCGCTCCCTGATCTCTTTCTGCTTACTTGGACTGATACTTCTACCTCAGTGAGACTCGAGCTCACTGGCGTTAATGGGGTTGTACTCATTTGTGCTGGGGCTCACATCCTTGATTCAGGCTCGTACTTAATCAAGCTTTGGCTCAGACCTTTAATGAGACTTCTAGTCATTAGCCTCCTAGCACTCGCGCTTACGAATTTTGTTCGGGTACATTTTCATTTGAGTTCGGGTTTCTTACCTCTCATTCTGGCTTGGTCACACTAATATCAATTGCATTTACGCGAACTAAACCCAAAATATAGTAGAACATGTGAAAACAAGAATATTTATTTGTGTGAGCAATCTCAATTTAAAATATAAAACTCAAACAATGAAGGAACACAACGCGAAAAAAATGCGTTCCGGATTCTGTGATTTCTTCTTAGGGCTGCAATTAGAACTATCACTAACATTTCCTATTAGTATTTACAAAGCAATAAAAATGAGTGGATTATAACATTTTATATTCATTATAATATAGCAATTTACCCTGTGTGTTTGTAGAGTTGGAATTAGTAATATTTTCCTAATGAAATTAAAAACAAGCTCACTGTATACAAAAAGTATATGTTAAAAACAGAAGACACAATTTCCTCTCTTCCGCGTGACGTCACACTTCCAGCGACTAATGTCAGTTTGAATCTCATATTTAGTAGCCCCTGCTTCATCACCATATTATAGTTCATTTGCAAGCTTATCGTGAAAATTTTAGGGTGCAGTAAAACTTTAGGGCCCCCCTAGACGCCAGTGGATGCGAGCCAGTGTCTCCCCCCCTGTGTCTTAAGCCCCCTGGTTTCGATATCATAAAAGATCACAAACATGCGTGATGTCTGTTTGAAGGGTAAGGGTAAAAAGAATTTCACAAAAGTGTATTTTCGAGATAACTACTTTTTAAAATTGAAAACCGCGTACTAAATGAATAGAGTTAGTCAAAATGTTTCCCCCTTTCCGTGGACAGTGCTACGTCTACGCATGCATTGCTTGAGTTGAATTTTAGTTTAGCGTCCCTTTCAGCAGCGAGGCTATGTGAGACGTGGACCTACTGATTAACATGGACTCCGAACCACATGAGCTCCCTCCGGGAATCGAACCCGGGTCTCTCGCACCAAGGGCGCGTACGATAACCGCTTAGCCACGGAGGAGCTCTACGCATGCATTGCATATACAATCAAATAGTACAAAGAGTCATCAACAGCTAGGGCAAAGCACCCGTTAAAGCACACATATGAACATTCCTTGTTTTTCCCCTTACCCTTCATTTGGACTATGATGTGCAACTTTAAAATATTTTATAAAATGTTCATTAGATGTCACTAGCGTTATAACAATTCCAAAATAACGACTATCAGTACAGTGCAGCAGTTTGGTGTTATGGACTAAAACAAATCTACTTACTGTGTAAAACTTCATTGTTTCTAAAGTTGAACATATTTATATAATGAAAGAAAATTGCAACGATTTTTTTCAGTAATACACAGTATGCTAAAGAAAATATTGCATTCTACATTTCAAGTAGCATTACTACTTATATACAACGTAGTGGTACGACGAGATAGAGGGTTTCAACCGAGAGAGGCCAAATATTTTTGGCATTGCATCATCTTTCATTTTCATCTTCTTTATTCATCGCTACCATTTTGATTACGAATGAATATCGATACTGGACAATCAGTACCGCCAACTACTACTTCAAATGGCGCTGTTGGCAAGGTTGATAAACGTAAAAACAGCAAGGGATCTCCATCTCCAACGCACTCGCAGCTTTCCCAACTTGTGGCACGCTACGGTTGTAATTTGAATTCTCGTGGCACACTCATAGATATTATTATTATTATTATTATTATTATTATTATTATTATTATTATTTATTATTATTATTATTATTATTATTTGTAGATATAATATACCGTGGTATTGTTTCCTTGATTACTAATCTCCATCTCACAAAGAAGAAAGGTCGATCACAGATTTTTCCCATTGTAAATCATTATCCTTATTTGTCATTCTAATTCAATAATAAAAAACAATTGAAATGAATTATAGGACTCAGATGTTTAAAAGTACACTTTCTTTTTCGGAAACTGTATCCAGCCTTTGACTAAGAAGGAAGATCACTAAACACGGAAGGAACAAACAAATCTTTTTTACTTTCAAGACACAAATGTAAGTAATTTGTATGCATGTTTGGTTTGTCGAATGGATTGAATGATACTTTAAAATTTAAAGTTACGAAATTGTCTGCGACAATAAAGAAGCAATAATGGCCATAACAATGATAACAATAATACTTTCTTACAACATTAAAAATGCACAGAAAAGTAACACAGTATGAAGCTTATAATTTATTAACATGGTTAATATACGTTACAATTTTTATATAATGTATGAAGGTTAGAATTGTTCAAAATATTAGTAATGTAACATATTTTCAATAACATATATTGAAAGTTACAACTGTTTAATAATAACATCTGAAAGTTACAAATTTTCAAGAAAATGTGTAGAACAAGTTAGTGCACGAAGCAAAATAAATGTGCAAGTATCCGTCAATTGTGGACGAATAATTGCTAAACATAACCTCATATTGTGTCGTGGAGTTAACAGTTGTGACTTGTTGTTACACTTGACTGTGTTCACTGCAGAAAACTCTGCTTCATTTAAGCAGGATGGTGAAAACGGAATGAGAACTTTCACAGCCCTTGTGGAAATAACTGAATATTCTGTCCGGAGAAAAATCCAGAATAATGCCATGACTTGTGAATGCTGGAGTTTCAAACCTCGGTCATTTCTCATATCAACCAATTCGCTTTCTTCCTGGGTATTTAATTCTGCTGACTGTAGGACAGAATGCGCAAAGGGGTCCCTCAGACAGTAATGAAGGTACAATAATATATTACAATTACAGTAATTGTTTCCATTGTAAAGGTTCATAGTAATGTGAAATACAAATATATTTTTTTCCTATGTCTTTCAATTTGGTTGCCACATAGTTAATAATTTAGTTTCGATTTTCTCGCGGCTCTCCAGCGGCCTATTCACGGCACAACGGTTGCGAAACACTGAATTAGAGGATAGTAAACAAAATAACTTACTAACACTACTTGGGCTCTCGTTGCTTGACAGAAAGTAGAAAATTTGCTTTTTTTTTTTTCAAGAAAACAATTTGTAAAAAAACTTTAATTGATCCAGTATGGGTAATATGATTTTTTACTCTGAATTTCAAGTCTTACTATTTCATAATCCATTCCCTCCCCTACATCTTTTTTCTTCTGCTCAATACACTCTAAAAACGAGTAGGGTTAGAACCATAAAAATATAGTTAAACATGGTATGGCCGGTGGAAACATATTTCTTGTTACATAAACAATATTAACATTATTGTCCGTTTACTGTAGCTTGGCGCTGTGTTTCGACACAAAACCTGGCCGGCGAATCTTAGCAGTCCTTCCCCTACTTTCCCCTTATAGCAGTGGTAACAGTGGCACTAACTCATCAATTTTAGCACTAGTAGGGTTTGGTATTTGCAAGTTGCGTAGATTTCGAGAGTTTACCTTTTCTCTAATCAGGACCGTAACTTGTGTGGGGCAGGGGAGGGGCAACTGCCCTCCAGAGAGGTTCCCCGCCGTTCGAAGGGGCCCATTCGGAGAAAAAATTTTCTAAATCCATATACAATACGAACATGAAATTATAAATGAAGCGTCAAACAGTTCAACTACATTACATAAATCAGAGCACAAAGGTCAATAAAACAAAAGTGAGCCGTGGGCCCACTTCAGTAAGAAACGTCTATTATTAGTGCCCTAGAAATAATATTTATTCGTATGGCTTTGAGATTTGTCAATATTGTCCCCTTAATTAATTTGTCATGTATGGAACGGGCCCAGGGGTGTAAGTAACGGCCCTGCAGACCTTGCCATGAGGGGGCATAAATAATAAGAGAAAGATAGAAAGAGGGGTGTCCAAGAATGAGAAAAACAACTTTTTCTAGGAGGCCCAAATACACGTATAAATGCTTGCCCCCCAGAAAAATCTAAGTTACGGCGCTGCCTCTAATGTGAACTTATTGGTACAGTTCTGCTAATATTTAACTATATCAGTTTGGTCTCTTTAAACCTTGGGCCGTGGAGAGAAACAATCTTACAGGAGGATAGTATTCAAATTTTAAGAAGGTGGGGAAAGGGGAGAGAGGATGAGAAAGATGAGAAGAAAGAAAGAAAGAGAATGAAAGAAACACTTCTACATTTACTTCATAATGAATTTAAGCACATATAAACGAAAAACGGATATTGGAACCCACCACGATAATATTTGTGGAAGTGTTGGCAACATAACATTCTGAAGGAATATATTTCCCGCCAATTACGGGACCTCAGTGTTTGCCCCAATTCTGGACTTACAGCAGTGGCGGATACAGGGGGCGATCGTAGCGATTGCCCCCCTCCAGGAAAGGAAACTTTCTCATTTTATATATTTAAATAAAACCTAATCGCAGAGTTTGGAGCTCTTAAAAGTATCTCTAAGTAGCAGTATCAAAACACAGCGCCCCCCCAGAAGTCCGTCCTGAATCCGCCCCAGCCTTACAGAAGCTACCATCTAGGCATTCATCTCGTGGGACTGAGGAAAACCTTAATAAGGAATACCGGCCAGAGTTGGGTTCATGCCCACTCTCGGTCTACCTATTTTAATGTCTTTTTTTGTGTTGCACAGTGTCTGGTAAGGGCAACCAAACAGGACAAATGTGTACAACTTTAAAATGTTTAAATGTTAAAATTCGCTTTATATTGTACTTTAGACACGTAATTCAATGTGTATTATATTCTTCTTACAGCAGCATGGTTTATTTCCTAATACTTTAGGTCTATGGTTGTTAATATATAATTATTGCATCATACTAATCCTTCTCAAAGCTCGTTCAATTAGTATGAAATTCTAGACTTAGCAGTTTGCAACATTGCAAACCTTCACCAACAGGCAATGTGTGACGAGAATATTTCCACCTATACTCGCATCGAAATTCCCAGTCCTTGTTTACAATCAGTACAATATGTTTCTGTCGCCTTATCATGAAAACAACGCTGTCAGCGAACCTAACGGTCTTCTCTCTGTGTGTGTTTATTGTTTACAACATAAACTGCCATCTTCCAATATTGCCAGGCGTACAATGTTTTCGCACACTTTCCGACAAGAACACTTGTACAAAATTGAGTGTGCATTATATGTAAGATTGCATTACATAATAACTAACTCGATTTGTCATAACGTTAATATCTCAGTCATCTCAAAAGCAGCAATTTATGTAGCACTTGGTCCACGACTGTGCAGAAGTAGGTACATTCGGTTCGGCGATTCATGTGCCTTGCAACCATGAATTAACCATGTAGGGGTGAGAAGCAAGGTTTTGACGCTCGCACTACATTTTTTGTTGTTTGTAAACAATTTTCCATCCTAGAGTGAACGGACAATACATCATATGTTACCAGAATCATGTGAGGAAATTCTTTTGTGGTACATAAAACACACCATATTGTTGTTGCTTTTTGAGTTGCACTCAAAATACACATAATACACATAGTTGCAGTGAACAATATACATGATTGTATGTGTGATTTCGTGTCGCGCAAGCGCTGACCAACGTGAAACACGAACAAAGACGTCATTTGCAATTTCAAGAACGAAGAGTCTTACCAATTGTGTATATGTTCGAACGAATAGTAAGACAGTTATTGAGAACATGGACTCTACATGAACTAATATAGAAATGTGAAGGAAAGTTTATTTATGAAAGTTTATGTATTTTCTGGCATGTAAATGAGTATAATATTATAACTATGTTTCCAGTACAAATTAGCACATGAGATGACAGCACTGTTACTCTTGTAAATCCTGTCCAAAAGTTCACTTCATAACATTTTTTCATAAAGGATTACAAGAAATATAACACGTTTTATCTTCCATTGTATAATTTTTAAAAAAAGGCTCATAATGCTTTGCTTATAACAAAAGAGTAGGACATACTTAGATTATCACTTTTACTTATGATATATTTCTGGTATGGGTACGAGGAGTATTTTAATTTTATAAATAATGATAACCTCAGAGGTATTGTCGTACTGTGTTTTTGCTTGTTCTTGCAGCACTACAATGTGTTCGAAAGCACAACACCAGCCTAATGATACTTTTTGAGTTGAAAGCTTATGGTAAGCGCAGCACCAAATCTATTCTTACAATAGCAAGTGCATACATTAAAGCAGCCATTTTGACATTTTGATTATGGTTAAAGGAACATGTCTTATATTGTTGGGACAGCCATAACAAATCTTGTGATGATCTCGACAACCATTCTACAAGGTATTTCCAACTACATAGCAGCTGTATAGTTGCACGTACAATAATTGGCATAGTTGTCAATATCATAAATATGTCTAGGACAACCATAGAGGAGACCGGGGCTTGTTGTGACAGGGGTAGGTTGTGACAGCTATGTTTCTATTAAAACTGCTAACAATATACACGATCTGGCGACGCTGATTGACGCCTACAGTCACGAATTCACAGTATATTGTTTCCCATCAGTGTGAGTCGCGCCGAGCCAAAGCAAAGAAGAAATTTGGTTTTGTGGAGGTCTTGATCTATTTTTGAAGGTAAGTTTGATTTATGTTTTCTTCAATATAAAATAGTTGGAAATATTAATGGTATTTTCTAAAAACTAAAGCAACTATAATACGCATGCAAACGGTTTTGTTTCTTGGTATAGTAAAACTGAAATACTGAATTGCCAATAAAAGCAAAAAATACCCATTGGGGTTAGTTGTGACAAACTGCTAGGGGTAAATTGTGACAAATGTCACAACTGACCCCGCAGAAAACCAGACAATGGAAGTTTATTGTCTAATTAATTTTATTAATTTTACATAAGGGATATTATTAATGTTTTGTTAGGAAGTGGATACGTTATTAGTATTGGGAAGAAATTTCCGATTTCTAACGCATAAAATCATTAGCACACTGTTGATTGTATATCCATCAATGTTTGCATATTTAGACTGGTTTCTTTTGCATATGTCTCTTGTGGATGAGTATACTCAAGGGATCCCGGGTTCGATTCCTGGTGGAAACACAAATGGTTCGGATCCAACCTTAGTTGTAGATCCCTCCTTAGGACGTCATCACCATCTCATAGAAAAGAAAGGCAAACCGCCATGGGTTCACCATGCCCAGATACTTTGAATCAAAGACTGGCCTTTGGACAGAACACCACATCATCATGAACAATAGCATCCTTTTGCATGTAATTTGCAGCAATTTGAATTTGCATTTTAATGTTTGCTTCAATCTTTCTCGTTGCAGATGGTACGAACATATAAGGGAAAGAGAAAGGCCAAATACCAATTGAAGTGCACATAGATGCAGCACGAGCATACCACGAAAACAAGGAATCTTCAAGACAAGGGCAGCACAATATGAGGTTAATAGACAGTCACTGTACAGATTCTACAAAAAGCAGTATGTTGCAGGTAATTAGAACCTAGGACTCAGCTTAATTTGCATGGAGAAGAGATTCGACCGACTTAGATTTCATGGTAAAGGTCCTACTAGAAGTATTGCAGGCAATAATCCATCAGGTTGGATGACACGAGACCTGTTTGTGCAATTCATGGAGCATTTTGTCAAACATACAGGCAGTTCTCTTCAACATCGTGTCCTTTTGTTGTTTGATAACCATAAATCTCATATCTCAGTGCAGGTAATCAATTATGCCAAGAAATATGGTGCAATTCTTCTGTCCTTCCCACCTAACACGTCCCATAAGCTGCAACCCCTGGACAGAGGAGTATATTCTTCATTTAAAAAGTTAGTTGCAAATGGAATGGATGCATGGATGAAAAACAATCCTGGGTGTGCATTTAGTATCTATGACATTCCGACTATTGTGAAAACGGCATTTCCTCTTAGTGTAAATCCATCTAATATTCCTAACTCATTCAGAATAACTGGTATATATCCCTTTAATAGAGACATTTTTACAAATGATGAATTTTTTGAACCGCAGGTAACTGATCGTTACGTTGAAGATGATGACCACATTATAAAGTTAGCACTAGGACGTACTTCGCTAACAACTGAAGTTCAACAACATCCTCATCCTCAACGAACTTTTCAGGTCATAATGAAGAACAAGGACCAACTAACATTACAGAAGAAGTGAATTCAGAACTCCCAGATTTACCTGTGAGGAAACAAACCAGCCTTATCCGGCAACAAACCGTAAAGAATCTGAAACCTTATCGACTGTTCTCTATAGACCTTCTACAGGCAAAGAAAAACCACAACTATCGTCTATGCAAGTAATGCCTTAATACGAAACGTCCAGAAATGACGTTAACCCTCATCATGTAAGTCCTTTGTCCGTTACCAAAAGCTAGACCCAGGGAAACTAAAGAGGAAGGAAGAAGCGAGTGTTGGCTGTACCCACTGATACTCCAGTTAAAGAAGTATTAGAAGCAGAAGCAAGACATGAAAAGTCTCTGAAGAAAGGTATAAGGTATAAGGGATGAAAATTTCAAAACGTAAAAATGATAGTGACGATGATAGTGAAGATGATTGTTTTTGTCTTGTGAGTCTGGAACCATTTTCTAATTCCAAACCCAGAGAATCGTGGGTTCAATGTGTTAACTGTAATCAGTGGTCACACGAAGCGTGCACAGAAGGTAATCCTATTTATGTATGCCACAATTGCAACTCGGACCTTGATAGGGGGTCTATGTGGTCTAGGTTTGCATCATAAGTCATTTCTGAAAGAAATTGTCATTCTATTATAAAACTAAGTATTAGAAAGGAAGTATTGATGGCGCATTTAACTGTACGATAATGATAATTTAGAAAGAGTATTCACATGAGAAATTGAAAGTAGTTTCTTTATGTATGCAAAATATTTTTCTTATGAAACATTACTTTTGAGTTATGTTTAGCACAATTTAGAATATATTAAAATTACATTGGCGAAATCGGACACATTTCTTTCTGTCACAACTTACCCGATCAAAGTCACAACCTGCCCCAGCAAGGGGCATGTTATGACAAAACATTTGTGTTTGTTTCTTCTATTGTATTGTTCTTATAGTGAAAAATACAGATGCAGAAAAAAATATAGAAGTAGTCTAATGTCCAAACTTTATTTTAAGACAAAATTTTCTGACATTTAATAAAAATGAAATCCTAGAAAAAATAAAAGCCTATTTTTGTCACAACAAGCCCCGGTCTCATCTAATTATTGTTGACCCAGCTAGAGTTTTTTAACAATATAATATTGTACTCCGAGTCATAATTATTGCTGGCGCTATATTAACAATACTTATAGCTACGTTTAACCATAATTATGGTTGAATATAACAATAACGTTTTTAGAGTGTATATGCGCTCATGATTGCTGAAGAAACGCAAAGGAATCTGGTTGGTACCTAAATTATGCATCTAAAATATACTTGACTGCTTCCAGACGCGGAAGGCTGAAACAATCTGGCAGGAACATAGCTTCTTATCTTTACTCATGTAACTAATTGTTCATTGAACTCTTTCTTTATAAGTGTAATTTGCATTGTGTTTTTGTGAGGTATAGATTATGTAATTTAAAAATGGTTGTCAGTTTTATTTTAACCGTTTCTAAGAATTATTTTAGAATAATTATTTTAAGATAAGAAAGAAATTTACATTAGAGAAAGTAAAGCAAAATCTGTAAAATCAAATGCTTTATAATTAATCTCGTTTGTATGATTCATCTGTGCTGAAGCAAGTAAGTCCTCAGGTAGGAAGGTATCTGTGAACCAATGAGACTAATCTTGTAACAAACAGGAAAACTCTGGATGATCCTTCGCATAATATACAGAAAAAATACAGGAAAATGTTTAATGAAACAACGATAATCAAAATTTTTAACCTGTTTTATAAATTTGAGATTCAGCGTTACACAGTGACAAAAAATGAAATGAAATCTTTGAGTTTTACGTCCCACGATTATGCCGGTTAGGCTAAATGAGACGGTGATGATGAGAGATGAGTGAAATGGTGGAATAAAGAAAGTGGGAGGAAACTGGGGAACCCAGAGAAAGTCCACACGACGGAGCTGCGATCGAATCAGGGACTCCAAGCACCGGAGGTGAACGCTCTACCACTGAGCCACCGCACCCCCTTACACAGTGACAAAATTCAAACTATCATAGACTATGGTGATAACAGAATGAATTACACTACGAACTCTTACCAGTTCTAATGGAATAAATTAAAGAACAATTAACTTATTACATATTTAAACTGAATATTTCTAGTGGCACCGAGTAGCGTAGCCGCTATCGCTCTCGCCTTTTGTGCTCGCGGTCCCGGGTTCTATTTCCGGTGGGGACACTCAGTCGAAAAATTGTAAAAGCTTTCTCAGACCAACCATCCTAAGTGAAGTTTCCCTGGGTTTTCCTCATTCCCATCAGGCAAATGCCGGGATGGTACTTTAATGAGTTGAGCATGATTTAGAAAAAAATGTGTCAACCTTCTTATAATGTTTTTAGACTAGTAGCGCTAAGTGTGGCGATAATAAGAACTAGATTGCGAACTGTATTGGGAGGGAATGGCCAGCTTCACTTTTAGACAAGTCATCAAACCGGCTAAATCAATATATGAATTGTTTTAAGTGAACAAATTGTATACTGTGTAAAGGAAAGTTACTCTTATCGTGTACTATATACGAATATTATAAAGTTTAGTCAGATACAGTTGTATTCTTATTATATGGTCATTGAGCAAAGCGTATTTGGAACTATGTCATAACAAGTTGAACGTGGTATGTTGGAAGTCACCTGTTATTTGGTAAGCTGGTTTTTGTAATTACTATTGAACATCGGTATTCACTTATTTTGTTCAGAACTGAGAATAATATTATATAGGCTGTTTGCGTGTTGAATATATATTTGTTTTTGGAGATATTTTTAATTATAATATATAGATTTGGAAATAATTTGTTGGAACGTTATCATTTTCCTCATACGAAACTTCGAAATAATAATCAAATAGCTTCTCATCGCTGTAAGATTGAAAGTATCACAATTTCTTTGTAAATAGTTGAATTTTTTTTAAGGAAATATATTAGTACAATATCGATCAATTTTCAAATTCATTATTACTTGATCAGAAAACGAACTTCTTAAACGGAATTAAATGTGTGTGTGTGGTGGGGGGTGTTATATAGTTACACCCTGCTGGATAACGACGGGTTATTCTAAATTTAAGTTAGATATCTTAACATGCGTTACAGTACCTAACATACAGGTCCCAGACCACTTCCTTTCTTTCCCAATTCTTTCTTCCTCTCCTCTCCTCGGACAGTGTAACCGCCGAAGGACGTCATCCCTCAAACCTGACTGGCTAACATGGCCGTAGACAAGGGCGCCGATCCTGGGGTTGCGGCTCCCCAAAACTCATGTGGACCTCCTCATTGTATTTATAATTTACAATATTTGGCATAATTTGAATGTAATTTGTCTTAAAATCCTCATATATGCTTTCTGCTTCTAAATGAGCCCCTCCAAATTTACAGAGAAATCGGCACCCTTGGCCGTAGATGCCGCTAACCCAGAAATATAATTCTTAATCCTATAATATTTCTAGCACTAACACTGAATATTCTATATTTTATTTGAACCGAACATTTTTGACGTTACGAATAATTCATTTGCTATAATGCTAGGTGAAGAAAGAGTAATCCAGTAACACTGCATTAAATATCGCGTACCATTGGCTACTGATCATGGTGCTTCTTATCCAAAAAAGAACTGTAGGTGTTAAACACTTTCCTTCATATAACAACAACGAAAGAAATCTAGCAATATTAATTCATATGACGATGGACGTCATTTCTATGTTTTTTTTTTCTGGAAATTAATTGCTCAGATAACGTGGTAATATTAAAGATTATTTATGTCACATTATTCATAATTGTGCCTGTCAAAAATTAATTATGCCAGATTATTCATAACTTCAATTGCTTAACCCTTGTCCGGGTAAACTATGTTTGTAATGTAGACGAGCAACGGAACCTAACCAACTCTATTAGCCTTACCAACTCGATATGTCCGTGACAATAACTTCGACTAACGATAGAATAATTCAGAATGTTATGTCATCGAAATATTTATGGTTATTGAGAAATTCCAAAAAAAAAAAAAAAAAATGAAGCTACTGGGCCTTTGAGGCTCCGTTTCCCCGGATAAGGGTTAAAGGTTAAAATAATTTCGGTCAAAAATTTTAACAAATTCAAATATAAAACAGATTCGAAAGAGGAAAAATACTGTTTTTTTTGTCCCTTCTGAAATAGAAAAATAAAATAAAATAATAAAGCAACAATTTGCTAACATTTACCTCTTTATCCTGTTTGTATATGCATCGTTCTTTCGCGTATTTCTATATGTACAAGATTGGCAGAATCATAAATTAAATCGTCAGTTTTAGTGGTAGGTGGTAAATAAAGATTATTCATTAGTACTTTTATTCACCTCTTGAGCATGTGAACACATGATTACGGCATGAAATGATGCCATCCAATGAAGCTTCTTTCCAGTCAGAATCCGTCTCTCGGGACACTCGTACAGTAAGGAATGTGAATGAGGAAAGTTCATCGAGGAACTGCTGTATCTGCCATCTGTTGGCCTCTCCCGGAATTACAACGAGACGATGAAATTGATAGTTCCTTTCTTGTTCTGTAGATGGTGCTCAATGATATGAGACAAACACACACTAATTTTATTTTATTTTTTTCGCCTTGCACCTTTTTGTGCTGTTGTATGATTTCAACGAGAACACTCCACTATACATATGGATACACTCATGCAAATTTTATGAGATGAATTAGCGTAATAATGTCATTGTAAGAGTTAGTTCAATCTTTCTTCTTGGTCTGGTTTCTACTCTTTACCTACTCATTTTGCATATTTCCTGGCAATAATTTCTGGAAACGTCTTCTTCCCAAATGGAACTATTAGACTTAATTATTGATTTGTTGCTACGCACCCTTTACATTAACGTCAATACGGAACTTGAACCATAGTGTGAAAACTTGGTGATCATTTTGGTTGGTTGATTTCAGTTTAATGTCCTTTTCACCAGGCCGGTAGCCAGCCCAAAAATTTAGGGGGGGGCGGCTGAAATTAGGGGGACCGATCCAACAATATTATAGTTCATCACCATATTATAGTTCATTTGCAAGCCTACGGTGAACATTTTAGGGGGGGGCAGCAAAAATTATGGGGAGGCCCGGCTCCCACCAGACTCCGCTGGATACGGGCCTGTTTCACACCGAGACTATATGAGACACGAACATACAGCATGAAGAGATATCCGAAGTATATTATTTATCTAATTGGGAATCGCGGCTGGGTCTCGTGAACCGAACACTCGTACGCTATCAAATAGCCACGAAGCAGCTCAGCACCGTATTTTGATTATAGAAGTTTGATACTTGTTATACGATACCAACTGACAGGCATGTAGCAGGATTTCGTAAAGGGGGGAAGAGTGGTCCGCCACATGAAATACTGTGGTCATCACACTAGGGGCTCGATCATTCTAAACTATTTTACTAGCAACATCTATTGGTTTGTTTAGCCAGGATTTCGTAAGGGGGGGGATGTGACATGAAATACAGTGGTTGTCACACCAGGATCTCGATCAATCTCAATTATTTTATTGGCAACATATATTGGTTTGTTAGGGTAATAAAATGAGGACATGTTAGTAAGTATTTTAATAAACTATGGAGAAATCTCAAGTAAAAGAATAAAAAAGTACTGGAAAAGATTTTACAATATTTATGTTCCTTCCTCTGTCCGTTCAAATATAACAATTTTCCTTTTATTATGACCACAATTATTATAAAAAAGTACATATCCACTATTATAAAAAGTAGATATCCAACAATATCTTGTAAAATATTTTGTAATACCTGATTTCCTTTCTCTGCTGAATGAAATGTTAACAGATCTTTCTTTCCATATAACTTTTTTATTTTTATTATTCTGTCAACTACTGTCTGTTCCAAATGACAGGTTAAAGGAGCAGTAGAAAACTGTTTCTGAAATAACATAATTGATAGTGTAGAGAAGCGATGATGAATATTATAATTAAAAAATGTTCACACTCTTACTTAACAGCCCTATGCTTTCGAAAGCTTGAAATGTCCCTGACTAGTAGTAGAAATTCTGAGAATTGCGTAACTTTTCTAGAAATTTCAAATTTCCTGACTTTTACAGGATTTCCCGTTCATTCGCCACCATGTATTGAAAGCAATACAAATCTCCTTATAATAATGAGTAATCAAAAGCTTGCTGTAGCTTTTTATTATTAACGTTGATTCTTCTTTTCGCGTTTCTTTTTGCTTCATCCTTCCTTAATTTTTCCAATCGTTTTCTGCTACTTCCAATATTCCAATCCAATCGTTTCGTGTTACTTGCTATCCGAAACTGATTTCGCCTTGTAGTATTCAGATATTTCAACGTATGATCAGTTGCTACGACATTATTTCACAAGTATTATTTCATATTTTAACGCATCCATAATTTGCTGTATTACGATCCCAATCAACTTCCATGTACTTAATTTTCTCTGGATTTACTTCTTAACCCATGTCCCTGCAAGCGTTTAATAAGACTTCTGCATTTTGTTTCTATTGTTCTCTTATTATCCCTTATTAAATTGACATCATCAACATACGCCATAACCTGATGGATCCCATTCAAGTCTAGGCTCTGGTTGCTCTCTGATTTTCCTTATAGCGTTTTCCAGGACATAGTTGAATAATGATAATGGCGACAACGCATCTCCTTGTTTTAGGTATTCTCGATTCGAAACCTCGTGGACAAAAATTTTCCTACCCGGACTTTACTTTGGGAATATGTAATAATCTGTCGTTGTGCCATTTGAAGAAAAAACAGTAATTTTATTTTGGGTTGGCAACACTGTTGCATGTTTCTGTTTAATACATTCAAAGATTCCCCTTTGTTATACTTGCTTCGTGCAAAGTTTTGCTTTTCTCTCTTTTTGATTTCTCCGTTATAGGGATGCTCAAGATAAATTGTCAAGCCTATATGTATATAGTTCTTGACATTAAAATAATATATTATTAAACGTTTGTACTTTAACTTTTAATAGAGGAACTGTTTTTCCACATACTGTTAAAATACGCAAACGAACACAACTTAGTTTCAGAAAGAAAATGAAATAGGCACCCGACCTTGTGTTTTAGGCACGGCACACACATTACAATATACCTGTCAGGTAGACATCACTGGTATACCGGAAATGTATACCTGTGCAGGTTATAGCACGCATACGCAACAGTAAACCTGAAGATTTTAACTCAGTCGGGAGATGGTGAGCAAACAAGAAGACAATGACCGACGCTCGCAATTCAAGGAACTAGCCACAACTCACCTAAATACTGTATTGTCTGTCTCATAAGTATATGCATATTTTCCGCGGAATAGTATCTTTTGGCCCTTGAAGCGATGGAAGAAATGAGAAAATCAATTCGCTTAATGTAAAATTGATCTTAAAAACTTTTAAAGCTGTGGATCCTGGTAAAACAAAAAAAAACATATTACGTTTGGAAATGCAATTTACAAAACAAATAACACGAATAGTGTGACAAGCAGGGAAAGCCGAGAAACTGTTATACTGTTATACGGTAAGATGACGGAGACAAAAATCAAAAACTAAATGTTTAAAGTGTATAGAAAGAAAACAAGCACATGAATGTTTGGTGTAGTGGGTAACGTTCTATCCTACCAATCAGCTGATCCATGTTCAAATCTTCGTCAAGTGCCTTTTTTTCCTTTTCGCCGGGGAAACTGCCATTACTTGTAAAATTTACTTGTTTACTTTTCGTCAAAGCAACTACCATTACTTGTAGCATTTTATCTTTTCGTCGAAGGAACAGCCATTACTTGTAGTATTAGGGTTTTATATATAGTATCATTCTGTTAGATTTTTCTTATTCTTGTCTAAGATAATAATATAAGGCTGCAAATATGATTCTACCTAGGCAGATCAAAAGTAACGATGTTCTAGATTTCTTTTCATTAATAAAATTTAAAAATAAGCTTACATCTAAAACTAAATATACAAGTAATTGAAATGAAAGTAGCAGGTTGTGCAATATAACCTGAGGGTAGAAGAGCAAACCACTAGGCAGAAGAGCAAAACAATATAACCTGAGGCGCTCTCAAGTGGCTGTCTTATCTCTGTCTTAACTTTGAACTGAACACACCTTTCTTTAAACCACAATGTTATCTATGAAATACTGGTCTGTGTGAAAACATAAAGCGAAGAGAAAAGAAACAACATTGATATATTTTGTTTTTAATTTTAAATGTTTCAGTATGTTGAAAAAAATAAATCATGTCCACTATTAAATGAGAATATGATTATTAAACTTGTGTTCATACCGAGTGGAATGACAGTATGTATTCTGGAAGGTCATATTCTATTTGGGAATACTCACGTGAGAATGAAAATAATGTAACATTTATGGAATCAACCCTATCAATATATTGATTTCTGATGGGAGTTCATTTAGTTAGGGATCCCAAGCTAAGTTGTAGAACTGTCTCATATAGTTTCAGTGCTTAAAGGGATGTTACACTTCCAATGAACCAACTGATCAGTCTTACAACTATCAGTTTCAGGAAAGATGATTGGTTTGTGAACTGTGAAAGGTGTCTATTAATCTACAAGCCAACCTTGGAGCAATTTCTAAATAACCCAAAATAGATTAAAGACAGAAATCTGCGTATAAAAATTGATCGCTCGCTGAACTATTGTGACCCATAATTAAACTTGATTCTAAGCTTTCTAAAATTGTGCGTCTTGGTTCACTGGAGCAAATCCTGGGGGAATGAGAGGGAAATGTCCCCTACAATCTTGGAGCTGAGGGGGACAGTTCCCCCAATAATCCGATTTGAAGTGTGATTTTTTTGGACAGAAAAGTGATGATTTGTGTCCGATTGCCACAAAGAAAAGTGAGATGAAATTGATGTCCCCTAGAACAAGCCTCAGATCTACCTGCCTCCCAATGTTGAAGAAAATTCTGATCTCTTTATCTTTCACAACATTGTTTTTCAACTTCATAAATATTTTGAACATCGTTTCAAAAAATATGTGAACGGTCTTACCCGTCCCTTCAATGTTAAAGACAGATTTGCGCCGCTGTCTAGATTTCTAATACAGGTTCAAAAGACCTGTAAATATATTTTTAAAAATCAAAAAATAGAATTCAAAATTTGTTTATTAATATAGGCTGGAGCAATCTTTAAAGGTCAGACGTTAACTGGTTGAAGTGCTCATTCTTCGATGAGAAGAATAAATTTATGGAAATATTATTTGCGCAATATTCAAACATCTTCCCCAATAGAATACCATATCAATCGAAGTGAAATGAAAAAGATCCAAGTGAATCCAACTGCTAAATATCTTCTAGATTTATTTTAAACAGCTTAAATGCTTACTCGCTTTGGTCAGCTTATGAACACAAAACGGGAAATTAATATATTGCAGCAGTGCCTTGATTTTTTTGATAGAGTTGGAATTTCCGAAAACAATGCGGCACGTGGTCACAAATTTTTAAGGAGGAGTTTAAATGCCGAGTTTCATCTTCCTATGATAAGAGATTAGTCAGAAACTATCTTTCTTTATATTTTTAATACTTCTTTAATCGCTTAGAACATGTATTGTATGAAAGTCACGTGCGAAAAACCCGGCGAGAGTTAACTAACAAGGGAAAAGCAGACTTTGGTAAATACGCTTCTGGGCCATCCTTTTCCAACTCGACGCATGTATGAGACGAAGCGTAAAGTTATCAAGTGACGGCTTGGCAGAGTTAGAAAGATCTACGACTCACGTGCAGAGGGTCCTGGCTTCGAATCCTGCTCGAGTCTTTTTTGTTTTCCATTTAACCAATCAAGTAGCCATTTTTAACTAGGAGTAAAATATTAATTCATCATATGTTTGCGAAGTTTCCAGTAGACGTCAGCTAATCATTTTCTTCCAAGTAATAAATGTATCCAAATATTCATTTCAAACGGTTCATTCGATTTCCCATGATGATCGGACAGACAATCACGATGTCACTTTTATATATGAACCGCGTATTTAGAGCTTGTCCCCTTTTCCTCTCTAAAGCGGATCTTTAAGGACAACGAAAGATGGGCTGACATATTTGAAAATAAGGTGTTTATGTTCATTTCTTCCTCTTATGATATATATGTAAATGAATTATAGAAACCCGACATGAATAAATGCTAAATACAGTATATTAAAAAGATAATTTCAACTGCTTCATCCGTTTTGCTATGATGACAAGACACAACCTTGATGTCATCATTCTTAAATTTTGGACAAAAATGATACAAATTACCCCTACTCTTCACTTAATACCGAAAGTTTTAAACAAGGTCGGACACGTGCACACTTGTTTTAAATAAGGTTTTTATATATCAAATTCAGCTCACAAACGTTAGATATTATCTTTTTCATGTTATCAACAGTCAAGTAGCAGATTTTGTCTAATATTTAGATTACATTGAATTTAATGTCACGCTAGTAGCAAATTAAGCATGAATGCTAAAACATTGTTCAATTTCAGTTCTCAAGAGATTTTCTTTCCTGTGTTTCTATTATGTTGTCAATAGCTTACAAAACAGTACAGCGGACTTTTCTCACTTGTAGTATTTACAATTTTCCCATATACTTTTCTCAAAGTTTAATTCCTTTAGGCTAAAAGAGACGGATGATTAATGAAACTAAATTCTAGTTAAAGTAAAATTTTAATTGACACTTAACGGGAATCGAACACGAGACTACAAGAACGAAAAATACATCCGCTAACAATATACCTTTTTTTGAAAAGTCTTTATTGACAATTTAATTACCGTTACATTAGGCAGTTACAAAGGTAATGCAGAAACAATGTGGTGGGGAAAAACTATATAGAAATTTAAATTGGAACAAATTAAAATAAAAAAATAAAAAATAAAAAATTAAAATAAAAAAATTAAAAATTAAAATTAAAAATTAAAAATAAAGAAAGAAGGAACAATTGACAATTATGAACAGTAAACACAAGTGTTATGAAGTTAAGACGACAACATTATTGCAAAGAGTTTATAGTCATCACATTGGGCTGTTATTCAGTCGAGACAAAACATGTTGGTTAAAAGATAGATACAATTCACAGCTAAGAAAAGTACATACTAGGTTATAGAACTAAGAGAACCAAATAATTGACAAAATGATGCCATATATTTTGAATCTCTGTACAAAATTGTAAGCGATGTTATTGCAGTGAAAACACATATTATGATCCACTATTCCTAAGTTGAAGAGTCGGTCTAGCGTTCCGTATTTGTTGTTGACGATGAAATACCAGAGCGATTTTTGTTGAGTAGTTAAGAAAGGAGCGTTAATATTTCGCCAAATATAAGGCTAGTGAAGTTGTGGCTCTTTTAATTGAATATGGGGCGTGACGAACTGTTGTGTCTGCACATAACGGCGATAAATTGCTCTAACAGGCAAAAGGTCTAAGTTGCTTCGGGCAATCAGCCCATAGGCTATATCAAGAACTGGTTCTCGCAGATGTGGGCCCAAGAAAAAATATTAATAGGTGTTTGGAGGTCAACACAAGCTAAACAAGCAGAGCCAACATTACTAGATAAACTGTTCTTATCATTCGTGAACACGTTGATGGTTCGTATCAATAGTAGTACCTGAGCTTGGAGCGATATGTTTTGAAATGAGATTCCACCTTGTGGGGGGGGGGCAGCACGAGTTGCTCATATGAAACGCGAAGCACTTTATTATGCCACAGAAAGAACAAAGCTTGACTAGTGAGGAATTTGTATGTTTGTAGGGGGAGAGGAAAAATAGAGCAAACAAACCATAGAAGGCTGAAAGTTTTTTTTGTTTGAGAAAGAAATTTCTACTGATCATGTCCATATTGCGAGGTTTATGTCGTATTAGAAGAACACGTATTTTGAGTGCTATGATATCATAATTGAAAGTAATGGTTGGTTTGATGTTATTGAGCCATTCAATACCCAGGATTTTGACGGAATTAACTGATGTGTAGTACGCACTGTATTGATCCTGGTATTTTGGATGAATACAGAGGAGCTGTGTTTTTTATTTATTTAATCTTGCTTCTGAAATGCTTTGATACGCGTCTAAAAGACTCTGAATATCTTCGATGGTGGAAATACTGTTCACATCATCTAAGTACCTCGCGACTGAAATAGAAGCGTGGTAAATTTTGATGCCAGTGAGTTTGGTCTGCGCCGCGTATATTAGAGGTGCGATTGAGAGACTAAATAGAATACTGGACATTGTGTCACCTTGAAAAATTCCAGTACACAAAGGGATAACGGAGCTTAAATCACCATGAATTTTCAATTTCGTAATTCTGTTGTGATACACTCCCTGAAGCATGGACAGAAAAGTTCCATTAAATCCAAATTTGTGTAGGACTTTAAAGAGATAGTCTTTCCTAATAGTGTGATACCCTTTCAAAAGCTTGTGAAAAAATCAGTGGAGAGAATGGCCACAGGAGGGGGGCGGCAGTCTCATGATAGGCTATAAAATCTCTTACGTTACCTAAAGCTTCATAAAGTAACGCATGGTGTCCATGACCGTAATAACAGGAACTAAGCAACTCTCCCACATAATGGTTCATACGAAGCGCTAGTCATCGGGCTAAGATTTTTAAATCGGCACATAAAAGACTGATGGGCGATAATTATCAATAGACTTAGAGTTAGGCTTTTTAGGTATTAAAACAGTAATACACGTAGAGAGAGATTCTCCTAAAGTAAAATTTTCTCGATATTGATTGAAGAGATCCGTGAGAAAAAGAGCAAGAAAATCAATGAAACTAAGATAAAATTCTAAAGGAAGAGAGTCAATTCCAGTAGATTTGCCACGTTTTTCTAATCTAATGGAGGTCTCAACTTCATCGATGGTAAAGGGACTGTTCAGATACTCTTGAGCATTAACATCTAGGATTGAAGGGATATAGTCTAAAAGAGATTCATGCCACATTCGTTACCTAAGTTGCTGAGTACAGTTTTTTAAAGTGTTGAACAAATTTGAGAAATATCTGCAAACCTTCATAAATTTGGCCATCCTTGCCCTTAATAGATGAAATCAACTTTCGTTTGCCTTTGTGTCGTTCTTTTCGAATTTGTACAATGCTAGCCTGTTCCGTGTCATCAGCCGGGGCAATTTCGCTGCGAACAAAAAACCACGCATTAATTGTTTATGCAATGGCAATAGATGGACTTTGATTTCTTGCATTTGAGGCCTGACCTGGCGAGCTCGCAATTGTTCTTGCATGCATTCCTCGAGTAGGCGCGAGTAATAGTTGTATTGAGTATTATATGCTTGTTTCCTTTGGATACAATATTGCTTACTTATGGATCGTAGGTTTAACTCGCTTGTCCCAAAAATACATAAGTTTGCCCTGATAGCGTGATATTAATGGATACAAGATCCTCCACTCCTCTCGAATTAAATCGTAATATTCAGGGTCCATAAGTATAGAAGTGTTAAAATACCAAAGAGGGCTACTTCTCAAAAATGTTGATACTGGTAGGGTCATTCTCATAATAAGAGCATAGTGATCGCTAAAACAGACAGGTTCGAGGGTAACGTCTCGTACTTGTGCACTAGTGAGCGACTTACGAAAAATCGGTCCAAGCGACTGGATGATTTTGACGTATAAAATGGGTCAGTGGGTCGAAAGTGATGCCACACATCAATTAAATTATATGTGTCTACTATTCCCTGGAGTTCAGGAGAGAAGTTAAAGTTTGGAGTCTGGTCAATAGGTTGTAAAACGGAATTATAATCTTCACCTAATATGCATGGGTTGGTACCATTAAATAAAGCCTGTGCAAGATCAGTATTGAAGAAATCCTTTCTCTCTCGCTTTTTGTGAGACCCAGATGGCAGGTAAATATTCATAATTTGATGCGTTCAAGCATTCCAAACGGAGATTCGTTCATTTGGGTGATCATTAACGGTCTTAAACTCTAGATCATTACGATAGATGATAGCTGTACCTAGCTCATTCTCCGTAAAACGAGAATAGCATGTATGATGTGAAAGGTAACCATACTCTTGAAGGGCTACTTCTTGAGCGAACAACACATCAATATCTGCTTTGTAGATAAAGTCTCTTAATGCATCTTGTTTAACAGGTGGTGTAAATCCATTTAAGTTAATGGTGGCAAAACTAAAACTATACATAAAGATAAACATAAACAAAAATAGAGTGAAGCGAAATGTTAAACACTGCATAAATGGCTGAAATATCTACCACAATATAACAATGAAGATAATTATAAGTCGTCCCCAACGGGGGTACCAGCTTTCAACTTTTTCAAATTGGTCCGGGTTCAGGCACCTGGAACTTGGGTAACATCGGAAGTACGGCCTCCTGTAGAAGTTTTTGAAACTAAACTAACATTTGTCTTTAGATTGGAAAGTATACGTTTTCCGTATAAAGTGGCACTGAGATCAGATTTACTAGCAGAGTCACTGGTAAGGGGTAGTACATTCCTGTCAAGGATGATGTTTGAGTCTGCTACCAAGTGCACGTCAGATTGATTATCATGGTCCATGGGAGCACTCGGAACAACTTTTAAATCCTGAACTGACGGTTGGTCACCTACCTGAGCAAGTTGTCCTTCCTGGATAATTTCCTGGACCTTGAGATCAGAATTAGTTGAGCGTACTGCAGTAGGTTCCAAAGGAGCAAGAACTTCCGGGTCAGTAGAACGAACTCCTTCCATAGGGGGTCGGGGCGAATGTCAGGATCCAGGAATGTTCAACTGCTGGAACATCATGACTTGAAGCACCAGGGCGAGCAGAAGTAAGCAGAGGAAATTCCGTGTAATTATCAGTATGCAAAGCATCTTTTTCGTGTGGAAGATTATGAGGTATACGGAGCGGTGGCGGTTGGAATCTTCTAACTTGCGGATTAACTTTGAATTTCGGAAATTTTTTGCGGGGCCACTCTTGAACAAAATGGTCCTGAGAATTGCACAAAGGCACAAGTTTGGATTTGTCCTGAGTAACTACAAAATAGCCTTAAACCACACACTGTAATAAATGAAGGAATATTTTGTTTAACCTTCATTTTAATTAATTTACATCCAGTACGGGCGACATACACATGGTTCGTAGAATAGTGTTCGTCTATGATTGACTGTTTTTCACCATAATGAGAAAAAAACTTGAGTTAACTGTTGGTTACTAAGTTCCATGGGGCACAAAGATACTTTAACCACTGTAAAGCTGTTGTCAGCAAGATCAACAGGAAGTAAATGCTCTTTGTCACTATCGCTGTATTTGACTTCACCATTAATTAAAGGAGAATTCGTTCACACAGCACCTTGTTGACTAGTTTAATATACAGTTGTTTCCTTATGTAGTCCAGTTCTACACTATGGATTTGATCAATTGTTAATTTGAATGTGTTTCGTATCTATTCATTGATAAAAATTGAAGTAGGCTTTTGACTTACTTGACCAAAATTGATACGTAAGGTATTCTCACGCAAACAACTCATGTTGAATTTTCGTCGAAACACGACCACAAAAATAACTTCAAAAAGAAAAAAATATATATGAAGATCCAAAACACTAACACAAACTGAAATATCTCACTGAGAATTAACACATTACACAAACTAATTTCGCAACTTGTCGTGTGTTATACAACGGTACTAGGGTACAGTGGTTAGAGATAATATGTCATGTAAATGAAAGATTGGAAATTGGATTTTACATTTTATTACAAAATAGGTGGTGATGAAACGATGAATGAATGAGATGAAAGATCCGGAGTTCTAAAAGATAACAATTTAAATTTTTAACTAAACCGCTCTACACATTGACCTGAAGGATCTCGGGTTATGACCGGGTGTCTCGTTAGCTGAAGGCTAACCAAATTGAGCCAAATGAATTAAAACATGCCAATGCAAAACTATGTGTAGGGATATAATATTAGCTTCCTTTTTCCTCAAATGAACTTCTTTGAGAAACAAATCAAAATATGGTTTTGCTTACTCACGTATCTCTCGGCTGGATGCTGTCCAATGAACTGGGCTAACTGTTGACGCTGTTGTTATTGGAACTCATACGAAGCACTATGCACTTGTATTCGGTTGTTGAGGTGCTTGGTTCAAACCTGCCGGGACACTTTTCCTCTTCTTCTTTCCTTGTCGCGTCGCCTCGTAGACTCGCTGGACCTCGCTACTCGGCTTGGAAACTTCTGGTCCTGGGTTCGAACTTGGCTGGCGGCTGTCCTCGTCGTCAACCTCGGCGGAGCTGGAATGGGTCTGTGAAGTCCACCCTGGAGGCCGTCTCAGGCAGAGACGTTTCTGGACACTTGGACGTAGGCCGGATCAGCTACTTGAGCCTCTGGTGCTAGATGCTACATCACCGAAATATTGGCGCCGGGTCCTTT
Source organism: Thermobia domestica (assembly GCF_964235325.1). Taxonomy (NCBI): domain Eukaryota; kingdom Metazoa; phylum Arthropoda; class Insecta; order Zygentoma; family Lepismatidae; genus Thermobia; species Thermobia domestica. The sequence continues at coordinate 74,709,828 of NC_137461.1, forward strand.
CTTTCGGTGCACAGAGCGACGGCGTTCACACTCTATTCACTCTTGTTGAATTGGACAAGTAAACTTTTGAAATTTGAGCTTATATATGGATAAGCATCCTAGTTTACTCATATGGGTTTCTATTTTAAGTCGGTGAAAGTGTGTTACTGTGACATCAGTGTCCCTATTTCGGGAATAACAGTCTATTCTGGAATCGCAAAGGATGCTCACAGTTCCAAACAAGAAATGTTAATTTCTTAACAATAAAATGTGTTTTTTTTAAACAAAATTATAATTTTGCCCATTCTGGCTGCATGTTGGCTACAGTTACAACACAAACGGTCAGCGAGCGACAGACGATGTTACTAGCATGAAGTCTCACGAACGTATGACCAGCAGAAAAAGCAGGGGTAGTGTCGTCGTCTCCAGATCTGTTCCGGTCATACCGAGGACACAAATGTGGCTGCTTCTAGGTCACGAAATTCGTAACCAGTTTCCCCACTGCTTCCCAATACTAGTATAATAATACGGTTTGATCCAACTCCAAAGATAAGAATTGACTGTGGTAAAATACTTTTTTTCTAAAAGAAGGAGTTCGAGTCTCAGCAGGGGCTCATGTATTTCGGATCCCATGTTAAGCTATAAGTCCATGTCTTATAACTCCTTGCCGCTGAATTGGACGCTAAAATCAAGTCAACTACTACAACTAATAACAGACATTCTAGAAATAACTCTGCAGACCATTTTTTTATAATAAGCTTTTATTTCGTACCAAACAGAACAAACATTACATTAGGTATAATAACAAGCATTCTGTGAAATCTTCCGAAGTATTCAAGCACTTTAAAAAATTATGTAGGAACTTTTACCAAAAATAGGTTCTAGCAAGCAAAGTAGGCTATTTTTGGCATTCTTCAATTTGATCAGTTGTTACATTTGCTAATGAAACGTTGATGTTGCATGTTCTGCCTGTAATATATGTCAAGGAAACAATTTCTTTTGACCAAAAATCCGGCATTAGGTACGTTAGTTTATATAAAAAAAAACCAGAAAACAGAAGCTGATTTAGCTCCCTCTATTTATCGCTAGTTAAGTCAGTTTGTAACAAAATATTATAACCATTGGACGTCAAACTTTTGTTGCGTTCTTGAAGTTCTTAACACATTTTAGATTCTATCGAGCGTCAAATTCATGGTGTATATTTCAAGGTGAAGTTTCTCTATCTATTCAAGAAACTTGTATTTCAACATATAAGGGCAAATATTTTTGCTAACTTCAAACACCCTGCATTTCATTGCAGTTTATTTTATTATAAACGATTGCTTAATTCTGTCATATTACCTTCGACATTTTCAAGTGAAAATGTATCATTTTTCATTTCTTTGTATAACGAAATAGCTGATAGCGACATTTTGCTCTAAGCTCTCTGTTATGTTGAGAACTAAAGGTGAGTATTTTATATCTAAACGTAAAATAAAATTAGTTATATTTAGTTCCAGACATAAAGATGATGGAAGCCAATGTGCTGACCGACCACACACAAAACAACTGAAATCAATCTCCTTGACCATAGGTAATTATGTACTACAATTGAAGAGAATTCAATTTATTTTTGAGATGTAAGCTTATTCATAGTTTTTGTTAATAGTCAAATCTAGAACAGTTATACGCTTGTAAAATTCTACTTTATCTTGTTCGCTTGACAATAAATAAATACATAAATACTTGCAGAATATCAAATCGCACCTTAAACTGTAACCATATATTTCCTTTTACTGGAGTTCCATCTGATCAATGAAAAAATAAAAATAAAAAAGATGCAGGACGAAGATTCGAACGCGGGTCGCGGAACTAGAAATTCTGCATGGATCCAATTTTTTTAAAAAAAGTTCACTGACTCACCGAACGTGTCTCAGTAACTTACTTGAACTACTTACTACTTAATTTTACTTGCTTTACTAGAATTTTTTCCAATCACCTAGAACGACAGGGACACGAACGCAGAAACATCGAGGACAGTTAAAATCACAAAGGCTCTCCTACCGGGAATCGAACCCGGGACCTCAAATGCATGGATTCAAATGAATAAGCGTATGCCGAAGATGCACGCTACATCGCGACCTAGAGTTCGACGGCAAGAGTTAATTAGTGGTCGCGATGATGAACAACTGAGTTTGTTTTTACATCGATGTTCAGCGAAAGCATCGCTGTGGCTCGTGTTCTCGTTGGCTGTCCATTAAGCGCTGCATGGAATAAAGTCTTCATTTGTTTAGAATTTCGTCTGCAGTGGATTGTGTGTGTCTACGCTCGAGAGCTTTTGCTGCACTACTATATTTAATTATGAAAGACATATTAATAGAACTAATGAGGAATGATTCAGAAATATGGAATAAGAAACACAAACAACATCATAATAGGCACGTTTTAAATAGAGAATAGAAGAAAATAGCAACTGAAATGGGAATGTCAGATAAGTTACTTATTTGAGAATTACACCGTAGCTCATTATTATATAAGACAGTGGCAGTCACAGGGAGGGGGCTCTCGTGCTGAAGTCCGTAAATTGTAGAAGTTTTAAAGAAAAAAATAAGTTACTGTTAATCATATATATGCTTAAAGACTACCTCCCCCTCAATTTCGATATTAATAAAAAGAGTTTCTTCTAAATTCGTTATTGATATAAGGTAAAGAAATACCTGCAAAGGCAGGCACGAATCCATACGAAGGAAACGTCGAATAATAGAATTTCAGTGCCGAAAGTTCATTTGCTGCAGTTAATACCCTCTTCACCTCGAAACCTCAAGATATACCTGATTTATTTGTTTATTAAATGTTAGTGGGAAACGATTTCTCGTCTGAGTGCTGAAAGAGGGTGTTTCTTCACAGAAAATTGAATAAAATGTAAAAATCTTTGATTTAGAATATTGATGGAGATGAACAAGAGATGAGACGCAAATATTTCTGCAGGGGCGGTGCCTCAGTGCTAAAGCTTTCAGCTACGGTGCTTGGGGTGCCAAATTCGATCTTAGCTCGCGCCGTGTGGTCTTTGTGGTGGACAAACACCGTACTCGTGGGTTTTATCGGGGTTCTCCCGTTACCTCCCACTTTCTTCATTCCACCATTTCATTCGTTACTCATCATCACCGTCTTTTTTAGCCTAACCGTTATAAGCGTGGGACGTAAAACTTAAATATGTTTCATTTCATTTTTTAAAATATTTTTGCGCAAGAGACGAGACTTTGGCATTTCTCATATCTCGTCTCGCATCCATACATATTTATAAATTGTTTGTTCCTTTCGATTTCAAAATGTGTTTTCGCAGTGATTTCTATGCACTGACGGAATAATTTCATATGCGTCACAGCAATGTTTCTCCTTAAATTGAGAACTTAACAGCGAGGGTGCAAGCTTCTCGCTATGTATGCCCTTCATCCATCGCGACCTAGACATCGAGGTAGCAACCGCGACTTAAACCTAGACCTCGATCGCGATGTATCTTCGGCATGTCCCTACCCTAAGGGCCAAAAAATATTATCTCGCGGAAAACATGCATTTACTTATGAGACAGACAATACAGGTGTGTCAGAGTGATTCACACACACTCTTAGGTCTACACGCTTGCGCAGGTAGTAAGAATTGAATTTTGATTCTTCTCCGGTCGCCTGTACAGATTGCTACGCCTGTGCTGTTTGCACTGCAGCTGCTGGCACAAACGCTCCGGTTTACCTGTACAGGTAAACCTCACCGGTATACCGGAACGTGTGTGTCGGGCATAAGAATAATTTGATATTAGCATCCTAGTCCATAAATATCAGCATCGTCCCTGTTATACTGAAGTTTTGTACGATCGTGATATATTCATGCCAAGAACAGAAGCTACTATTAACTAATAAAAGCAGAACTTGAATAAAAGCCTTGTTAATTTCGATATGGCCTACAAAGGTTTCTCCAACCCGTAGAAGAGATCTGAGACTTAAGAAATTCGAAATGTTCATTAAAATACAATTGAAAGGTAGCAAACATTTATGTAATTTATGCTCGTTGGATTGGATTTGAGTTTAGAATCCCTTTCAGTCTCATGGCTATAAAACATGATGACCTACAACTTAACGTTGATCTGAACCACACGAGCTCCTATCCGGAATTGCCATATACTTTTATGTCTCTCCACAATGTTTAATAAAACTGTCTGCGTTTTTGATTAAAATTATTCTACCTTATTGTGTGAAACCCTACAGTGCTAGTTATATGTAAATTCTAAATTCTCTATATAAGCCCTTCTCCCATACAAGTTTCAAATATTCTTGAACTGTAGTATATCAGATGAAAATATATTGTTTAAAAACTTTCTCAAAATTTCCAAAACGCTACTCAAGGTTTGATTTTATCTAATGCCTATTTGATCACTACGGGAGTATGTGTGCTTGATATATTCACTTAAACAGTGTGTATATCATTTTAATCTATTCTCAATTACAACGCGAAATGGTATAGGCTTAGAGGCAAATCCTTCTATGAGCTCTGTTGATGGTGGAGGTTCATTTGATGGAATACGGAAGGTGAATTTCTGTAGCATCATTGTTGTAAACAAAAAGAGAATCATCTTTGCTATATTTTCACCAAAACATCGTCTTCGACCTGGAAAAAAAATACAGAAATTGACTTTTAACTCCCATTATAATATTATTGCTTGGAACTAATTCTTTATTAAACCTGCGGAGTTCTTGTGTGCTTTTATAACAAATTAATATCATATGCAAGCAAGGACTCATGTGTTGCTTGTTCAACACAATTTGTTTATGTATAATTGCAGTAACATCTAAGCTAATAATGTCGTTAACACTATAGGGTGAGAAATCCTGGTAGGAAGGAGGGGCTTCCTCAATTAATATTTTTGGAATAAAATTCCACTCTTTGATCAGTTACTGTGCGATGGGGTAAATAAAGAGACAACATTGTCAGCCGTAATTACCAAATTATTCTACTTTATGTGTAATTAACTTGTATTTTATTTTCCATAAGTAGGAGTTTTGCTTTGTGTATAATTACATAAACACTAATTGTTTGCTGAGCAAAACTATATATTTTCATTAAAAATTTAATTTTTGATTAAAATATATGGTATTGCTCAGCAAACAATTGGTGTGTATATAATTATATTTCATGTGTAACCATGAGATGATATAGTGGTATGGCGAGACGCAGAAAACAACTACATAACTATACTAAAATAGTTTTGAATGTTAAAATATGTTAGTTCTTATGTCGAAGCAAAACATATGCGGGCGATAAGCATTATTTTCTCGTGGTCTTCCTTTTTTGTTTTTTAGACACTAATGATTTAACACCCTGAAGGACATTGTAAATAGTGCAGTATCGGTTTATTTTTAATTTAGGCTGTGACCAGAAACATTGCAATTCAACGAAAATCGAGATGAGATGATAAATTTCATGATTCTCAGGAACAATACCAGTTCAACCAAAACTTTGATCTCAAAAACTTTTTGCTGTTTTACACGATTTCTAATAGGAAAACCATAAATTGCTAAAGTAATTTGTATCGTGAACACAATGGACGATAATTTATCAATAGGGCCTATTAAAGTGACGGAAGTAATTACACATTATTCTTCAATTATAAATACAGTTTAAATGTAGATCCTGTAATTTTTAATACATTAAGATCGTATTCGTATATCCTGTAAAGCAGAAACATTTCCACTAATAATGACACAATATTCATAGCAATGGAATGAATGCTCTTAACAATGATCCTAATACTAATAGTTTTCCTTATCTGATAAATTGACTTTGAAATTTTATTTTATATTTCCGAAATTTGCACCGAATTTTCAAATCTACTTGATTCTGCTGGTATGCTATCCAATGTGGATCTACATTCCAAGAAATGCCGTTTTAAGTTAAAACTATAATATACCCATTAATAGCGTGAATCTAAATACATCAGCATTAATAATTTGTATTCTACTACATGAAATGTTTCTGCTTCATACTTTACCTACGGTTCTTTATTGATTCGTAGTTGCAATGTTAAGGCATTGAAACTCTTATTCTCATTAAAATGTTGTTACGATTTCCATACACTGACCTGCGTCGAGGTTATATTTTAAACAAGTAAGGAAACTTATATATCAATATAACTTTTAGTAAGGTTCTACCTGCTTGACACTAAAGAAATGTTATATAGAGTTATTAATTAATGTCTACAAGTGTAGCGAAACCATAATTACACAACTTTTGTATGCAAAATTAGAGTCTATTTCTCTGATCTTAATTTTGTGTTTGGCATAACCTTTTCTGAATCACAGCGGAAAAGATACAAGCTACCCTACCCTACTTTACTCGTAATGACCTGTCTAGCCACTTTAAGGTAGTTGTGTTTAAACCTACGTTTGAGCAGAGCACTTAGGCATATCAATATTTTTCAATATTTGCAGCATAATTATGGTAAAATAATAACATTAATAGATAAATTTAATTTATTCTTTGTTGTAACTCTAAAAAAACTGTATAGTTATAAGTCAGTCGTGAAGTGCCGGAATATCTTACCTCCTCCATACGGAAAAATATGTTCTGTATTAATAATTTGCCCATCTTTCAGAAATCTGTCTGGATTAAATTCATCCGGATTAACCCACGTTTCTTTGTCCCTATGGGCAGATAGTAAACTGAGCCAGATAGGTGTACCCTGAAATAGGAGATTCATTAAGAAAAAAATAAAAAAAAACAATTGTGTAACGGAAAGAACTTGAAAATGCCATAAATTATTTAGAATATAAAATGGAACGAATAAAAAAATAACGGTATTCACGTGTGAGTTAATTGTACAATACCAAAATTTGGTTAATAAACTCATACACTGAGAACGATCCGTTATCCGGACAGCGATATATTGTGCCAATATACGGTATACTTGTTTGCTACGTAAATCAGTACAGAGCATACGTTAACCATATCCTACATATGTACTGCCCTTAGGTGATACATCATGCCGTTACAGGATGTCTGACATCTGACAGTCTTCCGGATATTACATACGTATACGTATGTTACATCCATCAGCTATATGTTACATACATCTATCTGTATGTGAGATACTGACTACCTATATACAGTTTTTTCGTTTGTACGGAAAATACGCTTATTTGGAACACTTATACTGAAAGCATGTATAAAATATACTTTTCAGGTATACTTTTGCTATACGTTAAGTAAAAAAAAAATTACAGGATGTACTCATGTAACCTATGTATTTACGTACGTCACATACCATTTTTTTCTCAATGTAAACATTAAAATTGCAACATTTGAAAAGAAAAGAGTTAGAAACGATAAATTATGTGGATAGATACCTGAGCAACTCTGAACCACTTATAACCCTCAAAGACGTTCCATGTATGTTCGAGAGTCTTAACAAAATACGCACAAATCCATATCTCAGAAAGGAACAATCGACGTAATTTATTCGACATTGCAGGACTATGTTGTTCTGTCGTACCTCAAGCTATGCACTGTTAAAAATAATTTCTTAAATTTGAGAAACAGCTTCTTATCTGTGCACCGAGACAATATTTTCTTAGAAATGAGATTTTGGCAATTCTCATTCATAACGAAAGTAACAGTATATTTTCTCTTTTCGCTTTATACAACCTCATCTACTTTTCTTCATTTCTCATTAGACAGTTTCAAACTCTTCTTTCTAAGAAAAGATAATCTTGGTGCACAGATAAGGAATAATTTCTCAGATTTAAGAAAGTATTTTTAACAGTGTGTGGTTTTGAGATGTTGATAAGTTTCACCTGACGTTTCTCCAGTGATTTTCGTTTATAAATCGTTGTACAATCACCTAATAATAAAGCACCCGTTGTTTCTAGGTTCTATGTCGCATAATAAACACGGCTAATAGATAAATATTCATTCCCCAACATACTATTATTATTATTGGCATCTCTTAAATGTTGTTTGAGATTTGAGTACTTTTGATGCACTACAAGAATGTAACAAAATCTCAGAGACGGTACATTCCTTTAAGTGGGTTCAATTAAGACTTATCTTGTTAATATTTTGGTTTAAGTTGGTAAGTGCAGTAAAATAATTATAATTAAAGTATGTATTTAACAAACGTTTGTTGAGAGACGTATAACCAATCAAGTGCATATATCACCGTTATGTCTGCCATTGCCTGACAATTTGCAATGTTTCAAAGTTACACTATTTCGTTGATTGAACTTTAGATAAGTTGCAGGCGTCTATTAATCATTTCCATTTGAACAATGGTATGGTATTAACCCTTTTAGGATTTTTGGTAACTTTTGTTACAATGGCATAGTATTGTCTTTGATCGCTTATTTAGGCTCTATAATAGGTATTTAAGCCGGTTTTTTTCCTATTGGTCAAGTAAAGGTTGGATCAAAGAACGCCCCACATGCGTTTTGGAACCGGATGGTCAGCTGGACGGAGGGGCCTGACTTTTTTTTATTTTTTCTTAAGGGAAATTTCAAAAAAAAATTCACCCCTTTATTTTTCAAGATATCAGATTTAAACGTTATATACGAATTATGTGCACCTTTGGGTATTTTTAAAAGTTTTTCAGATCCCTACATGAATCCGGGGCCGGGCGCGGCGAACGCAAGTGTTCTCGTAGGTGATTTGCTCAGAAAAATTGGCAGTTTTCCCGATTTTTCCGGTTCAGGTGTATGATACTGACATATGAGTGGTACCGTTGGAGAGGGCACGTTATACTGAAGAAAGTGGCGTTTGAACCATGACTCTAGTCAAATAGGTCAGATAATAATGACGCAGTATATATTTGAAGTATTTTATATGTATGAAAAACTTGCTCACTTTCAGACTTTCAAAAATTTCTCCCGACCTCAGTTTTCAAAACGCAAGATTGAAATTTTGCACAGGTATTACGTACATAACAACATATTTTCTTTAGAGAAACGCAGATCCTTACGTGAACCCAATCCCGGGCCAGAGAGGCGCAAAATTTCGAAAAAAAATATTTCGAAAAATCTCCCGTGGAACGTATGCTTTATCTTTTAAAAAAAGGTATGAACCATGATCCTACGATAAATAGTAATGAAGCAGTAGCAGTTTGGGTGAAGGTCTAAAGTGTACCTCAAAAAGTGGAAATCTTGAAAGGGTTAAAATGTTAGAAAATATACTGTATCCTCCGTGGCTAAGTGGATAGTCTACGCGCCTTTGGCGTGGAAGACTCAGGATCCGTTACCGGCAGGAGCTTAGGTGGTTCGGATTCCACGTTAATCAATAGACCCCGTCTCATATAGCCTCGCTGCTGAAAGGGACGTTAAACTCAAAATCGTCATCATCATCAAAATATACTGTAACATGAAGTGGAATAAAACGATACGGTTAGACGGTTATATCTTAAATGGTTATAGATAAATTCTTACCAGGAAACGCTAGGAAGTAAATCTAGAAAACCGTTCCCAAAACAGTTCACGAGACATATTAAAATGTTACATCATAACTCTAGATTCTACTAAACCATGTTACTGTAATAAGTATATTGAATCTGTGGTATTGTGTGATGATGTCTTTAAAATAATTCAAGTTTTAAATTTGAAACATAGAACATGATGAACTTGTAAGTTATAATTAATTCTTTGTACATGTTTTAATGCGTTCTAAATTTCTGTGTATCAGTGGCTTATCTAGAAGGTAAAAATTGGGGGACACCCAAAACGCTGACTATGATAAATACAGGGTGCGGAAAAAGTCCCGGAAAGGTCCAATATCTCGTGAAATATACAGTTCAGCAAAACAAAAATAACACTTGTTAAATTGTTTTGAAAAAGCTATCCAATGATACCAAACCCAACCCCCTATCCCCACTCTCTTTGGGGGTACGAGGAATAACTTCAAAATTTTAAATGGAAATTCACATTTTTTTATTGCACATTTGGATTCTCCAGGAGATATGACAGTGATTTGACCCAAAATTGAAAACAGTGCCTTCACGGATGGCACTTGAATCGACACACACAAAAATGGGGGCTGCAAAATATTATGAAAATGTAGCCTCTCACTATCGTGCTCTGTGGCCATACGGTTAGCGTACTGATCTGAGGAATCAGAAGTCATGGGATCGATTCCCGCTCAGGGTAGCTTATTTGACGTGGATTTTTATACCTCAATAATGAATTCATACATTTTAAGTTCGATCAAAAATAATGCATTTGTCCATATTTATTAATTTGCAAGAAAAGAGTGGCGACAAAAATGGTTTATTTGGTTGTAAATAACCCTATGAACTCTAACCCTAATAACCCTATTACTAACAACTACTCCATAAAGAAAGCTTGCAAAGCATTTATCGAAATTTGTATTCTATGTAACTTCAATAAAGTACTAATTGAAATTAAAACGTATAGAATTTATTTGGGGAAATAAGAGAACAAATACTCGAGTGGGGATTGAACTCAGAACCTCTGACTCTACAACCGAACACGCTTACCGTGCGACCACAGAAGCCAGGACTGATAATTAGCATTTTCTTAACGTTTTGCTGCACCGTCTTTTTTTTGCGTGTCGATTCAATCGCCCTCTGCGAAGACCCTGTTTTCAATTTTGGGTCAAATCACTGTTACTTTTTCTGGAGAATCCAAAGCTGTAATAAGAAATAGGGGTTCCCATTTAAAATTTTAATGTTACTCCGCATACCCCGAAGGGGTGGAGATAGGGGGTTGCGTTTGGTATTATTGGATAGTTTTTTATTCATAGTTGAAAAAGTAATTGTAATATTTATTTATAGTTGATCTCGGGTGAAAGCGATATCGTGACAATGCTAATTTTCATCTCCTATCAGGTTAGCTGAAAGGAAATACGGAAATAAATTAGAGAATAGAGAGGGCCCCTTAGCAAGAAAGCTCGCCCCCTTGAGTGATGCACCAACCTATATCTACGTGCACCTCCTACATGCAGTTAGAGATCTAAAGCAGCATGTCGTTTGTGGTGTCGCGCCGCGGTTTTTATCCTAAGACATTTACCGGGCAGTGTGTATTAGAGAAAGAAAGAAGAGTAAAATAGAAGATAGGAAAGCGCGTGAAGATTTTTCACCTCACCATTGGCTTGGGTAGTAGGAGGGAAAAACCTGGGAAACACATGGAGTCCAGGAAAACCCCCTTTATCGGTCATGCACATGCTCAAGTTATTTACATGGTAAACCACACTAAGAAGGGGTGGAAAAACCCATGTAAAATTATTATTTTACTGTCTGTATTTAATCTAACTTAAAAGCTGGGTGTGTTTTAATCTAACTTGTTAGTTGTCTGTAATTTGGTGGGCAAGTTTGGTTAGTGGGTCTTTGTGTTATTTTTAAGCATGCAACTTGGTCCTTGGCCTCGCCTGGTCGTCATCGGTTTTCGGTGGTTGCAACTTATCCATGTCCCTCTCTTCCCTCTGTCGGTTAGGATTTGGCGCTGCTTCCCCCGTTTTGTCTGCTTCTGGTGGCTATCTGAGGTTTGGTGACATACAGTTCGCCGGTTGTTGTAGATATGGTGTTTATTGTCAAGTGGAAGATCTTTTTTATTGCTGTAGCTATTGCATCGGTGAGTCTGGGTCTGTTCGCTGGTGGCGTCGTCATCGTTAATATTGATGTAACCCACGTTACTATTTGTTGCGTTGCTCTATTAATAGCTTCGTCTATTGCTTCAGATGTGATGTGGTTGTGGGTTTCGTCTTGTTTTTGTAGGACATCTTTCTCTGCTTGTTGATTTGTTGTTTTCGTTTGTCCCTGATAAGGGCCTGTTTTTGTAAAGTTTTCTTCTGTGATAAGTTTTGGCTTCATGATTTGAGTTGAGGTCTTCGGTCTCATGGGACATTCGCTACTTCCTGTTCTGTGGCCAGTTGTTTTGCATGTGGCACAGAAGTTCCTGTTTGTTGCCATATTACATGGGTCTTTGTGCGTTTGGCCACACCTGTGGCACACTCTCTCGCTGGTACATTGAAACTTCCGGTGCCCATATGCGTAACAATTCCAACAGGGTGATGGTCGAGGTTGGCTTCTTGATTGTTCTACTCTGTAAGTCTTTGATTCTGTCTGTAGGCCTTGTGTAATGAGCTTGTTGACGTCTTCTGGATGTGTTGTAAACATTCTCACTAGTGGAGTTGGGCCATCGTTTGATTGGATTCTGTTCAGGCTGGTAAACTGTATGTTTTGCTTCTGTAGTTCTTCTTGCAGGCTTTTTAGATCCTTGGTTGTGGGAAAGCCTTTAATTACACACGTGAACATGTGTATCTTCTTCTTCCTCTGGTTAGGTTTTGGTGTTTGGTTCTTCCCTCCATCTTGACTGGCTTCTGGTAGGCTGCTAGTTGAGGGCTTCTGATTGGTAGTTAAAGTTTTGCTTTGGTCCTGAGAAGGGGCTGAGTTTTTGGTTTGTGCCTGTTGCTCATTTCCCACTTTAGCTGGTTTGGTTTTCACCTGTATGTGACTGGTTTCCACCTGTGTGTGTTTGGTCTTTTCTTCTGAGAGTTTGGTTCCTTCCTGTGTGAGATTTTTTGACACTGCTTCTGTTGTCTTCTCTTCTGAATTTTTCTTTTTTCTTCCTCTGCGTTGAACTACCTGGAAGTGGTGATCTTCTTTATCGGCTTTCTCACTTGAGATTTCTGGTTGGAAAACTGCTTGGTTGTCAACGTTCAGTCCGTCTTAGGATAGCTCTGGAGCTGTGGGATGGTCCTCATAAGGCCCGGAACCCTGTTTGCTGCGGTGCTGGTTTGGTGTGATAGGCGTAAGCGACACCCCGTCTTCTTGGCATCTCTTTTCTCTCTCATAGAAAATAGCACGGGACCCAAATTCAGCTGCCCTGAAGATCTTGAGAAAGATTTCTCTCGCTGCTGCTGACTTGAAGTATACTCCAAAGTAGTCCTTCTCGTCAACTGCACTGAATTCCCTGGGATCCATCCTCTCTTCTATAATGGCACTTACGTCTTGTTCGGAAAATCTGCTGTTAACATTTTGGATGAGCACCGGTGGCACTGACAGCGCCAGCAATGCATCGGCGTCCAGCATTGTGCTCACGATCTGCTCCTGCAACTCTCTTGCTTCACCTCTGCTGTCTTCTTCATCGGCATAGGTTTGCCTTCTAGTTTCGTGTTGCTTTCTCTGGTTGTGTTTGTTGGCTGCTCCCACCTCATCTGCAACCTTCCTGGCAGGCGTCTTCTGTACCCGTGGCATGGCTCTAAACAGGGCCGGAAATTGAGCTTGCAAATGTGGTAGCTGGGAATGGTCCTGACAAGGGCCAGATGTGCAAAGGATAGTTAACTTTAACTGCGTTTGTATGCTTCGCTAATGCTATCCCAAAGAGATAGTGTTGCGTTCCCGTCAGCCGACTGTCGCCAAGGGCTGTACAACCTATATGGCCAGTGCGAATCTTGGTCCACAATAGGGGGTCAAGCCGACGGAAAACAATGCCTATTTCCTCAAGAAGCGGTGAGTGTTAAGTGTTGTGAGATCAATTTTATTATTCACGAACTCTTCTCTTTAAACACAGAATTATCTCAAAAGACTATTCTGTTTCTTTGGTGTCTTGCTTCTGACCACACCTTCGTTAACACCGCAAGGTCTCCCGGTGTGTCACGGCGTCTTCCAATACAGCAAACAGCATCTTCAGCGTGAAATTCTTCTCTGTGAGTCTCCTCCTCTCTTCAGCGTGCCTCAGATCAGTTGAAAGGAGGTTCGCTCAGCACTTAAATACTTCTGAGGAACAAGTAGTTCCGTAAATCGCCACATAGAGGCAGCACTACCTGAAAGTTGCTGTGAGTTCACTTCTTATCGTAAGCTTTCAGTAACGCTCAACAGATGGTTCCGACATCACATATTGCTTTTCTCTAGGATCTAATATTTTGTTAAACCAAACGAATTGTAAGAAGTGTACTAGATTCAAGAAAGGAAAGAGCGAAAGGAAGGAAATAAAGGAATCAAAGGAACATGTAATGGTCCTATTGGTTCAAATTGAGAACAAGTACGCACTCGGAATTTAGTGAATATATATTTCTTCGTCTCAAAACATGAGTCATACAGAGGTTTGTGCTCATATAATACCTTAATTTCAATGTAAAGGAGATTTCCGTAGCGATTAAGAATATAAGGACATCTTTATAAAAATCCTTCAGATCACTTTTCTTGCTCTAATATTGTGTTCTGGAGTGCTATTTCCTTGCCGCGTTTACAATTCACTGGGTATAAATTCATGATAAATTGATAATATTCCTGCAAACTCTTAAGGCACAAAAATTATTAATCTGAAAAATTCACATGAACTTGTGCTAGATATAAACCAGAATTGTATGTACTGTCATTTAGAAAATGTTATAGATGTTGGGCTCGCGTAACAGAGTGTGTGCATGTGTCAATAGGGAACAGGTGCGTTTATGGTAATGTATATCCGAATAAACTGATTTCTTTTTACAAATTACAATCACTACTGATATTTGAATTTTTTTTAAAAAAATAAAAGTATGTGTTATTAGAAGGTAAGAAACTACTGTTGCTGGTTAGAATCGTAATTTGTGAATAATCATGTGCCGTGTATATATATATCGGTGTGTACATATAATGCGGTGTGAATAATGGTGTGACGTATGTGACGTGAACGACATTTCTTCACGAAGTTGTACAAAACTGCATGCCATTTTGTTATATTTAACGTATTGTGCATTATATATATATATATATATATATATATATATATATATATATATATATATATATATATAATCTACAATGAACAACACTTTAAATATAGGAAATTGCTGAGTTGAGTTGAGTTGATTTTGAGTTTAACGTCCCGTTCAGCACCGAGGCTATATGAGACGTGGACCTACTGATTAACGTGGAATCCGAACCACATGAGCTCCCGCCGGGAATCGAACCCGGGTCTCCCACGCCAAAGGCGCGTACGCTAACCGCTTAGCCACGGAGGAGCTCATAGGAAATTGCATAGCATACAGTTTTGTGTAACTTCGTGAAGAAATGTCGTGCAAATAACACTATTATACAACTACACCGAAATACTTCAGGTAATGTACTTTTAAGAGAATACTGTATTACGAATAGAACACCACTGTCTTGTTGTTAGAATGTTTGATTCATGTCCGCGTGGTCTCCGGTTCGATTTCCGGCCGGTCTTTCCCAATTTTCGGAGTCTATGCAGCGTAGTGAGGGAAACTGCGGAGTCACGTGACGGCCCCTAGGTCTAGGAAGCTCCTGACACGTGTGATAGAGACAGGGCGACGCCACGTGCTCAACACGTGTTAGTCGCTAGACTGGATGTAGTTTAGCGGTCGCTAACAGATGGTGTTGGAGAGGCTCAGGCCCATAGAGGACTGTTAAGCCAAATTGCTTTTTCTTTACAATACTGTATTAACAAAAGTGCAAAAAAAAAAAAAAATGATCAAACTAATTGATGGCAATTTCAAACCAAATCTTCCGAAAAGAAAACATAACCAAAAGTGATTAAACAACTCAACAGTGCATGAATAAAGATACTCAACCCTGTGATCAAGAAATTATGAATTGTAGGGTAGTGCAAGGCACAAAATATCCGGTCGTCAGGTCGCCATTGGCGACTAGAAATTTCGAGTTGGCCACCAGTGTTCAGTAGGAATGGTATCTGCCTAAACTCACAGGGCTGCATAGTTTCTGTTTCGCACAAAATTAATTGTCACTGAGAGAAAACTCAGAATGTGAAGTTTTCACAACTTACATGGAAACTGAAGTCTTTACAACTTTGTAATTAGCCTCTCCTTTCCCAAATTTGCTTCCAGTTATCCCATTTTGTTATGTTCAACATATGTCTCAGCGTTATAGAAATTCTATGGGAAAGACTGCGATTTCAATATGTTTTCTTCATATTCAAATGGACAATATCTGTCTTATCGTCATCGGAAAATGAAGCTTTTAGAAACATTTATGAATATAGTTAGTATCTACTTCGATCTGGATTTTTACATGTAAAAATTAACTAATAGGTGTTTCATAACGGCGTAGGAGGTACAAAATATATTCTAAAAATAGAATATTGCAGGAGACCCTTAAGCCCCTTGCGTTCCAGTGACATAAATGTGGATATCATAAAATACTCCGTAGCAAAATACCAGTGACATCCATGGGGATAGCATGAAAACGTATCCTTTATTAAGGATTGTATTAATCCTGGAGATGATGAAATTTGTTAGTGGATATAAGGCAAGACTTAGGTCTACTATTTTTCCTTAGGTGACAGTACTTAACTGAAAGAAAGGACAAAAAAAAAGTTTCTCCGAGTAGTTGACGGGTCTAAGGAAGCATGCAATCACGCACGTATGTATTTGTTTTGACGAAAAACAATTGGCAACTTCGAGATTAGAAAGATGAAAAAGTACAAATACTTTGTCTTTGATTATCAGTGAGTGTTGCCAACCTTAAGCAGCATAAAATCCCTTCAGAATATCAAAATTTCCCTTTTTCCAAACAAATGTTTCACAATGCAGATTTTTTTTGTGTGTGGATGTGTGTGTGTGTGTGCTATTGTACAAAAATGATATTCACTGAACTTTATATGAACAATAACTATGCCCTATATAACGGTCTGGATAGTCTTCGAACGATAAACGAAAACTTGGTATTACAGCACGCACATAGGAAAATGGCACCTGGAAGGCAAGAAGTTAATTTGATGTATACATTAACAAGTTATATTCGTCTCAATGTTGTAGAAAATAAGATGAGATGAGGTGATAATTTCTATTTTATAGTTTTTTTTATGTACATCCTCTACACAAATTCACAAAGCAATGAACTTTTGTGAATAGTTCATATCTACAATGAAGTGGGCTTTTATCATGTATCTTTGATTTAAACGCCTCTTATAAGAGAGGACGAAAGCAGTTGAAATACGTAAAGAATAAAGTGTGAGAACTCCTGTCTAAGCAATCTACAGCTTGTTTTAGTTTCCCGAAAAACGCCAGAATTTCATCAGCTAATTCATGACTTAAAGAAAATAAACGAATTACTCAAAAGCTCTTTAACTATTATAATCAGTATGCTGATATTAGTTTTTCCTCCTTTGCAAGTATGAATATGAAATTTTGGCTCTCAAGAAACAATTATCTTTAAAAGATATACATTCATCGTTTGAAAAAAAGGTAGGACACTGCAACTAGTTACGTTTTTGGATAATATAATGCTGATATTCATCTACGTGAAGAAATAAGATATACGGGCAACCGTACTACAACTTGCTCGTTTCAATTTCTTAATCTAAGTCACGTTATGTTACAGCTGACAACTCACTACTGAAAGTTTGAAATGCAAGTAAATTTAATAGTTGTTTCCGGAAAAGTCTGTCCGAAGAGAACTGACTCCTAAAAGTAAACTACCCTTCGCCGATTTCTCTGTAAATTTGGGGGGCCCATTCAGATGCAAAAGGTATATATATATATATATATATATATATATATATATATATATATATATATATATATATATATATATATATATGAAGATTTTTAAAAAAAGTGCAGTCAAATTATGCCAAATATTGTATATTCAGAAATACAATAGTGGGGCCACATGAGTTTTGGGGGAACGCCCCCACTCGCCCCCAGGATCGGCGCCCTTGACTTTACGCAGCATTATAGGTAGTGCTATTAGTGAAATGTTTGTTTATTGAAAACGAACAAACTCGCTTGAGTCATTTCAAAGTAACGTCCGATAGAACTCACTCCAAGAAGGAACAATCTTGAGCGGCTTTCGTTGCATAAGAAATGACCTATCACGTATATTGTATGCTTATAATTTGAAATATTTATATTTAAAATATGAAGCAAATTGACTTGGTCATTTCTGAGAAAATCGTTAAAAGAACTCACCCTTAAGAGTAAGCTACCATCTGTGGAATTTTAAAGCCAAATGAGTTATGCCATATTATGAGGCTATTAATGAATCATTTATTATTTGAATATGAGCAGAATCGTCTGATTACTATGTTTTTGAAACGATCATCTAATAAACTCTTTTCCAACAGTAAATTATACCTCGTGGATTTTCTCAGAGAAATGACTTATTCAGAATTATAGAGTTATTAATAAAATATTTGTTTATGAAATATTTATAAATAAAATCGCCTGAGAAGTTTTTAATAAAACTAGCTAAACTTGTGCTTTCTATACAGTACATCATTCACATATGAGCATGTATTTCCTTGTCATTCTTACAATATCTGTACAAGTCCGTTTACAGACACCAGTGAAGGAGGTCATTATAAAAATCGGCAAAGAGTATTATAAGAGGGACACTTTTTCGGTTATTTTTTGACTATCTTGAACTGTTTGCGAGATTTGAGCCTACTTGCGGTTGGAGTTTGTAATTCAACAATGATCATTGTTTTCTTTCTTTTTGCATGTAGTAGATATTAAGAAAGTACATTACACAAACAATTAATTATAACGTCAGTGATATATGGTATTCACTGGGCCCAAAAGACTCAAAACGATAAAGATTCATCTTAGACTGGAGAAATGGTTTCCTTCATTTTTCATTATCGTTTGGCCATGAAACAAACACCGGAGAGATATACTAATCTCGTAAATAAATGTCTGGTGTTGGAATCTATAACTCATAGGATGTGATGCTTTATTTTTCAAAATTTCAATACTTCCCAGTGTATCTGTAAAAAAATGTAATAAAGAAATAACTGCTATTTTTAAAAACACACTCAATTAGAACAGAACAATCTACAGAAATTTGCAATCGATCAGTGAAACTGACATCATTCTAGACCTTGCGATTTGCGAGATATCCCTGTGAAAAGAACTACCCACAAAGAAATAAACTCTTCTTGACCACAAACGTATAAACCTAGCATTTTAATATGTAGATCTTCTAAAACGACTCATCCCCAAAAGTAATCTAACCCTTGTGGATTTTTTCAGGTTAAATGAGTTATGTCAAATTGCCAAGTTAACAATGACATATTTATTTATGAAATATGAACAAAACCTTCTAAATCGTTTTGAAGAACATTATCCGAATAAAAACTCACCCCAAGAATAAACTACCCCTACAGTGAGTCATTTTCCCAGAGAATTGTGTATGCCACAGTAAATGATTGTTAACGTCATATTGATATATGAAATATAAACAAAGCCGTTAGTCTTAAGTATGTTTATGTTTGTGTGTGGTAGTATGTGTCTCCCCAATTTTGCACGACACCCTTTACCACTGCAACAATGGTTTGTATATTAAAATGAAGTAGCAATATCAAATGATCTCATATCAATGATATGTACTTAATACGATTTTATCACACACACAAAAAAATAATAAAACATGCCAGTCTTTCACCTTAGGTATTTTGTAGTCCAGTAGATCAAAATCTTCCATGGCCATTCTCGGAACTAGTGGTACTATTGGACTTATCCTTTGTAACTCAAGAATAGTGGCAACTGTGTAGGGCATCCTGAATAAAAGAAAAGAGAGTGCAATGTAAATACTGTAATTTATTAAAACATCAGTAATATAATGATATCACGTAGTATAGAAGATAAGTACTAGAACTCCACGTAGTGTGTTGGCGTTATTGAAATATTGAAGAGCATTTAGTAGTAGAGTTAGATTTAAACTACATCAGTCTAGATAAAGAAACCATATTCTTTTTTGATCTCACTCAAAGGGACCGAATTCGATATTCAGTTGAATGACGTAACCAGTTATACATAAATGAACGAAATGGAATTTCTATTGTTACGTTCCATGTTTACCTAATCAGGGACCTTTAGCACCAGAGATGATAGTTCTACCACTGAGTCACTCTATATAACCAGCGGAAAATTAGGACAGAAAAATTTAAAGTTGCAAGGTAAAGAAATGGAAAATATTTTGTTTCCCTGAACGCAAAGGGACTTCTTTTTGGTGATATGATTAGTGTCACGTCTATGGAGCGGGAGACCCGGTTTAGATTCTCAACGGGTATTAACGTGGCTTGGGTTATGCTCCACGAACTATATAGTCTCACTACCGAAAGGTGCGTTAAAAACAATCCAATCAAATAACTTGGAACATTAGGTTCTTTGATTTAATGTTCCCCCCCCAAAAAAAAAGACCAAGAGGGCACGGTGGATCGATGCAGGGTAGTCGAGCAATTTTAGAAAACAATTGGAAGGCAAATCCAATATTGGTCTTCATAGTTTGATACTGAAATTAGTATCATCTTTGTGGCTATATGAAATGTAGATCTGCAAGTTAAAGTAGAATCCATTGAGTGTTCGGGTTTCTCTGAAGGAAAGGGTGTGTATTTTCAATGTTTATGTTCCTTTCAAACCCTGTATTCATGGAAAGTATAACAAATATAAAATAAGTGAGAATAAGAAAAAAAAAAGACGAAAAATTAGAAAATGTTTGAGCTCTTACTTCTGGCGCGAGAAGTCCCTTGTATCGATTACGTGCTATGTGAGTTTCTGACGGACAACTCACATATTCAGGGGTTTTCTCGGGATTGTTTCGTTTCCTCTCATATGCACAGTTTCCCAATTCTTTCATAATAATCCATTTCGTCCATCACCACCTAGTTTAGTTTAGATGGCATAACCGTGCAACAAAATGACTACTTTTCTTTTCTTTATTAAATTAAACGTCTTAGGTTTTCTTGAGAAATAAGTTTTTATGCACTGTTATAATGGATACGTGTGTTATCAACTTATATATTGTGAACCTGAGTTTCTTTTATCAAAATGGTGTAGCGTGTAGCTGTTAGAGTTTCGTGGCAAACTCAAAATGCACCTGTATCTGGAACTAACAGTACACGTTTAACGCAACTTTGATGTGCAAATTATTTGTGTTGATAATTCGGGGATGTTCCACCACTGTTTGTTTAACGTCCAAATAGATCCGTGACAAAATAAAAAAGCAAGTCACTGAATTATTAAAAGTGTATTCAGAATAAACTAAATTGAGTGTATGTTGTGTTGAGCATGTCTATGGGTTTGTTTGAGTAGCATGTCTGTGGGATATATAATAGATATAAATGTCAGGTTAGAATGTTGTAGATAGGTTTCTGATTGGAAAGAACATACCTTCACCCCCGTGTAAATGTCCTGAGAATGGACATTTTATTCTGCTTCAGCGTTTTCCTAGACTAATAAACTCAGACTCCTAGTACAATGAAGAATACTGTGGATGTAAGAATTCTCAAAAGCAGGATCAACTAAAAATGTCCCTTACATCATCCATTTTGACATCACACTAAACTGAAATATCTTTCAACATGCTGTACGACGATTGTATTATTGTTTACAAACACATTACGCAGTACAATTTTTTACAATAAGGTAACCAAATAGTTTGCAACATTGAGTTACAACACCAGACATTCGCTTATGACACAAAAACACAACAATAGCAAAGAGAGTTAAAGATTTTAGAATGTAGCTAAAACTTGATCCCCAAAATTATGCTTTTAAACGTGAAGACTATGATTTTACAATATAAAATATTAATAGCACCCATGCAGATAGATTTTTTGTTGCAGTTCTGAAAATGTTTGAATTTCTCACTTCCATATTTTAACCTAGTCTTCTTGTAGTTTTAACTATGAGGTGTGTATGATCGATTTATTATTGTGTGTTTAGTGAGTATGTCTTTAATGAGATACATGGAAGTTGGTCGGAATCGTAGTCAGCTTCGTAACTTAGATTTTTTCTGGGGGGGGGGGCAAGCATTAATACGCGTAGTTGGGCTCATAGGAAAAATTTCTTTTTCTAATTTTTGGGACACCTCTTTCCATCTTTCTCAAACTCTCTATGGGGCCCCCAGAGCCTTTAGGCCCTCCCGCACGGCAAGGTTAGTTACGCCTCTGGGGCCATACAGGACAAATTAATTAAGGGGACGATACTCACAAATATCAAAGCCATACGAATAAATATTAATTGTAGGGTCTTAATAATAGACATTTTTTTCCTGAAATGAGCCCACGAATCATTTTGTTTCATTTACCTTTTGTGTGTTATTTTGTTTATGTAATGTTGTTAACCTGTTTGATGCTTCATTTATAATTTCATATCCGTATCGTATATAAAATAAGAAAATTTTGTCTTAAAATGGGTCCCCTTGAAAGGACGGTAAGCTTCCCTGGCGGACAGTTGCCCCCTGTCCCACCACAAGTTATACGGCAAATTATAGATGCGTTAAAATATCAAATAAGTGGACACTTTCAAATATATAGGATCATTATTAAGATACGAAAATTATATTCACGAAGAAATTAAATATCGACTGAAAGCAGGCAAGTTGTGTTGTTATTCAGTTCAAAATCTTTTGTCGTCGTGAATTCTGTCGAAGAATTTGTAGCTTAATATATAGAAAACTATTATCATTCGTGTTGTTCTGTATGGTTGCGAAACATGGTCACTTACTCTGAGTGAAGAACGGAGACTGAAAGTATTTGAGAACAAGATCATGAGACGAATATTAGACCAAAGAAGAACGGGAATGGGGGGTGGCAGTAATTTCATAACGAGGAACTACATAACTGATACGGTTTACCAAACATGTTAGGCTCAGGTGGGCAGGTCATGTAACCAGAATGGAAGAAAGTAGAAACGCTTTCAAAGTCTTAACTGGAAGATCAATCGGAAAACGACCATTAGGAAGACCTAAGCAATGATGGGAGGACAATATTAAGATGGATTTTGCAGAAATAGGAAAAGAAAGGAGAAACTGGATCCAACTGGCTAAGAACAGAAGTCAGTAGAGAGCTTTTGTGAATGCGGCATTGAACCTCCAGGTTCCATAGGACATAGAGTTAGTTAGTTACTTTAGTGAGGATGTCGCAATACGATTTCTTTACACAAAAAGGAAGTGAGTATCTGCACGTTTCAATATTTTCTGTTTCTCTAGCTGGATTAGAGTGGGACATTTTTAATTAATTGATATATAACCACTAGAATATAACCACTAAAAATTCACTTAGACCTGCATATGTCAAGAGAGTGGAAAACGATTTACACAAATTCCTTGCTATTGTGAATCAATCAACCTAACCCACTCACAAACAAAATTTGCATAGAGCATATCATGAATAAAAGAGATATAAGAAAGAGCTTAATAATACTAAATCACTATTATCTTTGATTGTAAATCACATTTTAAAAACAGAACAATCATAAAATGTACGTTACTGTGAAAATTTTCAGATTTTCTCCAGAAATGCATGTACATATTTTATTTTTAACGAAAGCAAATTCTATATTATGTGTTAGAGCGTAATTTTATACATATCTCAATTAAGCACAATACACGTTACATGCATCTGTACAGTTACTGAAGGTGTTCAACTTGATTGCAATTTTTATAAGACCAAAGTTCAAGAAACAGGATTTCAAGCTATACATCTTTGCGATCTTCCATTTTATACTTATCAAATGGCATCAAACGTCTCAAACTTGACACAACATTGTGTAATTGTCGAACGTATAGGAGGACCTGTTTCAAAATTACGCCTCCACTCATATTATACTTCAGCTCATTTCAACAATGAAATACCACTCTAAAATGACCTTCTTTTGCTTAAATGTCATTCGTGCAGCGGTCATTTTCTTTCAGAGCATAACTGTGGGACCAGTCCCAAACTGGTCCTGGTGGCTAGGCGGCGATCGTCGCGCAGACAAGGGTCAAATGAAAAGGAGGCCAAAAAAAAATAATAATAATTTAAAGAGGAGGTTAGGAGAAAGAGAAAAAATGTAAAATAACGTCTGCGACAACTAATATTCTTGTCAACAGTCGCAGCGGCAGCTTGTATACATCAAGCTCTTTGAGCGTTCCATTAAAAATTTGTTGCGACTCAGCAAATTGCCTAGCAAAGTTGGACTTTTATAATTTGGAATGTAATTTAATTCCTTTAAATTAAATTATGAATGCAATTTCTTTTGGATTGTTAATGTCCAAGGGTTAATCTTAAAATATCAATCTCTTAGTAAAGATATTGCATAGTAACAGTCGTAGAATAACCAAACAATTGCATGGTTACTTTTCTGTTCTGTGCGTAACGGTGAGTCGAAAAAGAAGACAATGAGAAGCTAATTAAATTCTATTTTTCAATTTAAAAATATAATGCACACTAAGGAGGATGAATGTAGAACATAAGTAATGGTATACAAAATAAAAATGCATAAAGAATGCATAAATCGAAGAGAATGTTCAATGAAATTGAGGTTGTTAAATGAGCTTTTTGTCTGAGTCCCGTGCGTAACGCTTAATTTTGGCTTATAACTCAAATTTGCGATTGTTTTGAGTGTTTCATTTTATTTAACTATGCACTAATAATTTCCCCTAATTTTAAGATACTTTTTATTTTATTTGAAAATAAGTTTTTGTTTAAGAAAGCAGTTTTTGTGTACAAATGTCCCGTGCGTATCGCTTAGAATTGCCCAACAGATGACGTTGCGGCTAGTTGCACCGAACTGTCTAGAAGAGTAAATTCATAATTTTGTCTGTGTTATTCTCATAAATATTGTTACGTAACATAAACTCTGATTTTATATTATGATCAGTGTTTCTTTCAGAAAAAATGTTCCCGGGGGGGCACACGTAGTATACGGAGGGTCACATATTATTTTCATGCGGTCTCGGTATAACTTAGCAGCTTCTTTTCTAAAGTTATGTAAAAATGTCAATATTGTTATTTCTTGTCCACGAAAATACTGAAGTGTATGATCCCAATCATCACCATAAAGTTAAAATATTTATTCATGGCCTGTAAAAGTTTTCTTTTTTCGGTTCGAAAAATATAATTGGCAAATACAATAGAAATGTACTAATAATATTAAATACAATAGACATTTATAAAAGTTTTACATTATAACTTCGTCCGTATGACAAAAATTCACTTCGTAGTTTGTTTTTAATCATTAAAGAACACGTATTCTTCTCATCTGTGCTTTGGCGTATGAATTGATTACCTCATTGATAAAATTCGAATTTGGCACTTCTTAACCCTCAATGCTGATCAACATACAGTGCTTCAAGTTTTCTTCTGCCATACGAGATCGCAATTTTGTTAATATCCTGTTCATTGTGCTGAAAGACCTTTCAACACTGGCTGTTGATATAGGTACACACATGACCGATTCACATATTTTATGTAGATTTTCATAACCAATTTTCACTTCAAGTACTTTTGGAAGAGCGGGGTCTATATCCAAACAAGCATTTTCAGTGCTCTTCATCAGTGACCGAAGGAAAAATTGAAATGACTTTATATCTGCCCATAACGGTTCCATATCAACATCGACGAAATAGTTGCACAGCTTCTTTACATCATCTACACACTTGATACTTAAAAACATGCCTATGTTTTCGAAGTAGGATGCACTTTCCATTAGGCCAAGGGCGCGGTCGTTGAATATATTTGATATCTCTTCGACAACCTGCAACACATAACTCTTCAGGTCCTTAAGCGTTTTCTCAGGATCTTCGTCTTCAACAAAAGTCTTCGAAAATTCTTCAGGCTTTTGCATGGCCTCCAAAATCATAGTCCTCAATTTGCTATTGGTGCTACAACATTCATCCGCTATCTTCGTAAGATGTTCTTTAGTGGCATCGATCATAGACATCAGAGATGAAAATGACAAGGTTGCATTTTGAAGCTGCTTACTCAAGTGAGACAACGCACTTAGTAATGCATCCATAACACAAAGTGTGATAACGAAGCTTTTGTTGGTTATTTCGCTTAAAATTCCTCCCGCAAGTGACGCAAAATCAACCCCTTCTTTGTGAATATGCTCAAGAGCCAACAAAATTCCCGAGAAGCACCTTTTCACTGCATTCACAATTCTATAGTGACTTAGCCACCGTACTTCAATGCATTCAGGTACTTTTAATATAGGATCGTTTATGATTGCCTGAATTTCATGCAGAATGTTTTCCCGCTTAGGTGATCTACTAAATAGATTGTATATGTCTTTCAATGTATGGAAAAATCTTTTAACTTTGGGATTCTTGTTTCTGCACGTAGCAGCAGCAAGTGACAGCACATGAGCTCTGCAGTGAATATACGGTATATCTCTGCCAGCTTTTGTTGACAGAATCCTGCGAACACCAGAACTGTTGCCAGAAAAGTTAGACGCACCATCGAAACTAAACGCTATGAGATTTTCGTATTTCAAATTGTGATTTTTCATTTCAGTGTCTATAGCATTAGCAATGGTATCGGCTTTGCAATCAGGTATGGTCAACAGCGCCAAAAATGTTTCAACCGGAGCACTGTTCTCTACATATCGCAAACACATGCTAAGGGCCATTTTATTATTTATTGATGTACTTTCATCAGCCATTATCGAAAACTTTTTATCTCTGATTTTTTGAGTCACTTTAGAACGTAAGACTTCACCAACACAACTCAACAATTCGGAAGCAGTGTTCTTACTGCAGTAGTTAGAGCGTTCACTTTGTTCATTTTTCCACGTTTCTAGTTCTGGACTACACTGTACAAGCAAATTATTCACTAGTGCCTCATATTTTGTTGTATGTACAATCCACGAACAAGCATTCCCAGCGATTGGCGGTTTCGATCCTTTTCGGCTTCACTTTGACGAAGAACTTGAGAGTATACAGGGTTATTTCTTACTTGCATTCGCAGCCTGTCCATCTCAAGGCTTGCAATGTGCGCTTTTGAATGATTATGCTTTTCCAGTTTTCCGTCTTTTCCTAATGCATTTTTATATGCTGTGAATGGATGAGTCACAAAAACACCTCCCGTTTTCTGCTGCACATTAGGGTCATTCTTCATATATCGCTCACAATATTTACAAAAGGCACCTCCACGTACTTTGTCCTCGTACAGCCACTCATACTGTTGTTCCCACTGTTTATTATACAAACGCTTCTTCTCAACAGAACAAAGGTTTTGCTCATTTATATTTGCCCTATCATCTGCACACTTTGAAATACATTTCGACTGCTCAACATCAATACTTACATCCTTCTCTTGTTCTAGTCCGTTTGCGTTTCCCTTACACTTACTTTTATCTGGCGTATTATCACTTAGACTTGTACAGTCAGTCGACAAGGAATTCGATGGGCCAGGGTCCACAGATGTTTCAAGCTTAATGTCCAACTTTTTTCCCTTTATAACAAAATTCAAGATAGATGCTTGACTTTCGTTTTTCCTTTTCTTGTTAGAAGACATACTGAACAAATCACTCACCTGTAAACAAGACACACTAATTGAAAGCACAAAACTATAATCGCCAATATTAACCTAATCAGAATAACTTACATGTGTTATTCGTTTCAGATATACGTGCAACACGACGTTCAATTGTTACTGTTCCGTTCAAGGTTGGCAGTTACAGACACAAGATACCACCTAATTGTTAAATATGAAAAAGAAAACAACTATCGGCACGAGCTTTAGAACACCTTGGTAAAGTAGCAAGATTAAAACCGTTTGTTTATCTGTTTATTGTCTTCTGAAAATATTTATTTCCCACTGCTGGTACTATTCTATTTATTATATTATAGATGTATTACTTTGGTCTCTCCGGGGGGGCACTCTCGGAGCTCCGGGGGGGCAGTGTCCCCCCAAAAACATGTCTGGAAGAAACACTGATTATGATCTTCATGGCATAATTATGGTGTGACTACTAAAGCATAAGGTTCTTTATCTAAGATGATAGTGTGCTTTTATCGTGGGAAAACAGTGGCCAGTTGGGGTAATGGTGGTTGGGAGGATTGAGAATTCGGGGCAACATAATATACCAGCCGCCGGGGCCAACTTGTAGCCAGTCCGAAACTGTGTAGGACGTATAGCTGGAAAATGTCATGTAACATTTTTCTATATCATTAGAGCAACGACGTCGGTTGAGTAAGTAATATACTGCACGTATATATGACCCATTCAGAGCAAGCGAAATTATCACAAATAACCAAGTTATGAGAAATTGAGATAAGTTTGTGTGGTTGGATCAAGCGCATGGATGTCACTTCGTTTTGTTTTTATTTTGTAAGCGTTATTTACTATATCAAGACATGATTCATTTAAACTCTGGAAGGAGGTTCAAGTAGAGATCTGAAAGGCAAAAGACATTCAAACTGACCTAAGGTGACTTTATTCCGTTGTACATTGAACGCAAAATATAAGGATACAACACAGAAAAGAATATTCAGATACCATATATTAAGTTATGTATAAATTTATTGACATGATCTACGTATATACAGAGTTTGTCTGTAAAGTATAGAGACTGGTCTCTGCACGGTGCTCCAGTCAACAGCAGCGTGCTCCCCGGCGGTGGGATATGTGATGGGGGTCTAAGCTAAGCAACACGCCGGCGACAGTCGCATAAGAGCTCTGACGTAGTGAGGATCACGCGTGGCGCTAAAGCTGTTATTTAATTTTTGCCACGGCAGAGAACGTGAGGAAAACGTTCGAGCTCGGAGGGATCGCCGCCTGGTGCGTTGCTTAGCTGAGATCCCCTCTTCTTGGAGATCGCTGCTGGCTACTACAGTGTCAAGCGGCTAGTAATCTCATTACTTTACGGAACAAACCCTGCATAAGAAAGTGGGGAAATCTGTCTTTGGAACATGTAAAATTTGAAACATCTTTTTTTTTTTGTGAAACATGTTAAACTATACACGAAAGAATCATTAGTTTCTTCCTTACCTTTTAACGTGATTGACGTAGGACGGCGAATTGTTATCTCCTATAACCGTGTCTATTTCTTTCTGGACCTTTTCCTGAACTTCGGGATGCAGCACCATATATAAGATAAAGAGACTTAACGTGTTACTAGCTGTGTCCAAGCCAGCAAGGAGCATATCTGTTATTATGTCGCTACAAGTTGCCTCTGTAAATATAAACATTAAGAGGGAAAGTAACTGTAACAGTGAGAAATTGTGTGGTGTGAACACTACATTTTAGGTAAATTTATGAGGAGTAAGAGAAAGCACTGGCAACAATGTGATCACATTGTAAATGAAGACACGATTGTGTAGCTGTTACTAGCACACATAGTAAAAAGCTATTCATAGCAATCAGGGTTGCTCGTGTAATATTTGGATGCATACGAAGACATAGTAGTTAAATTTCGGTGTGAAATTATACTACCATAATCATGTTTCCGAAATTGGAGCAACGTTACATACAGATTAAGTTGTCCTGGGGCAGAAACTATAGACAGTTTCTTGTAGGTCTCCTGGAAATCTATGATAATGAAATATTTTTATTTCAGACTTACCTACCGCTCAGATGCAGCATTCCGACAAAGTCGTAAAACAGAGGAGGATTCACCACGTGCAGAAATCCTGTCCGCGAAGCCCTGTATTTGGAGTTGGTTTTCCGGCGAATCAGGGCTGGATAGCAAGGGAGTTAATTACACTGGTATATGTTTTATGTGTTATATTACGTGCTAGAAGTCTCAAAATCAAATTGTGTTCATCACCCTAAACTTTTACAAGTGACTGTTTAGGGCATTATAAAGTGGGAGCACAAGCGCTTCTGGATCGAATCATCACCATGGACGAAACCCTGGCGCAGTTGTACGATCCTGAATTGAAACATTTTAATGAATTACCTCACTCTTTTTCTCCAGGCAAATTCCCAAAAATTCATCCAAAATGCCTTAAAGCTTAAAGCAATTCTTATAGTGGTGTGTAATGCGTATCATGTGAACACATTCCATCTTGCCGGTTCTCCTAACCGCACAGTAAATGTCGCGTTCTCCCAGAGGTTCTAATTACATCATCTTAATCCTGCTTTGCTCACGAAGGGACAATAGTTCCATGCACATCCTATTATTATCGTGTAGGGCAATATCCATAGTCACAATTCTACGCTTTGGAATACAAGGCCCCTGAGCAGCCCTGCACTCAACAAATATGATCCCTGTGACTTTAACCTTTTCACTAACTGAAGGAAGTACTTAAAATACATTTTGTTATCAAAGACGACATTTCCTATAAGCTAGAGGACCTTATCCTGAAAATCGATAAAAATTGTAGTTTTGCTGAGAGACAGGAATTTTTCAGGAGTATAAAAATTTAGCCATAAATATGACTGGGTTTGACAGTGATTCCATGCACATATTTGTAAGATCTGGAAACAATGCATGTATTCCGTATGGGTAGATTATCGTGACTTTTTTCTAATCGTCGTAGTTATGGATTTGTATTAAATCATTCTTCATTTGATTTGATTGGTTGAATTACAGCGCCTGCTGTGGAACAGTAATTCCGAAATGAAGTATTTTATTTATCTCCTAAACTTAAAATGTTAAAAAACACTAATGTTGGGTTGCAAGTAATTTGTGATGAATAGATTGGCGGATAATTAAAGAAACATGTGTGTAGATAGTGAAAGACACACGCAAACGATTTGCCTTTATTATCATCTGTTACCCTTTACCCAGTGTGTCAGTATCTTAGACTCTGGGATAAGAAGCAAACTTTTTCCCGGTACTGTTTTCAAGCAATACGGTACATCTAATGGCGTTAGACGTACACCGAGTATTACTGGACCCACTGGGTAATGTAGGATGGACTGCTGTCATAGTAAAGTACGAACTTTCGGAGTTCGGGAGAAGGACCACTTCCAGTACTCTCCTTCCATATCAAAAAATATTAGTTGGCACAGGTTCGTCATCATTTCGAGATCCGGCTGGAGCTTATATTTCCCGGTAGGTTGTCGTGAGCCGTTTTTCCCTACACCCATAATACACAGCAGTATTACGAAGAGAGAGTAGCGTGCTGGCACACACTCACAAGGAACGGACATGAACGTGTCATCCGGACATCTGAATCAAACATAGTCCATTCGATAAATATAAGAATGTTATGTTCATGCACAAAAATAGGAGCGTTGCTTTTCCCTCATACCCATTCTGTCTATCAATACAAAACTTGGTACACACACTTCTTATCCCCTTTACTGTTGCTCGCGATATATTTGGATTGAGTGCTTTTACCCAGACCACTCCACAGGGGTCCAAAGTTGATGGGAGAGCTTTTTGGAGGGAGTTTTCCCGACATTCTCCCAACTTTCTCTGTTCAGGTTATGGGCTCCATCACATAGGACATCTCGAAAGCTTGTTTCATGCTGAAGTGAATGAACTATAAACCATTGCTTTTAATGAACAGTGTTAATGCAATAGCTATTTCACTACAAGTTCACGATTGTCTTTATACTAACAGAGTTAATGGGCCCCAAGGACTTAGTCTGTTGTCCATGACACCTAATGGTTTGTGCATGAACACATCTTTGTTACGTTTATCGAATGTACTAGGTTTGATTCGGATGTCTGGATGACACGTTGATGTCCGTTCCTTGTGAGTTCGTTCTCCCCTCCGTATAATTAGAACAAACACAATACATCTGGTTCATATTGGTCAGGGAGAAGTAACTCCTCCCTTATCCGTAACTCTCCATTGTGTTTATTCTCATATTTTTCACAGGGAGACTTATTTATTTTATAAACTTATACTATTGATGATCACACAGTTACGCAAAATGTGACACGTGTTTGAATTATTATTGGAACACTCTGAAGATTTTTTTCTTTTTTATACTTTTTGAGTAAAAAGATAGATAAGTACAATGTTCAAAGTTGCACTTTCGAGCTCTAGTTCTCTTTTAAGTAATGCTGGTTTTTAATGTCATACCTTCAAAGCAAATAGATGATACTTCTGGCTTACAATTAGGTCACTAACGCATGTCTGTTTCATTTAGTTCGATATACATGGCGATCGCAATGTACAGTATAATTAAATGACAATTTCCTTATGTATTATCTAATGTATTCTCTTTTCTATATGATCTGCGAAAATAACTCAATTCTAACTATTCGATTCTTTTTAGTCTACAACATTTAATTTCGTACTATTCTATATGCATACCTGTTAACGTTGAGTCTTCCTTCTCCATTTCATACAAGAAGCAGTCTATCAAGTGTCGTAAATTATTACTATTGTAACTTTTTCTGTGTGTTTCAAAGATATTCTGCAGTTGGGAAGAGAAGAAATGTTGCTGTTAAATTATATTGAAAGTAACTGCAGTAAAGTATCCAAACATAAAACTAGCTGAATTTGCATACAATGGGAGATGCAATATACACTCCAAACTTTGCTTAGTTGTATATACTTCTGATTTATTTGCATTGTTAAAACGGCGAAAGTGGGAAAATTTGTACATAAAATAACCACTTTAAAACAACCAGTTAAACTATACCTTCCAAACGTGTAGATATCCCTGGGGTACACAGACAAAGAAAGCTTACGTGAATACACAGGTGGGGTGCCAGAGCACCCCATATAATTAAACGCTACTAAAATTATAATACACGAACTTAAATATATTTATTTTATTTTATCAGTTATAAGAATACACAATAGGAGTTTGAATGTATTTTTGAACAGACACTGCTATTCCTTACTGCACGAAATACAGACTTCCTTTATGTGCTCAGCACAAACAGCCTCTTTGTATCTGAAACAAAAAGATTTAGTTTTTCTGTCCTTATTCCTAGGGCACATTCGACATCGTGCTTGCTCTGGAAGACTAGATGTTGAATGAATTACAGGTGACAGTTCTTTTTAAATTCCAAGGATATTTCTGATAACAGACAAATTAGTCGGAAGATTCTTCTTTAGACGCTCCAGCATGTATTGTCTAGCTAACTGCAACCCAAGTTTTTTTTAGAAACTCCGAACGGATGGTTGAGAATTGCATTTGTGACAATTGTTTCCTAATATAGAGGCTCCCCTTATAGCTGGATCATTTTCGATGTTACCCTCAGTGTCACTCTTGTCACTTCCACTAATTTCATAATCTACTTCCGATTAGACTTCAATATTGTCATCGGACTCACAGAAATCACCTTCAGAATCATAATCATCTTCTAATGTGTTCAGTACAAAGTCTGTAAACTTGCTTGAACCTGCACACACTTTCGCCATCATGCAATTAAACAAATATGCACGCAAATTATCTAAAACGAATTCCGTCAAAATTTGAATTTCGCATAAGTAAATACACAGGTGGGGTGCTGGAGAACCCCACCCGTTGAATATATTCTCTTCTAAAACGAGACAATTTGCTTCATACCCACCACCGTGAATGTCATGCTCCAAAATGAGAATACACGGAAGCACCAACCAATGTGCCTGAGAACAGAACCACAATGCCGATTAGTATAATGTCTGGGGTGCTCCAGCACCCCTCTGTGTATTCCAGGGATATATATAGAAGAAATTAATAAATTGAAGCTATATTTAAAAAAAAACTTTTGGACATGGCTTATAACTATATATTACAGTTTTTTGAAGATATATCAATAACATTCAAACTAAGTCATACTTTGTTGAATTGTTATAAAAAAATCACTTTTTTGCTTCCATACATTGTTTCTGAATCATTTAAATAACTCAAAGATAAGACACAAAATATAAATTTTAAAAGCTCAGTAACGATGCTTCAGAACCGCTGTTTGTTTCAACTTTTAATGTATGGAGAAGGAAAGTTTTGAAGGTGCATACCATGTCTTTTGAACTACCGAAACTTATAGGGTGAGAAAATATTTCCGAGAGTTTGTTCCTTAACAAGGAACATTTATGAGGATACTCCTAAATAAATTTATTTGTAGACGTCGAAATTTAAGGAAAAAAAGATAACACAATTCAGATGTCACAGAGTATTCTTTGAATTGATAATTGAACAAGTTTCAGGTACAAAAAACTTTCAGAGACCGGTCCTCAAACTATATTTTAATTGTAATTTGATCATGCTACTCTTAAGAGCTTATTATTAATTTTAGAGGTTATTAGGTCAATTAAAGTACTTTGTATACAAATTATTTGTTTGCATACAAAGTAGTTTAATTGACCTAATAACCTCTAAATTTAATAATAATATCTTAAAAGCAGCAAGGAAAATAGACCTACTTTTAGAGGAACCTTATATTCAGGAGTTCTTATGTGAATTTAATGCTATTCAGATTAGTTTAGAAAGTTCACTAAAATATTCTTTTAATAGTGTATAAACATTTAAAGTGGATATAGATACTTTTATAGGTATACCTTAATTACCATTATATATCTACATGGCTTATATGTTGTAAATTTAGTTATATTTAACCAACAAGTATTAATGTCATTATTAACACTATCAGTAGTACGAGTATAGTTTTATTCAACAATTATTAACACCACTACTATTTCGGTTTTTATTACACTATCACCCAAAAAGAAATGGTGGGAGGCTTGAACATCGTTACAGTCCGAGACTTTCAGAAGTCATTCATTGACTTACAGGGGAAGGTCACGGGATGTCACTCTGACTTCATATCGATACTATGATAATTAGACTCCTTTTTACATATAAAAACATTAGACAGTCGGAGAAATCCACGATCGCAAACGTGCTCGAATTTGAGCAAAAAAAGTTCAAAATTGAACAGGTTTTGCGAAAAATTTGAGGTAGCCATTTTTTTTAAAAAAATAGGCGTTTTATTTTTAGAATCAGAGTGCACAATAGAATGATTAGGTCAAAACGTACGCATTTTGCAAGGTATGGGTATTTATTGTGGAGGAGGCAAAGGATAATGACATCCTATGACTTCCAAATTGCCACCCATTCCGTACACAGGGTCATTAAACTGTTGAAAATGTATTTGTTACTACTATTCGACTATATTCTCATTCAAATATTATTTTGCTATGTGCCCACCTTCAAATTGAAGAATGGCATTTGTCTCCAAGACGCTTTAATAGGTGTGCTAAATTCAATGAACAACTCCTTGGTATTTATTATATATATATATAAAGAGAGAAATAGTCGAACAAAAGTATAATAGCTAACTAACCTAGTAATATAAGAAGTATCACAAAAAAATGCATTGAAAAATCGGCACATAGTAGAATATGTTACTGTATAGAAATTTTTAACTGTAAACAGTTGGCTCATTACAATCAATTTCATAAAACATATTCATAAATAAAGAAAGGTTGTATTGAAAAAAATACTACTACATCAGTCTTGGTTAGATGAAAAATTTCATACTCTTCAGAAATATTGAACAATTTGTTTAATAGTTATGGTTCTAAAGAAATATTGTATTTTAGACTGTTCTGTGGTTCTGAAGAACGATGTATAAGCATACAAAACGAAAATAATAATAAAAGCATTTACGTTACAAGAACTGTTACATTGTTTGTAGATACAGTCACACGTTGGTGCTAGTAATCTACTATTCCATACTTAATAGCATGCATGGAGAGCATGCGTTCGGTCTCTTTAATGGTCGGGTGCCGCCAAACAAGTCACCCCGCCTGTAGTTGCCCGTGACTGGACCTGAGTTCTCGTGCAAAAGGTGCACCGCCAGGATTTGTACCCTAATCCTGACTCGCCTAAGTCCTGAGTGCTTACCAGTTGACATACTGGTGGAAGCGATCCTGCTAATGGGTCAGGCTGTACCTTACTCTGCAGGCATGGTGCCCGAGCTGTTCAAGGCAAGCTTACCGTTACCTAGGTTCCTGGGATTAGCTCCCATATGATACCGAATCCTACGGTATGACTACAGCCCGGCAGAGTCCAACCCAATCCAGGAACAGGGGCCGCGGTTGCTCAGTGGTAGAGCGTTCACCTCTGGTGTTTGGGGTCCCGGGTTCGATCCCAGCCCCCGCCAAGTGAACTTTGTGGTGGACAAACACCGTGTGCGTGGGTTTTCTCGGGGTTCTCCCGTTTCCTCTTACTTTCTTCATTCCACCATTTCACTCATTTCTCATTATCACCGTCTCCTTTAGCCTAACCGGCATAACCGTGGGACGTTAAATTTAAAGATTTCATTTCATTTTCCAATCCAGGAACCTCAGGTAATGCCCGAGAGGACTCGCGTCCCGACCCTGCCTACCTCTATCGTTCAACTGGCAACCACCTTCGCGTGTAGAGGTACCACGCACACGTCGAGATACTTTTCATGTCATCCCGGATCCAATGGTACGTTTTGAGTTTGGTTCCGGTCCATATCCTACAAAGTTTCTCCCCTGGCATAGGTTCAGAGTTGTTACCCAGATTCGTGGGTTTAGCCAATCCCCTACATCCGGTCAGTCCCTTTGCAGGCACTAATCCGACACTCGCCTTCCTGTAGGATCGTCCAAGCAATACGAGACTATCTCTCTTTAGCGTGATGAGGTACCACGAACACGTTGAGATACTCGTTATCTCTTCTCAGACGTAATAGCACGTGTAAGTTGCCATTTGGGAGAAGGGCAGTTGCCACTGCTCTTTTCCGATAGGGCCGTCCAAAGGAGCTACAGTCACAGTACAGTGACAAGCTTGAAAAGGAAACTCTAAAAAGCGAGTTATTTGAGTGATACTATATAGACATTACTGTCCAATAGACGTGGCCTATACACTTTATCACCCTAACGACCCGATGCATACGTTTTGACCTCGCCACTATGTTGGATATCCAAGAAACCCTTCCAAAATCAAACATGAAGCTTCTATCTAAGGAAAATGGTTACTTCAAACTTTTTGGAAAATCTGTTCAAATTTAAACTTTTAATGCTCATAATTCAAACACGGTAGTGATCGATGATTTCTCCGGTTGCCTATTTCATATGCTAAAAGGAGTTGAATGATCATAGTATGGATATGAAGTCAGAGTGACACCCTGCAAAATTCCTTAGTGGATCATGTAAAGGTGTGAACAGGGAAAGGTAGCTTCTGCCTTGAATAAACCTAAGTAATTTGATTGTCCTTGCTAATCGTTTATGTTTTACAGACGCAGTCTCGTGTCTCATTTCTTGCATTATGTATTTTCAAAAAAAAAAAAAAAAAAAAAACAGTTCAAAGTTATAGCGAGCAATACCTGGATATACTTTCCAAAACACTGCTTCACCCTAATTTGATGATTATATCCTGTAAACTCTGGAGCAATAAATCGAAGTGCTGGACATGCATTTAAAATCCCTCCAGATTTCATGACTGTAATTTCTAATGCTTCTAAACCATATATCAATTCATGTAGCAATGGGTCATCGTAATTAAAGGTATGCCCTGCAATGAAACCCCATAGACAATTCATAACGGATGCGTGAAATGTGTGGTTCATTAGAACTCCCTTGGATCCACATTCTTCCTTCCTTTGTTGCAGCATTTCTGTTAAACGTACAGCTTCATGCATGATAATTGATTCCATAGAATTCTTTCCAAAATCTAAATTGTTCAACAACTTCATGCTTATCCTTCTATGTTCCAAACAGGATGATCCACTTGCGAATATAATTCCTGAAATAAACGACCCATATTTATGATCATGAAATACATAGCTACCTTGCGGATTGTCAAATGAATAGAAAAAGTTATTTGATACACTTTTATAGTTTAAGAAAAACGGTAGACTAGACAAGTACATTTATGTTTAAAATTTAATTCTAATTTTGAAAATAATATAGTGCCACGTTATTTCAGAGTAAAATATATTTTTTTCTTGTTAGGATACTCTAATTTCAATTTACAAACTGGTTTATTATTATGCTTTGAAATCACGATACGCACAAATTAACAAAGATCACCTTCAATTACCACTAAATGCTTAACTTTTTCTAAAGTTGTAAATAAAAAGAATGTATAGGATGATCTGCACACTGGCATAACATGAGAAACTTGGTGTCAAGGTATACACGACTCCAAAAGTGCATTACCACCTGCAATTCTACTTTTCCTGCAATAGCAGGCAACCCCAAAAGCTCGGCGCTTCAGTTGGTTGCGAATTCGAAAGGCGTTGCACCAAACCTCAATTTTGTAGCAAATATATCAGTGTGGCAAACTGCAAATAAGAGAATAAAACAAATTGTTAAGAATGACAACTTTATTATTGTGACGGAGTTGGATGACATCAAAAGTTACAAAATGATCTTACTTAAGCAGTTCAAACAAGATGAATGGCAAGAAACAGGTAAAAGAAAAAAACATTTTCTAGATTCCATCCCGGAAGAAGAGTTTCATAAAAAAGAAAAAATACATAATGTAAAGGTTTAATATAAAAGCCAATTCCAAAATTTTCAAAGCTGACACCCGAAAGGCAAGAATAACTGAACCAAAGAATGAAATTGTGCAGAGATATTGCTGACGTAAAATGAGGGAATACAAGTTTCGAATTTTAATGGAGAAAACGGTTAGGTGGGGCACGGAACCCTCCAAACATTTGATCACGAAATATCAAACGTGCTAGTAACAGTATGTCAGATGTGTGTAAAGGACATGAAGAATAACAGCGAAAATTTATGTATGGACAATACGCAAAAAATAAACGAATACAGTTTTTTAATTTTCTCCGGAAAAACAGTTTTAGGAGCAAAAGGGCCAACCAAAAATTATGAAAGTTGACGACCGAAAGGCGAATAAAAATGGATCTAAGTAAATTAAATTGTGCACAGATATTGTCGACGTAAAATGAGAGAATACGGATTTCGTATATTCCTAAAAAAAAGCGGTTGGTTGGGGAAAAGACCCGTCCAAAACTTTGATCACGAAATATCAAAAGTGTTAGTAACAATATATCAGATGCGTGTAAAGGACATGAAGATTGCAACAAAACTTTCCGTATGGACAGTGCGCAACAAATAAACGAATACGGGTTTTTTTTATGTTCTGCCGAAACGCGGTTTTAGGGGGCAAAAGCCCCAACCCAAAATGTTGAAAGTTGACGCTTGAGAGGCAAGAAGTGAACCGAAGTAATGAAATTGTGCACAGATATTGTAGACATAAAATGAGGATACGGGTTTCGTATTTTTCTGAAAAAAGGGTTGGGTGAGGTACGAACCCCTCCAAACCTTTGATCAAGAAATATCAAAAGTGCTAGTAACATTATGTCAGATGTGTGTAAAGGACACGAAGAGTTGCTACATAGCTTTGTGTTTGGACAATACGCCAAAAAATAAACGAATAGGTTTTTTTATGTTCTGCGGAAAAACTCTTTAAGGGGCAAAATCCCACTCCCAAAATTTTGAAAATTGATGACTGGAAGGCAAAAAGAAATGAACGGAAGTGAACGAAATTATGCACAAATACTGTAGACATAAAATGATGGAATGCGGGTTTCGTATTTTAATTAAAAAAGGATTGGGTTTTGCACCGACACCTCAAAACCTTTGATCACGAAAAATCAAAAGTTCTGGTAACAGTATGTCACATGTGTGTAAAGGACATGAAGAATTGCAACGAAACTTTGTGTATGGATAATACGCAAAAAAATAACTAATACTGTTTTCTTATTTTCGGCGGAGAAACGGATAAGGGGCAAAAGCTCCTACCTGAAATTTTGAAAATTGACGCCCGAAAGGCAAAATGAAGTTAACCGAAGTGAATGAAATTCAGCGCAGATATTGTAGAGATAAAATGAGTTAATACGGGTTTCGTATTTTCCTGGAAAAAAAGTTGAGTGGGCCTCGGACCCCTCCAAACATTTGATCACGAATAATCAATAGTGCTAGAAACAGTATGTCAGATGTTTGCAAAGGATATAGAGAATTGTAACGACACTTTGTGTATGGACAATACGCAAAGAATAAACGAATACGGATTTTTATATTTTCTGCGTAAAAGCGGTTTTAGGTTACAAAAATCCCCACCCAAAATTTTTAAAGTTGACACCCGGCAAGCAAGGAAGAAGTGAACCAAGTGGATTAAATTGTCCGCAGATATTGCTGACGTAAAACCTGGATACGGATTTCGTATTTTCCGAGAAAAAAGGGTTGGCTGGTGCACGGACCCCTCCAAACTTTTATCACGAAATATTAAAGTGCTAGTAACAGGACGTCAGAATTGTGTGAAGGACATGAAGAATTGCAACCAAACTTTGTGAAGGGACAATACGCAAATATTAAACAGATACGTTTTTTTATTTTCTGTAGAAAAACGGTTTTAGGTGGCAAAAGCTCGCACCCAATATTCCGAAACTTAACGCTCGAAAGGCAAATTAAAGTGAACCGAAGTGAATGAAATTCTGCACAGATATTGTATAACATCAAATGAGAGAATACGGGTTTCGTATTTTCCTCGAGAAAAAGGTTAGGTGGGCACGGACCCATCCAAACATTTGATCATGAAATTTCAAAAGGGCTAGTAACAGTTGTCAGATGTGTGTAAAGGACATGAAGAATTGCAGTATAGCTTTGCGTATGGACAATACGAAAAGAAATAAACGAATACGGGGTTTTTATGTTCTGCATAAGAACAGTTTTAGGTTTCAAAAGCCCCCACCCAAAATTTTGAAATTTGACGGCCGAATGGCAAGAAGAAATGAACCGAAGTGTATGAAATTGTCCACAGATACTGCAGACGTAAAATGAGGATATCGGTTTGGTGTTTTCCTGGAGAAAACGGTTGAGTGAGGCACCGACCCCTCCGAACCTTTGATCACGAAAAATCAAAAGTGCTAGTATCAGTATATCAGATGTGTGTAGAGGACATAAAGCATTGCAACATAACTTTGTGTATGAACAATAGGCAAAAATTAAGCGATATTTTTAAATTTTCGGGCCAGAAACGCTTTTTAGGGCAAAAGCCCCCGACCAAAAGTTTGGAATTTGACCCCGAAAGGCAAAAAGAAGTGGACCGAAGTGAATGAAATGTGCAGAAATATTGTAGAGGTAAGATGAGGGAATACGTGTTTCGTATTTTCCTCAAATAAAAAAAAACTGTTGAGTAGACCGATGCGTTGAGTGGCGCGAGGAGTGAACCGAAGCGAATTAAATTGTATGTAGATATTGGATATGTAAAATATTGCCTTTCGTGTTTCACAAGTGTCGTGTCTCCATCCGATTTCTTCAAATTAGACAAATCAACTACACGCACAAACAGTATAGCGTATTTTATAATATTTCAGGAGCCACGTTTAACCCTTAAAATGTTTTTGCGCATAAAGAAAAAGACGTGTCGATTTATTTCCAGTTTGCTCTGGTCTGCCAAATTTGAACCAAAACTGATAGGGTCACTTCAGAAACAAGAAAGGGCTTATTTTACATAGTGTCTATATAATATCTACACAAAATCATTTCCTTCGGTCCACTCCTTCCTTCGCTATTACGGTATTATTAACTCCTTTTTCGGATGGGGCCTAGGCCCCAACACTGTTTTTCCGCAAAAATTAAAACACGATTCATTTATTGTTTTCCAAATAGTCCCAATACGAAGTTTTGTTGTAATTTTCCATATTCTTTAGGGACCTCTGACGTATGCGTATTTGTATCCTCGTCACCAAAAGTACCTTTACATCGCCCTAACGGGTATGAGACCGCGCGTTGCTCCAATTAAGGGATAGTTGTATAAGAATTTGTGATTAATTTTGAAGACTTTTTATTTTGACTAGGGAATTAACATAGGTGTAGGGAATAAAGACACAGATTTGAAGCATCAGTGCACTGTCATCTCTGTAAAGATTCGTATTCTCAGCTTTTCTATTTATTGTTTTATATGGTAAGTTAAACATCACAACATGTATCACTGATATCGTAGATCGTATTGTTTTTTTTAATCGTGTTTGTAACGTGTTGTTAAATCATTTATCTCCAGACATGATGTAGAAAGAAGAGAAAGAGATACATCTGTAATATATGTACATGTGATTTATGAAATAAGTGTAGGAATTACGTAGTTAAAGGACACATAAGAGAGCGAAAAGGAGATATAGAAATCTGAACTTTCAGAAACGTCCTAGATAGGTGAAAATATAGTTAAAAATTACAAAAGATATAACGTAATTTATCTTTCTCTTCTTATATTCTACTATACTTTTTTCACATCCAAACTTCTCTATCCAGAATTACGAGATAAAAGTGAATAGAGAAATATTTCAGTGGCATATAATGTTAGTGTTGCAGTGTTGCGCAACAACTGAATTGGCAGTGCTCTTTGTTTTGACCTTCTTCGACTTTTACCTTCTGTTAGGTATATATGCTGATCCTACATCTGGCAGGTTTCGAGGTTTCCTTTCCAGAACATATGACATTGATAAGCATTGTTTCGCCTCATGTGGACGTATATTGTGTTCATCGTGCATTGTTAACAACTAAGATGGATGATTTGAAATGTAGTTTTTTCTTTGACGTACATCTGTGTATGTTGATGTATGAATATGTGGCATTCGGAATTCATATACCAGTACCTCTTTTGTATCAACTGTTTTGGTTTTTAATTATTAGATTTAATTTTATTGTGTGTGTTTTAATTCTGTAAATAACCTACTAATTCTGAATGAATTGTATACAGTGACTTCTGTAAATAACTCACAAAAAACATTGACCAGCTT
This sequence comes from Thermobia domestica, assembly GCF_964235325.1. Classification (NCBI taxonomy): domain Eukaryota; kingdom Metazoa; phylum Arthropoda; class Insecta; order Zygentoma; family Lepismatidae; genus Thermobia; species Thermobia domestica. Next base: position 74,752,134 of record NC_137461.1, read on the forward strand.
TCAACTGAGGAAAAACTTGCAATTAAGGCTTAGACAAAACAAGCAAAGGATAATTGAGGAGAGTGTTGGAAAAAATCCAGTTTGAATTTACAGGATGTTTTATGGCAGTAATGTTGTTTGCACTAGATACATTTAAATTTTCCTGGATAAACTGTGAATAAAGTGGACATTTGTTATAACGCTAATCTCAAATACGAACTCTCTTAGTCAACGCTGAAGAGGAATTCGGATCACTGTCAGGGACTGAGTTTGCTAGAATGAATCGTTCGCAATAATCCAGAAAAATATTTAGTGAATCTACAAAGCTTCTGAAATTAATATTAACTGTACCTATGGCGTCAGCAAAAGACGAAAAGTATTTTTCTACATGAAAAAGAATTGACACTTTCAAGGAATTGAATGTTCCAAGAAAGGTTTGACACTTTCAAGGAATTGAATGTTCCAAGAAAGGTTATCACCATTGGTTATGCTTTCCATCGAAAAAGACCTGACTATGAGAATACCAGAGTTCAACCAGCATGTATTAGACAAATCAATCAGCATGTATTAGACAGATCTCCAATCAAAGAGAGGAGAATGAACTTACTAATTAATTACGGTGATTAATCGGATAAAATGTTCTGCATTTTTTATTTTTTAAAAACAGAATTTTATTTAATTTCACATGTCACATAGGATTTGCATCTAAGGTTATGCTGATTACACAATGAGTCCGCTTTGTATTTTCTGTCTCTTATCGCTCGTATTGCAACACCCGAAACCACAATCCACCGGTCGCCACTGAAACATTTCCACCTGAAGGACTAAATCAGAAAAAATCTTTTGACTCGGACTAGTTTCGAACTCACCATCCTTGAACCCATGAGTCAACGCTCTACCGATTGAACTAACAACTCCTTTTGTAAAATACTCATTTCTACAACTACCCGTTGATTAATGGTGTGTATTAACCAAGTTGGCCGAGATAATTGCTTCATATAGCTATTGCTATAATAATAATAATAATAATAATAATAATAATAATAATAATAATAATAATAATAATAATAATAGGAAGAAGAAGAAGAACATAATTTTAAACGGCGCATTTGTTAAAAGTTTGTCTTGCGGAGTAAATCCTAACATGAGATTTTAATAAATATAAATGTAACCGTGGTTTATCTGTGCGTATTGCTCAAACTGTGCAACTCACTACCATAGTCCCATAGGGGTTGTGCGCGTATGGTACAGTAGCCGTGCATCCTCCAACCATAAAGTAAATTTTGGTTTGAACCTATGCGTGTCCTAAGGGGAAGGAGAGGATTAAAAGAGAGAAAAGTGGTTTAGAAATTATAGAAAAGTAGAATATCTCACGAGGTGAGGTGATATGGCTACGAGTCTATATAAGACATGGCACGCCCACGAACTTTTTAACCTGGAGATTGAATATATAAGAGCTTCACCAGTAGCAGAATGCCAGGATTTGGAGGGAAAAGTATTACTATCTTAGACCATCACTTAGAGAAACAACCACGAGATAAATCTGCAGAAATTCCATTCACGTTGAGTTCTAAGAGAGAGAAATTAATGCAAAGAAAACGAAAATAATAATACGCATCATGCACAGACCGAAAAATTATAGAAAGTTAAACAAAATAATAAAAAAGAAGAGGGAAAGGAAAGAGCAAAAGACATGGGGATAAATTAAATTTTAACACGCAGTCTGCGTCTCTCCCCCTTAACCCTCTACCTGTCTTAGTTTTTCTCCCTTCATAGGATGAGTCTCTTTCAGCATCGAACGCGAACATCATTTATAGTGTTTAATTCCTTGAAAGAAAATGTAATTCAGTGTAGGGTGCGACTCGAGCACAGAATTTTTGGAACAACAGTTACACACGCTACCTGTTTATAAATCAGTTATTACATGCGCTGTTATCAAACGTGTTAAATCAGTCATTATCGGTGAGCTATTACACACGCTGTTTGTCCGCCACAAAGTTCACTTGGCGGGGGCTGGGATCGAACCTTCTACCCCAAGCACCAGAGGTGAACGCACTACCAATGAGCCACCGCGGCTCCAGCTGTATTTAGAAGCTAACGCCTTTGAAAGAATCACCATTCATCTCAGCGACCGTGAAAAATAGGAATTTGACAATAATATTGGTCATTTTGGACTATTTTTACGTGTTTCGGTACCCCCACCCCCCGTTGACCCCGGCCAGCATACAATGGTAGCCGATTTTGCGTCATTGCTAATGGAAGTGTCACCATTGATTTCAGCGACCGTGAAAACTATGGATTTGACGCAAATATCGGCCATTTTCTAATATCATTACATGTCGCGGTAAATGAACCCCTCCCCTGAGAATCTTGGTTCGAATTTTAAAAAAAAACGCTTCATCCTAGTCTGGGGCCTGGTCAAAAATATCCGTGATCAAAATTTAGTAACTTTATATCAACTCGTCTGATCCCTAGGACGCGCACAGACAAACACACAAGCAAACTCGTGCTTCATTCACACAAAAGATAGAACAAACAGCGTTCTTTCGCATAGAACGTTGCTATGTTGCTTCCACCCACTTAAGCGTTCAACTAAGTGCCGGAGGGTATTAGTCTTTATACATTAACACGTCTGTTGAAATTGCCTCTTCTGTCGAAGTAATGGGTCGTGTGTACTGTTAGTATTAGCTATTTTGTTGTTATTGACCATGAAGGACCAACAAATGGTTTTTCATGAAATCACAAGTCGCTTTGGTCCGTGAAGTTGATATACAGTAGAAATGACCTATGCATTACATTACTCACCCGTTGTGAAATAGGAAGATTATGTTGGTTTTATCTGAACTCCCACAAAACTGTTATAGCAAGAGGCCTTTTGACAACTACTTCCAATCTGGATTAAATTTCACGGCTAACTTTTTGAATTATAGACAAGAGTATCATTGATATGTTACTGTTAATAATATTTATGGGACAAAGGATCGGTTTTAATCTTCCAAACTATGTTGTGCATAGAAGTAGGAAAAGTTCCAGAGCCCTGCAAACCCAGGCCCAAAGACCTGCTTCTGCCCGGTCTGGATAGATCTGTATTCAGTGCCCGTCTCGACCTGATCCGGCCCGGCCCAAATCTCGAGCCGGGCACAACCGGGCCGGACCCTAAACTGGCCGGACACGAACGAGCCGGGCTCTAAACGGGCCGGGCGTAACCGGCCTGGGAACAACCAAGTTGATAACTCAAGTCAATCCTTCAATATGCAATGGGAAATGAGAAATGTGTCGTCATAATATTGCAATGTCTATTTGTCCTCGAATAGGAAAATCGTGTGAAAGGTTACCCAAGGTTTTCTTTCTATGTCCCTATTATGTCTGTCTATTTGTTATCTGCGCTTGCTCTGTCCAGCCATGTTTATTATACAATAATATAGCTTATGGACGTAAAAGTCTTATACTACACTCATTAGTGCATTACGAGTAACAGAGAAGATATGTAAAACTGCTACACCGTATGTGATACTAATACCACAACTACTACAACTGATACTACTATTACTATTACGATTACGAATGCTAGTGTTAATTCCACTATTGCTGCCACTGCTACTACTATTACTACTACCACTACTCCTACTACTCATTACTATACTAATACGGCAGCCAATACCACTACTGTTATTGCTAGCAATACGAAAACAAAACAATGAAAATGAAATCTTTGAGTTTTATATCCCTCAGTTATGCCGGCTAGGCTAAAGGATGCGGTGATGATGAGAAATAAATGAAATGGTGGAATGAATAAAGTGGGAGGAAACGGTAGAACGCCGAGAAACCCCCCACACGGTGTTTGTCCACCACAAAGTTCACTTGGCGAGAGCTGGCATCGAACCAGGGACCCCATCCACTAGAGATGCACGTTCAACCACTGAGCCACCATTCCAGGAACACCTAATCGACCCTGGCATTTTGGTGATTTATTTGATCATTATGTTTTGTTATATTTGTAGTATCATACTATAAACAATACAGGACGATGTAACACTATTTGGTATTTGCCTTGTTAATTGAACATTACTACAAATTGTACTGATCTTATGAACAAGCCAGTTCACGGTTTTGGCCTCCGTGGTCTTATGGTAGCGTACCAAATTCTACTTAGTAGGTCAAGTACTTGACTTTATCATACGTTCTTTAGGTAACTACGGCTCAGGCCGTATGGATGATGATGGGATGAATTGGTGGAATGAAAACTGTGGGAGGAAGCGGGACCACCCCGGAAACTCCCAAGTACACGATGTTTGTCCACCAAAAAGCTCCCATAGCATAAGCAGTGATTGATCCAACTACCTCTAGCACCTGATGTGAGTGTTTTTCCTACTGAGCCACCATTGCCCCTCATAGATCAAGCATCGGGTCACATTCTATGCAGACCGGCCATAGTAGGTAGCATTTCTCCGTTTTCTTCTGTACTTAGAAGGTAATTCGGTATCACCAGATATGTCAACTCTGACGCGAAGTCGTAGCAGTTGTAGTAGAATTACCAGTGGTCCTAGTAGTAATAGTAGAAGTAGTAGTAGTAGAAGTAGTAATAGTGGTAGTATTACAGTACTTTGCAGTCTTGAATAAAGAGTCAGCTTTCCAAACACATTACGATTAGCATAGGCAGACAGTAAGACCGTACGAACACGGCAAAGGCAGAGGTAGTGGAGGACATTTGAAAAAAAAAGACTGACAAGATTAGTTTCCGATCCGTCTTTCAGAGTGGCCGGGCCCGGTTCGTACCTGTAGCATTTGTGCTCGGCCCGGAATGTGTCCGATCCGGTTCGTCCCGGAATGTGCCTGGCCCGGTTCGGCCCGGTTAGGGTCCGGTCCAGTTTGCTATTACTTGAAACGGGCAGCTATTCAGTGTCCAAAGAATAGATTTTATTTCCTTCGTTAACCTTCTACTCAAACCGGAATTAGTTCAAATTAGCCATTTCCGGTTTGAACGTTTGTCAATATATAAAGAAAATCATAACGGATGTTGAGAAGGGGTTTCTGCAAACGATTTATAGTCTAAAGACGACATATGACTATTTACAATACTCCAATAAATTCGGCTGTAGTTAGAATTTACTATAACTCTTGTTTTAATAACGATTTCAACGTTTATCGCTATAGAACGAAAACCGCAGCATATAGCGAGAAGCAGTTTGAAGCAAACAATTCAGCCTCTCAACAAACATATCGTTACTATCCATATAACTCTACCAAAGCTGGCAATTGTTCAAATTTACTAGTATTTTCGGTTCCAATACTGATTTCCGTAGAGCAAAAATGTTAAAAGATATTAAAAAGTAGCTTTATGCAATCGATTCATCGTCTCAAGAATAGCCTCCTCCTCCTCCGTGGGAGCTTTGATCAAAGCAGCATTTGTTAAAAGTAGCCATATTCTGTTTGAACCTTCCTCGCCATAGAACGAGAACAGTAACAGATAGCGAGAACATCTTTGTCCAAACGATTTAGCGTCTCAAGGCAATTTACCATAATTATTGTCAACACCCTACCGGAACAGGAAGTGGTTCAAATTGACTATTACTTCCTATTTCAATTTTTTTCCGTAGATCAAAACAATAGGAGATATCAGGATACGGCTCTTTTTACGATCAACAGGAAGTGTAATATCGATTCTATGATAGAGCTTTGGCGTGGGAGGCCTGGGTTCGATTCCCGGCGGGAGCTCATGTAGTTCGGATTCCACGTTAATGAGTAGTTCCACGTCTCATATAGCCTCGCTGCTGAACGGGACGTTAAACTCAAAATCAAGTCAAGTCTATGCTGGAGCTCAGGAAATCAGCACTTATAATTACTTTACTGTTAGGATACAGCTGAGTTGATCCACTATGTTCTATGTTATCAAATGAAGTATAAATATTACATTGAAGTTTTCCAGACAAGATTATTGGCGTGGACAGCAAACTGTATAGCAAAAAGAAATATAGAAAGTGAAGGGTTAACTTTAAAAGGCCCGCTCCAGTTGAAGTGCTTATACAGACACAGACAGACAATGAATGACACGGAGAATCAGTCGTATTAGCAAATGATAAAACAAATCTTATGCTCTTACTCACTTTCACTAACGTGTCTACTTACTACGGACGCATCGTAAGTATATACATTAACATGTAGCCACGAGAGAATACATAGGCCGAACTCAGATTTTGAGTACAGTGTCAAAAGTTCATTTCCGTAAACTGTAAAAGGCAGTGATGCTTAAGCAATAATAGTCCACTTATGTTCTATTAAATCCACTTGTTCTATTTATTGGATATTACAAATATTATGCAAACTTGCAAACTAAAATGAAATATAACAAAAATTAAAACAATATGGTAATCGATACAAATATAGAGGATGGATATTACATGCCCGAGTATGATGGAAGAAGCTATTTGTTTACTTCTTGGCCAACCAATAAGAGCATTTATAAATCCATATCCTACTTTGTTATGCGCAATTAGTGCATTCAATATTCACGAACGACGACGAACTGAAGGGTATGAGGATACCGTTGCAAGTAACAACTATAGTCATAATATTATAGTTAAACTAAGCAACTATAGTGGGAAAATTAGAATGACCAATACTGAACAGTTTACATCGTTCATTTTGAAATACGGCTAGCAGATTAAACTTACAAGAAATGACAAAAATCAGGGAAATTTGCCGTTATACTAAGCATGTTTTTTTTGGGGGGAAGCGAGGATCTCCTGTGAGGATACTTCAGTTGATATCTTTGGGGGGAAAATGTGATTGAGGGGGACAAATCCCCCTCATCCCCCCAGTAATTCGCACCCTGAAAACAAGGGTACTATAATTAACGATATTTTTTTTTGTTAGGGAGGAAGAGACAATATGGGTTCACTAGGAGAGTTGAAGTCTATGATAAACGATTTTCATCCTCCTGCCTCTCAGAGGGTTACGCCCTCTCTTTGGCATGTGATTCTTATACACAAAATAGGCGCCAGGAAAGGTAGGTGATGGGCTAGGAGATATTCTTTATTAACTGCTGAGGTGGAACATCTATTAAAGGGGTTGTGAACTCATCATCATTTAATTTTATGTTATCGCTTTACATTTATTTTAATTTATGCTGAAATATGTAATACATGGTGCAACAATAACTGTAAGATTAAATAATTATATAGTGCAAAAGGAGAAATATGAAATAAATGCAAACGAAGAAAAGAAAACAAACATGTTTAATCACCAGTGCAACAAAATCAAAAATATAGAGTAGGTGCAACATGTGGCCAATGAAATTATGAGAAGTGAAGATGATAAATGAGATGAAGTGCTAGCACGTCACAAACACAAATGTGTTAATCAGACAGATGAAGGGTTATATCTTCTGTCCCGGGGCGACTCGGGACTAGTGAACACAGTGGGAAGCCCTTGTTAATGGTGAGGATCTTCGTGCAACAATGGAAAAAGATGAGGAATGTGATCGGCAATGAAATAAATGTTGTAGATTTCTCGTTCGTCCGGAGTCAAGCGTGTGCTGTTGATATATAGAGATATAAATATGTTTAATGGTGAAAGTATGAACCGGTAGGTGGAGTCTGTGAGAGCATCGCAGTGAAGAACGTCTAAAAAGAGCGGATGACCTGTGTTTATCCGAGAGGTGATATATCTAATACGGAGGTCTGCAAGATGTTCTGTAATTTTCGGAAACGATATATATTCATAGGTGAGCCATGTGGGATATGGTAGCTTAAGGCGATAAGCTAGACGAATAACATGTCTCTCCAGTATGCAGAGCTTTTCGTAATAAGAAGCAGAAGCATTACACCAGGCAGTATGCCCATAAGTTAGGATAGGGCGGAGGAACGCCTTATAGGTGTGAAGCAAGACATCCGCTTTTAAGCCCCAAGTTGTTCCAGTGAGTCGGCGTAAGAGATTCAATCGATTTTTAGCCTTAGCTGTTAGCCTCTTCAGGTGGGCGTTCCAGGTGAGCTTAGAATCGAAGACCACGCCTAAGTAGGTGACAGTGGGTGTAGGATGGATAAGATATCCATCAATAGTGACTCGGAGAAGAGTTGGGTTCCTGTGAACTCTGGAACGTCTTTTAGGTGGTAAGAACACTACTGCTTGTGTTTTTTCTTCGTTGATAGTCAGATGCCACTTCTTACACCAGGTGATGAAATTATTGAGTGTAGTTTGAAGAGCAGTATTAAGTTGATGTACAGTTTTGCCAAGAGCGAGGAATGCCGTATCATCTGCATATTGAAAAGTGAATACATTGTGCGGAGTTGAAGGTATGTCGGAAGCATAAAGTATATACAGTAAGGGGCTAAGTGCTGATCCCTGAGGAACTCCAGTAAACGGAAATACAAGCCAAGAGAGCACATTACCAACAGTGACATAAGCAATACGATTTGTAAGAAAAGAGTGAATGAGCCTCAAATAGCACATGGGAAGGTTGAACGACTGAAGTTTTTGAATTAATCCATAATGCCAAACCTTATCAAAAGCCTTTTCTAAATCCATGAGTATAAGACATGAGGGGAATGCTTTGTTATACTGGTTTGTGATGATAGTGCTAAGGCGAAGCAATTGATCATTTATTGAGAAACGTGGTCTGAAGCCTGCTTGATGAATAGGTAGTTTGTTACGTGCTTCCAGGTATGAATGAAGCCGGCACACGAGAATTTTCTCTAGTAGCTTACTGAACACTGATGTAAGTTGGATTGGTCTATAAGAGCTGACAGAATGTATAGGCTTATTTGGTTTATGAAACATGCAGACTTTTGATACTTTCCATTCCAATGGATAGAGACCAGTTTTAAGAATGAAATTGTATATTGCGACAAGGAGGACCAGCAGCGATTGTGGAGCTTCTTGAATATGACGGTAAGATACGTTATCAATTCCTGGTGCTGTATTCTTTTTCCTCTTTAGTGCCGTTTGAAGTTCAGCAGTGGTGATAGGTGCTGTAAGAGGATGCTCCGGATCAAGGACATGCTCTATGGAAGGCTGCAAAGCAGGGATGCTAGATAGGTTTATCCGTTCCGAACCTGTGGAAGCGGCAGAAGGAGTAAATACAGTCTGTAACTGCTTAGCAAAGGCGTTCGCTTTATCTTGATCCGAAAAGAGAGGTGTGCCATGGTCAATGAGAGGGTAGGTAGTTTTGGTGCTCTTTCCAGCAAGTTGATTGAAACGCTTCCAATATCTAGAAGGGTGTGCATCCTCAGATAAGTTATTACATGTTTTAATCCAATTCCTACGTTTATATGCATCTAGATAGTTTTTAACCGTGCGTTGCCACTGACGGTGGCGCTGAAGAGACTCACGGTTTCCTGTTCGATAATAGTCGCGAAGATGATGTCGCGCTTTCTGTGCAAGTGCAAGGTAGGTAGGAGGCAATTTCGGTTTATAAGGATGTACTTGATCTTCCGGAATGTGATGCTGAGAGCTGTGTTGTATTGCAGTAGTGATAGTATTGATACAAGAAGCGAGGTCAGTGTCATTGGTAGGTGGTGTTACACTATGAAGTGTATCCTCAATTTCTCTGCGGAATTCAGGCCAATGAGCCTTATCATATCTCAGGACAGAGCGAGGCGCAAGTACAGGACGAGTTGGAAGCCCATGTGTTAATGTTAGTTTTACTGGATGATGGTCACTACCAATAGAGTCGAGCACTTCAAGCTGGCATTTATTGATGAGATTCAGAGATGTAATAACAACATCTGGTGTAGTTTGGCTTATAGGTCTACTGTGCTTAGGAAGAACATGAATATAAAGCTGAAGATGGTCAGTTATATACTCTTGAAATTCATCTTTTTCTCTAGCACTCCTACTATGGATGTTAATATCTGCCATGATAACTATATTGGAAAAGGTAGTCGCTATATATCGGAAATATTCTAACGGTAAAGGTTGGCGTGGTCTAATATAGATTGTGCTGAAATTTATGGTTATTGATGGGAAGTATATGGAACAAAGTAGGTACTCCGGAATATTATCGAAAGCTTGTGGGGTATATGTCCTAATTGGATATTTTGGAGAATGTCCTATTGCGACTCCACCTTGGCCACGAGCCATGTGGTCGTGATAATCGTGACGTAGTAATAGATATCCAGGAATGCGAGCTAATATATTTGGTTTTAATGCGGTTTCGTTGAGAGCAAATACGGTGATATGTTCCTCGAGTAACAGAGCTTCTAACAAACGTCTGTGTTGTAAAAATGATCGTATATTAACAAAGAGGAAATTAATCTCCATAATGAAAAATATATATATCAGTTTATACTGCAGTTTCCAGTGACCCAACATGGAAATGAACATAATTATTGAAATAGGTGGCATGAAGATTTATGTGAAAAATTGATTTTGCGGCAGAAATGATATGTTGGGTAATATGGGCTCTCTGGAATGGAAAGATGTTTTGAAGTACTAAACTGGTAAAGCGGAGAAAATCTTCTTCTGTGAGTGGAGGTAATATGGATTGATTAGGTTGAACTGTAGCGTCTGTCGTTTTTAATGGTACAGTTAATTCCGGACGTTCAGGTGTTGGTGCTGGTTTAGCTTTGCAACGGTAGCTGTACGTAGGATGAAGCCCACTACCACATGTGTTGCATTTAGGTGGTCCTTGTAGATTAGGACAAGTTTTGGTGTCATGGAGCCCGGAGCAATAGCCACATTTCGGTTGATTAGGACAGTTTGCTGTAGTGTGGTCATTGTATATCTGACACTTTTCGCAGCGAATCGGTAATGGTCCATTAGTTTTAGACGGTTCAACACGATGTATTCGCTTATATATAGGTGCGCCAAATCGAAGGAGGTAATCAATAGTGTCCTGTCGCTGAGATAGAACGCGTACTAGATATGTCGGACCATTATTATTTCTAATGCGAATGCATTTATCAACTGAAATTCCTTCTTGTTTAAGCTCCTCCTGAATTTCCGCATCTGTTAGATCGGGTGAAACACCTTTAATTACAACAGATAGAAAAGGTGGCTTTCTAGGTGGCGGAGATTGTTTCGGTCTTTTATCCGTTAGCTTAGTAAGTTTAGCGTTCTTACCAAAGATTTCGTAAGAAGCTTTATTGCGTATAGTTATTCCAAAGTTCAGGTCTTTCGATTTTAGTATGTAGCCATTTTTGGTTTTAACTATTTGAGCTAGAGTATCCCGGACCCGAGGAACATACTTCATTATTTGAAGAAAGATCATTTTTGGATTCGTGTATTTAGCGTCGTAATCAGTGAGAAGGAAGTGATAAAGTTCAATATTAGCTTGTAATGAAACATTTGGAGACACCGTAGTAGAATTTTGTGGTGGATCGACCTCGATATCCATGGAAGAAAGTGGTGAACGGGACCGTATACGTTTCGCAGACTGAGTGGATTCGTTAGATGGATGCCGATCTTTAGATGCATTAGACAAAGGCTCGTTTCCCCATGAGAAATGGCGGGTGCGAGTGGATGGCCCGCGGTGTGCCGGTTGTGTTAGAGAAGTACTTGGATTAGAATGAATAGTTTGTGGTAAGCCAGTATGTCGTCCGAGTCTCGATTGTCCAAGTGAGTTGCCAGAGTCCGCCATAGTGATGAAATATCCTAGGGCCGAAGCCCAAATGAAGATGAAGATGAAAGAAAGTATGATAAGATGAGGTTCAAAAAGCAAGCTGCCCTCCGAAAGTGAAAACTTTCGTCAATCCTCTGAGTGCAGTACGTGTGCTTTGCTCACAAATGCGTATTGCAACACTTGATCCTCGCTCGCACATTAACTCACACAAGAGAGGTTAGGCCTCTTGATTCAGTGTGAATTAACGATATACAGTAAGGGGTTAATACGAATAAATTGTGTTCTTATGAGCACGCCTACTGTACTACTACAAAATAGTTTGTTGATGGTATGTAATATTGGAGTTCTTTCAGATCAGTTTCCTACGCTTCTCTATATTTTGTATTTTTAATTTTACATAACAGCAATGTTACTATTATATAATTAGTTTATTTTCTATTGTTTCTAATGCCTTGGGATGGGCACGAGTCGAGCTAAAACTCGCCTCGAATTCAAGTCGAGTTTCGTGTTGAATCAAAGGTAATTTTCTCGAATCGAGTTCCGAGACGAGTCACTGTTTTTGACGTCGAGTTTCAAGTCAAGCCGTTTGATAAATGGCTCGCTCGTTCCGCTCGTTTTAGAAATACTTCCAGCATTTATGCACAGCATAGGTTGGTAGGTCATTTCTATATAAACTTCATGAATTAAAGGGAACTTGTATTCCTCGAAAGGCATTTGTTTTGTCCTTCAAGGTCAATAGAAGAATGAAAACGCTGATACTAGGAGTATTTTAACCCGCGACTCACTACAACGATATAACAGAATGCTGCCTCTGGCTGTTAATAAAAGGATTAACTAGCTGAAACTCGCTAGTATAGTAGCAACGTTCGATGCCAAACAACCATGTGCTGTGTAGAAAGTGCTAGGGGTAGTTCTGTCCATGCGAGCCGACTACGTGGGTGCTCCGTGGCTTCAGCACTCACACAAATAATCTTGTCTGGGCGCTGCAGGCAAGTTTTTTAGGTTCATAGAAACATAATAAAATAAATATTTCTCACTTGCCACTATCAAAAAGTAAACAATTAAAACATCGAAATGGAAGTTAAAATTTCTAACCTCTAAAGCATAATTGTTTCAAGTTTGTTTGTGCAAAGGCAGCCAAGGAACACACTAAGTTAGTCACTTTATACTTTATGTTCACAAAAAAATCCTTGCTATTTCTTTCTGCAATAATATTAAAATTATTTTCTTTTATGATGATTTTTATAATTTGTATGAATGTAGTATTTTCTTTTAGTAACGTGTTGATGATATCACTGCTTCTTGCACTCATTCTGCATAATGTAAGTTGTTGAAAACATACATTAAATATCACGATTGTATATGTTGGGAATGTGCATTACAGTAATTAAACTTGAACACGGGTTTAAACCTGTTTCTTTACGTTTAAGTCAGCCGTGTTACCGACTGAGCTAGGACAGCCTCAACTTATTCTTATATTACCGATATATTTTACTTTATCACAGCATAGCCCTTTATGAAAGTGTTCATAAAAGATTTTAACTGAAAAGAAATCAATAAAAGAAATCGAGACTCCCCTGAAAACATATAACTCGCCCCGCCATTGATATGCATCTACATACATTTTGGAAAGTCGGAGCCATTGGTTTTATCTGTTGTGTTTGAAATCAGTGTTTCTTTCAGAAACTATGTTCCCGGGAGGCACATTTCGTATTCCGGGGGACACTGTAGATATTATTCTATTTATTATTATATTATACACGTATTATTTTGGTCTCTTCCGGGAGTACTCTCACAGCTCCGGGCGGGCAGTGCCTCCTAAAATCACTTCTGGAAGAAACACTGTTTGAAATACACTTAATCTAATAAAAATAAAATAAAAAGTTTTTTTATGTGTATGTCTGTCTGTATGACAAGATTTGTGACTGTCTGGTCTCGAAAATGTGCTGTAAAAGTGATGTCTCGGCTCGAAAAATGTATATTTCACTATTGGAAGAGCCGTGTCTCGACTCGAATTTTGTCAGGAAAATTCTGTCCCGATTCGTCTCGTGCGCATCCCTATATGTATCTGTGTGCTGCCTGGAGACCAGACGAGAGGACCGAGAGTTACCTAATTTTGATCTCGGGTAACTTGGTCCAGGCTCCATATCAAGATGAAGCGCTCTTTTTTTAAAAAAAAAAATCGAACCAGGGGGTTTCAGGAGAAGTTTACAGGGACATGTAAAAGTAGTAGAAAATGACTGATATTAGTGTCGAATTCCTAGTTTTGGTGGTCTCTGAGATCAATGGTGAAACTCCCATTGCATTAACTTCCAAATTCACCCCATTTGGTTGCGGGTCGGCGTACCGGAGGGGATGGCCTGACATGTAAAAATAATCCAAAATGACCGATATTAATGTCAAATCCATAGTTTTTGCACTCGCTGAAATCAACGGTAATACTACTACAGGCGTTGACTTCCAAATACAGCCACCATGCGAATATTGGGATTTTCAGATAGTTATTAATAAATGCAAGAAATGAATTATTAATAATAAATAGGAATAGATAGGAATACATTTTGAAAGAAAGAAACGAAAGTGTAAACATACATAACCGTATCTGACTTTGGATAATCTATCCTAAACAATAGTCACTAATCTAACAAGAAGAAAGTAGACTTTGGTAAATTAACTCCGGTGTCATTTTTCGCGAGGTAGTATTGCACATGTAAAATATGAGTATTTAGGGATGCGCACGAGTCGACATGTCTCGAATCTCGACTGGAATTCGAGTCGAGACACACTTTGTAAAATTCGAGACGTGTGGAGACAAACTTATTTCTCGACTCTAATTTTCGAGTCGAGACACGAGTCGAGTCGAGACTGTTCGTAAAAATCTCGACTCGAGTCGAATGCCTCGAAAAACTTTCTATAATTTTTAATATTATTTTGAAGAAAATATTCACTCAGAAACAACCTTGAAACCAATTCCAGCATTTATTACTTTAGAAAGGTACAGAACGGACAAACTTAATAGTTAATCTTTCGAAATCAAGATTTAATTTTCAGCTCAATTCAATTAATTAAAACTAACAATTAATGTCGTGATATTTGATTTTAATAATAATAATAATAATAATAATAATAATAATAATAATAATAATAATAATAATAATAATAATAATAATAATAATAATAATAATAATAATAATGAGAATGATCTGGGAAACATTCACTTGAGCATCTATGTGTCTAGTGGAGCTCGAGCAAGGCACAATGACGGCTGAGTCGTATAGCACACTGCTTCCAGATTACGTATACCCCTTCATGACAATCATGTTTTCCAAAGGTAGTGGCATTTTTCGACAAGAAAATGCACCATGTCAGGCCAGGAGTGTGATGAAGTGGTTCGAGAAATGTTCAACAATGTTGTATATCTGTTGGCGGTGTGCGAATTACAAGGGGGATGAGGGAAATCTCCATTGGTAATACTGGATGTTGCTATAACCAAAGATTTCCCTCTATGTCAAAGAACTATGTGCTGTGTAATTAAAATACTATTAGTAGTTCTATCTGTAGCGTGTATGAAATAAATTATTAAGAAATGCAACCTATGTGGCTTTCCGATTCCAAAAATGGTTTTGTTCGAATAACATCATGAAACAATAAAAAGAAACTAAATTTTATTTTCAAACCAGCATCCTTTAAAACTCAGACAGAAAAAGGTTGACACGTTTGTGTCTTTGTTCGGAACAAGAAAACTCATGAAACAATGGTTAGTCACTGGTGAAACTGGCATTAAGAGAACTTGTATTTCTATAAAGGATTTTTATGCATACATATAAAAACCAGCCCTAGGAATGAAATCTTCTGAAACACTGATCTCGATGCATGGTTTAACATTTCACTTGAATCTGGAACACTATCACAAAATATTTAAACTTAAATCGATTGGAAAATGGAAATGAGAACTGTTTGTAAGAAGCATTTAAAAAAATTAACTTTAGGTATTCCTTGTTTTTAAGATAGTCCTCATTTGAAATAATAAACGCTGGTATACTTTCGAAGGCAATAATTTATTCCGAGTTAATAAATTTTTAAACACTTTCAAAAAATGTGTTTGCCTTTTTGAGACATGAGACGAGACAAGGCATTTCAAGAGAAGTCTAGGAAATCTAGCCGCCAAACCAGGATAAGATCAAGATAGAGACTAAAGCATAGTTTCCAACTTTATCCAGTGAAAATAAAATAGGATTGAAAACCATTTTTTCCAGTATTTACACGAGCGTCAAGGGAAGGGCGATAATTATTTCATAACTTCACACACGGCATGATCAAGCACTGAATCTATTGAAATGTTACTACCTAATAATTATCGAGTGTCTGCACTTTTTCTATTAAAACTCATAGTATATTCTATCATAATATAAATTGTCACTCATGTACTGTATGCTAATGTAACTCATGATAAAAGTGTTTTATTTTAAAACAAAATGAAACGGTTGAGGTGGACTCTGGCAAGTAGAAGACATGCAATTTATTAAATCGTCTCTCAACCTACGTGGCCACACACTTAGGTTACACTCTTCACCTTTTTTCCATGCTATCTAAAGTATCGACTAATCTTAAATTCGCATTGCCAATTCGGGTTTTCTAACAAATAATCTGTTGCAACTTAATTTTGATGTAAAATCCTGACTAAATCAGCATTTAAGAACTTTACAGTATGCATTAAAATGATGACAAAAATATAGTGAAATCTCAATTCCAAATTTCATGCCTACCTTGAATCCAAATACCTGTGCAGTCATTTCCTTCAATGTTGAAAGGAGCCGAAACATACAATAGATCTCAATATTTCGCTTAAATAATCTTTAATTCCCACTATTTGTTCATAAAATCTTAAAGGAAAAATCAAATGAAATCTTTAACCTTTACGTCCCACGTTTATGGCGGTTAGGTTAAAGGAGACGGTGATGATGAGAGATGAGTGAAATGAAAAATGTCGGAGGAAACGGGGAACCCCGAGAAAATACACCAGCACGGTGTTTGTCCACCATAAAGTCCACACAGCGCGCGCTGGGATCGAACATGGAGCCCCAAGCACCGGAGGTGAACGCTCTACCACTGAGCCACCGCGCCTCCAAAATTTTAAAGAAATATTAGTTACTAACAAGTAACACTTCGATTTCGATAAAATTTGGCAGGTAGATATTACACATGAAATAAACGAATACGTGTCTCCTATTTTCTAAAGATAAACTATTTTAGGGGGCAAAAGCCCCCACGCAAAATTTTGAAAGTTGAAGCCCGAAAGACAAAGAAATTGAACAGAAGTAAACGAAATTTTACAGACAAAATATTGCAGACAAAATTAGGGAATGCGTGCTTCGTATTTTCCTAAAAAAAAGCGGTTAGGTGGAGCACGGAACCCTCCAAACCTTTTATCACGAAACATTGAAAGTGCTAGTAACAGTATGTCAGATGTGTGTAAAGGACATGAAGAATTGCAACGAAACTTTCTGTAAGAACAGTACGCAAAAAAAGGAATACGGGTTTTTTATATTATGCGGTAAAAACTGTTTTAGGGGGCAAAAGCCCCACCCAAGTTTTCTTTATAAATTAAGGCCCGAAAGGCCAGAGGAAGTTAACCGAAGTCAACGAAATTGTGCACTGATATTGTAGACATAATATGAGGGAATACGGGTTCTTTATTTTCTTGAAAAAAGAAGAAAACCGTTTAGGTGGGACACAGACCCCTCCAAAACTTTGATGTGAAATATCCAAAGTGCTAATAACAGTATGTCAGAAGTGCTTGAAGGACGTGAAAAATTGGAACAACACATTGTGTAGGGACGGTATGGAAAAAATATAAGAATACGGGTTTTCTATTTGCTGCGGAAAAAAATGTTTTAGGGGCAAAAGCTCCAACCCAAAATTTTGAAAATTGAGGCCGAATGGCCAGAGGATGTGAACTGAAGAGAATGAAATTGTGCATAGATACTGTAGGCATAAAATTAGGAAATACAGGTTCCTTATTGTCCTGAAAAAAAATAAACCTGTTTAGGTGATACACAAACCCCTCCAAAACTTTGATCGTAAAATATCAAAAGTGCTAATAACAGTATGTCATAAGACTTGAAGGACATGAAGAATTGGAACAACACATTGTGTAGGGACAATACGCAAAAAAAGAATACGGTTTCTTATTCTGCGGAAAAGCGGTTTTAAGGGGGCAAAAGCACACCCAATTTTTTTTTAATTTGAGGCCCAAAAGGCAACAAGAACTGCACCGAATTGAATTACATTGTGCACAGATATTGTAGACGTAAGATGAGATAATTGGGTTTCGTATTATCCTGGAAAAAAGCGGTTGAGTGAGGCACGGACCTTCCAAACGGTTGATCACTAAATATCAAAATTGCAAATAAGCATATGTCAAACATTCCTAAAGAATAATTTGAATTACAACGAAGCTTCGTATATTCCAAAACAATAAGTGAATCGTCTTTTAATTTTTGCGGAAAAACACTGTTGGGGCCTAGGCCCCATCCGAAAAAAGTAAATATTTCCGTAATAGCGCAGGAAGGAGTGGACCGAAGCAAATGAAATTGTGTGTAGATACACCCTATGTGAAATAAGCATTTTCGTGTTTCTCACGTTTCCCTATCCGCTGCTTCAAATTTGGCAGATCAAAAGCAAACTGGAAATAAATCGACACGTATTTTTGTTTATGCGCAAAAATATTGTAAGGGTTAAAAGTGCCTCCTGAAATACTATAAAAAACGCTATACTGTTTGTGCTTGTAGTTGATCTGAAAAATTTAAAGAAATCGGATGGAGACACGACACATGTGAAACACGAAGGGCTAGTTTACACACCCAATATCTACATACAATTTCATTCGCTTTGGTCCACCCCTCTCGTCCTTCAAAGCCTTGGTGCACTCAACAGTGTTTTCTTTCAGGAAAAATACGAAACACATATTCCCTCATCTTACCTCTACAATACATGCGCACATTTAATTCATTTCGGTCCATTTCTTCTTGTCTTTCTTGCGTCAACTTTCAAATTTTTTGTGGGAGCTTTCGCCCCCGAAAACCATTTATCCACAGAAAATAGAAAAACGAGTATTCGTTTATTTTTTGCGTATTGTTCATGCAAAAAGTTTCCGTCAAATTGTTCATGTCCTTCACAAACATCTGGCATACTGTTACTAGCACTTTTGATATTTTGTGATCAAAGGTCTGGAGGGGTCTGTGCCCAAAACAACCCTTTTTTCCAGAAATATACATAACCCGTATTCCCTCATTTTATATCTACAAAATCTGTGCACAACTTCATTCACTTTGGTTCATTCTTTTTGCCTTTCGGGTGTCAACTTTCAAAATTTTTGGTGGGGATTTTGCCCCCTAAAACCGATTTTCCGCAGAAAATAAAAAAACAGTATATGTTTGTTTTTTTCGTATTGTCCATACACACAGTTATGTTGAAATTCTTCATATCCTTAACACACATCTGAAATACTGTTACTGGCACTTTTGATTTTTCGTGATCAAAGGTTTGGATTGTTCGTTGCCCCACCTAACCGTTTTCTGAAGGAAAATACGAAACCCGTATAATCATTTCACGTCTACAATGTCTGTGCAAAATTACATTCACTTTGGTTCACTTCCTCTTTGCATTCAACATTAACTTTCAAAATTTTCTAGTGAGTTTTTTTGCAACCTAAAAACTGTTTCTCCTCAGAAAATTAAAAAAAACTGTATGCGTTTATATTTGGCGTTTTGTCAATACACAAAGTTATGTTGCAATTCTTCATATCCTTTACACAGAAATCTGACATGCTGTTCCTAGTACTTTCGATATTTCGTGATCAAAGGTTTGAAAGGGTCGGGGCCCCAAACAATCCTTTTTTTTTTAGGAATATACTAAACCCGTATTCCCTCATTTTATGTCTAAAATATCTGTGCACAACTTCATTCACTTTGGCTCATTTCTTCCTGCCTTTCGGGCGTCAACACTCAAAATTTTGGGTAGGGACTTTTGCCCCCTAAAACCGTTTTTTTAGAAAATAAAACACAGTATATGTTTATTTTTTGCATATTGTCCATACACAAAGTTTCGTTGCAAGTTTTCATGTGCTTTACACACATCTGACACACTGTTACTAACACTTTCGATATTTCGTGATCAAAGGTTTGGGGGGTCTTTGTCCCACCCAACACTTTTTTGCAGGAGTATACGGAACTCGTTTTTTTTGTTATTTTACATCTACAATAACTATGCACAATTTAATTCACTTTGGTTCACATGTTTTTGCCTTTCGGGTGTCAACTTTCAAAATTTTGTGTTGGGGATTTTGCCCCCTAAAATGTTTTTTCCGCAGAACATAAAAAACCCGTGTTCGTTTATTTTTGCGTATTGTCCATACACAAAATTATGTTGCAAATCTCAATGTCCTTTAGAAACATCTGACATACTGTTACTAGCACTTTTGATATTTTGTGATCAAAGTTTGTAGGGGTTTGTGCCTCACCCAACCGTTTTTTCAAGGAAAATACCAAACCCTTTTCTTGTCATTTTACGTCTACAATATCTGTCCACAATATCGTTTACTTCGGTTCACTTCTATTTGCCATTTGGGAGTCAACTTTTAAAATTTTGGGTTGGGGCTTTTGCTCCCTAAAACCGTTTTTCCGCAGAAAATAAAAAAAAAACGTATTCGCTTGTTTTTCCGTATTGTCCATCCGTAAAGTTTCGCTGCTATTCTTCATGTTCTTTACACACATCTGACACTGTTTCCAGCACTTTTGATGTTTCGTGATCAAATGTTTGGAGTTGCCCATGCCCCACCGTTTTTCCAATTAAAATACGAGACCCATATTCCTTTATTTTACGTCTGCAATATCTCTGCACAATTGCATTCATTTCGTTTCAGTTGTTATTGCCTTTCGGGTGTCAACTTTTAAAAATTTGATTTGGGCTTTTATAATAAACCTTTGCATTATATAATTCCTTTTTTATGAGGTTCTTTTTTGGGGGCGAAGGAGAGAAATGGTTTCCTCTGATATCTGTTTCTTGCCATTCATCTTGTTTGAACTATTTAAGTTGGATGACATTTTGTAACTTTTGATGTCATCCAACTTCGTCACGATAGTAAAATTGTCATTCTTAACAATTTATTTTATTCCCTTATTTGCAGTTTGCCACACTGATATGTTTGTTACAAAATTGAGGTTTGGTCCAACGCCTTTTAAATTCGCAACCAACCGAAGCGCCGAGTTTTTTGGGTTGCCTGCTATTGCAGGAAAAGTAGAATTGCAGGTGGTAATGCACTTTTGGAGTCGTGTATACAACTCAGATGGGTTCCTAGTAACATGAGATCTCACAAGCTTCAGTTTTTGCTGAATGAAAACAGTCCGATTATATAGACATTGTATTTGCTTTCTCGCTTGTTCCTAAGTTTTACTGTAGATAAAACACTGGAACACTAACAATATGAAATGAAGTCTTACTTTTACATGTCTTAGTTTTATACGTCAATTTATAAGAATGCTCAAAACTCGACAAATATGGCCTGTAAGAATCATTTCAAACTGATTGTACTGTCACGTTACTATGTGTTAGTCTCGTCACCAGTAAACCACGTGGAAAGGAGAAGAAGCAGATAGGTCACTTGACATTAATAAAATACAATGGTGGCAGGCAAATAAGAACATCACAGTGCAATCGGCGGTTTTTCAGACATACAACAGTTCCATTGTTGCGCGTTGTTGTGTTCAGTCGAATAATAAAAATTGTTTAAAAATGTTTGTAAATAAAATCCCCAACTTAAAGACTGTAAGAGGAAAAGCGGAATAATGTTTGAAGTTTGCCCTGGGTTTCTCTATCATTGGAAGTTCTCATACTTTCCGGTGCATGCTGCTAGTTGTGCCTGTATGTACCTCTGAGGCGTTCAGCTGTGGAGCGGCACATTGTAACAAGTAATTGAAATGGGAGTAGTTCGTTAATGGTTTGATGTGACCTTATAATATGGAATAGTGAAACGAAATTCGTGTTATTACAGTGAAACGAATTAGTAAGAATTACGGCTTTGTTTATGATTAATGGAGAATCGAACCTAACCACTAAATTAATATTCTTTTTAAATAGAGTTTTGATACAAAAGTGAGAAAAGAAAGAAAATGAGTGACTTATTCTGGTTTGTATGTTAGATTTAAGTTGTATTTGGGGATCGTTATATATATTGTTTCATGTTTCGTGTTATACAGTTTTGAAAAAGAAGAACGAAAACTATTCTTAATTTTGCATATGCCTTTTGATTTAGACTTAATATATGGATTGGTTTTGCTGTCTAATAACCTTTTGACTAGTTTTTTCACCAATTCAAACATTCGCAGCAAACCGAGAAAAATAAAATAAAGGGAATTAATAGCTTTAATCGAATGGTATTAAGAGCTATTACCCTATTGCACTTTATTGTGGCAATTTTATACAACTTCTATTTTGTGTCAAACAAACCTTGAAAAAAAATCTGAAAGCTTACTGTTACTTACTATTGCTTTAAAGGAAACAGACTTAAGTGAAGTCGAATGCTATTTCCATTCCTATATATTTTCTTGTTATTTGATCTACATATGTTATAATAAAGTTTTGTTATCTGTTATTGGAAATAGGTTTTGTTGAATTACCATTACAACCTGCTGACCGCTATACCTGCTATACCGCTTCCAACAAAACGCGCTCACCCGATGTGTCACCCTTAATTTTCCGTATTGGCCGTTTTGTAGTTTGTGGTTTTTAGATTTAATTCTTTAATTTCTAAAGACTTAAGGGGGAAAAACAACTAGTACTGAAAATTTCCTGGGACATAATTATATATGTGCATTTATTAGGCAACACATTTATAATTAATAAAGGTTTTCTGCTGGAATGCCGGTTTTGTTTCTTGCAATTGGTATAGTATTAGAAATAAAAATTTTGTAGGCAAATTTAGATTTTCATGCACCTATTGCAACGGTTATGGCAGGTTGTGAATTACTTAGTATAGACAATTACAAGAATGGCATAGGAATGTGGTAGGAGAATAAGCAGTAGAGAAAGACAGAAGTCAGTGGGTTTTAAAATTCCAAGTTATAGATATAGTGTTTGTATGTACGTATGTAATTCTTTCCCACGTTACGTGTTTTTGAAAAATAAAGTTAAACGGACCAGTTTAATGAAAGGAGGGCCAGTTTTGTATATGAAACTGATCAGTCTAACTCGAGTAGCAATGCATTTTTGGGATATCATTATGAGAATCCTTTATTTGGAACTCAGGCTCGTAATAGGCCACATAATGATTATGCTTCTTCAAATATGGAAAACAGAGCACCAAATATACGAGGAGGTGGTAGGACAGTAAATGTACCTCCACTAACCCATAATTTCAGATTAATTTTTTTAGGCATGCATCTGATGGCATGTAAAAAGTCTTAATGGAAGAAATTGATAATCTAGCAGTAATTGATGGCTCAAATACGGAGTTAACATTTAAATTTCTGATACTACGAGACAGTTTTCTGAGGGTACTGGATTTCCCATTGGATTAAGTACTTATCGCCTGTCTTTCTCGTACGAAAGTTGGAATTCAGGAAATAGTACAATCTCTAATTAAGAGTTCCCTCACATGGGAGATAGTTTGTAGAAAAATAATGCTACGTTTCATCTCTGCTATAGCTAGAACTCAGTACATGAAACTATTTCTACACCACTATGAGTGAAGAAGAGGCACTTTATAAGTTTATTGATTGATCTATCTTTTAAAATGCTATAGTACGAATTAAGAGCTTTTTTTTAGTGTAATAGGGTTAGGGATTGGTAGGTTGTACTTTATTCATAGATTTGTAGTTCCACAAGAATACATGCTTTTGCAGTATGTCTCCTTAACCCTAGCCATTAGAGGGTTACGCCCTCTCTTTGACACAGTATTTACGACATTGACGGGTTAAATAATTTAGGATGGTCTAAGAGTAGTTTTATAAACCAACAGTGCTGAAAAAAATACAATAAACAAAATATTAGATATCTGAATAAAGAGAAATGTGCATACAAGAAAGCAACAAACATCTAAATGGTGCAGGTATAAACAGAAAAAGAAGAAAAAAACTTTTTGGTATAGAAACAATGTGTTGTGTTTTTATGAAATAAAGATGATGATGTAAAATGAAATGCAGTGCATACACGCCACAGTCACAGACACAGTGTTAGGTATACGAATGCAGGTTAGTTTTTCTGTCTCGGGGCGACTCGAGTCTCGTGGAAACAAGGGGGCAGCCCAAGGTTAATATTGAAGTCAGACATTGTGCTACAATGGAAACAAATGAGGAAGATGATCGGGTATATGATATATATTAAAGATGTCGGGTTCTTCAGCTGTAGGATGTATAGTTTTTAGATATAACGTGAGAAGAATGTTTAATGCTGAATGTAAATATTTATACGGTGCGTCAGTTTCCGCATCAGCTTGTAAAGTATCAAGAAGTAATGGATGGGAGACTGATAGGCGGGATAGTATGTATTTCAAACGAAAGTCGGTAACATGTTGAATAAGGTGAGGGAAATTGAAATGTTCATATGTCAAGAAGTTCAGATATGGTAACTTTATACGATATGCAAGTCGGATGGCATGGCGTCCCAATATCGATAAACGGTCGTAGAACTTTGTTGGAACATTACACCAAGCAATGTGACCAAACGTTAAGATAGGCCTAAGGAACATTTTGTATGTATTTAATAGCAATGGGGCGTTTAATCCCCAAGTAGTTCCAGTTAGGCGACGTAGAAGGTTGAGCCGGATATTAGCCTTTTGTGAAATTTTTTCAAGATGAGCCTTCCAGTTGAGTTTTGTGTCGAATACAACCCCGAGATATGTTGCCGTAGATGTTGTTTGCAGAGAATGTTCATTAAGCGTGACTTTGAGGTTTTGCGGATTGCGATGAACCTTGGAGCGGCGTTTCGGAGGTAAAAAGACTAACGCTTGTGTTTTATTGCCATTGATAGTAAGTTTCGAAGTTTTACACCATTGCATAAATTCACTGAGAGTGGATTGTAATCGCATGCTAATCTGATGCATAGTTTTGCCAAGAGCTAGAAAGACCGTGTCATCAGCATATTGAAATAAGTACACCTTTTGTATAGGTTTAGGTATATCAGAGGCATACAGTATATATAAAAGTGGGCTGAGGGCAGAGCCCTGTGGAACGCCACAATACGGAAAAATGGGATGTGAGATGGCAGATCCTATGTATACATATCCTATTCGATTAGTCAAAAATGAATATATGAAACGTATTTTGGTCGGTAAAAAGAGGGACATCATTGTCCAACAGAGGGTACGACAGTTTAGTGCTTTTGCCGGTGAGTCTATGAAAGGTTTTCCAATATCGGTTTGGTGAGGCTTCATCGGTTAGTTTATTACATGCGCTGATCCAGTTGCGACGTTTATATGCTATGAGATAATTTGTAACAGCTCTTTGCCATTGTCTGTGTTGACGAAGACATTCTTGGTTGCCGGTTCGTTTATATTCTCGAAATTGTTGGCGTGATTTCTGAATTATAGAAAGATATTTTGGAGGCAATTTTGGCTTAGAAGGATAAATTTTCTCTACAGGAATAGCTTGTTGAGCACCAGTATGTAAAGCATCTGTGATGTGGTTTACAACATTGTACATTTCGGTTTCTGAAGTTGGTGGTTGAGAAGTGGAAACACGGTTATTTATGGTCTGCCGAAATTGAGGCCAATCAGCTTTATCATAACGGTGGATAAGTTGTGGTTCTAGCTTTTGTAAAGATGGTCGAGTCTTCTTGATGCTTAGTTTGATTGGGCAGTGATCGCTTCCAATCGTATTAAGAACCTTCAACTCGCAGTCATTTATAAGTGCGATAGACGTAATCATTACATCCGGGGTTGTTTGGCTGGCTGGTCGAGTAGGACCAGGGAGATTATGAATGTGAAGTTGTAGTGTAGTTGAAATAAAGTCCATAAATCGTTGTTTCTCCCTTGCACTTCTGCTAAGAATATTTATATCAGCCATGATGATTATGTTTTTAAAGTTATGGGCTATATAATCGAAAAAGGTGAAAGGTATTGGGTGGCCAGGTCGTATATATATAGTAGCTACATTAACAGTAAAAGAAGGGTAGTATATAGAGAATAAGAGATGTTCAGGTAGTTTTGCAAATGCAGTAGGATTGTATTGTCTATAAGGACGTTTGGGAGAAAAGCCAATCAACACCCCTCCTTGAGCGCGTGCTCGTACATCGTGGTAGTCGCAGCGTTGAAGTTTGTAACCAGAAAGTCGTGCAGAAGACGCTGGTTTTAAAGCTGTTTCGTTGAGAGCTACGATATCAATTTTTTCTTCTAACAGAAGAGGTTCTAGAAGTACTTTGTGTTGTTGAAATGATCTGATGTTGACGAATAGTAAAGTAAGAGCCATAATGTATATCGCCATATTGGTTTTAGACTTCTGTCTCTAGGGGTGCGATATGAAAGTGAACGAAAGATCCTGAATATGTAGCAGTAAAGTTAAGATTGAACAAAGATTTTGCTGTTGATATGGCTACACAAAAAATATGCTCCCGTTGGAAAGAAAAAACATTTTGTAGTACATTGGTGATATAAGGAAGATCTTCAACAGTGAGAGGTTGAGCAAGGGATTGTGAGGGTGGTGTGGCTTTGTCAAAACTTTGTACTGGCACTGTCAGTTCTGGACGTCCCGGTTGTGCCTGAGGTTTTCCCTTACCGCGGTAACTGTATGTTGGATGGTTTTCATTGCAAGTAGAGCAGTGTGGTTGTTGCTGCTGATTTTTGCATGCATTGGTGTCGTGAGATTCACCACAATAGCCACATTTAGATGGATTTGGGCACTGACGTGTAAAGTGTGAGTTGTAAGTTTGGCATTTCTCACACCGAATTGGCAAAGGCCCCGGTGTCTTGGACGGCTCGACTCTATGGAGTTTCTTATAGATAGGAGCTCCATGAGCTAACAAATAGTCAAGCGCTGTCTGATCTTGGGACAAAACACGCACCATGTAAGTAGGACCATTGTTATTTTTAATACGAATGCATTTGTTCACCTCAATGCCTTCTTGTTTGAGTTCTTCAAGAACTTCTTCATCGCTGATTTCAGGTATTACTCCACGGATAACAACGGAAAACATGGGTGGTTTTCGTGGAGGAGGCGGTTGTTTTGTCTTCCGATCAGCTTGTTTGGTTAATTTAACCGTTTTGCCAAAGATCTCGTATGACGCTTTGTTCCGAAGTGTGATACCAAAGTTCGGGTCATTTGAGCGGATGATAAAGCCGTTTCTAGTTTTAACAATATTCTCTATACTGGCTCTAGGTAGATACTTGTTTATTTGTAGGAATACCATTTTGGGGTGAGTATACTTGGTGTCAAAATCGGTGAGCAAAAAAGAAAAGATTGGTTCTTTTGCTGCATAGAAATTTGAACGTGAGCCAGAAGCAGTGTCCATTGCCGAGTCCATGTTAGTTGCTACAGGAGACCGAGATCTGTCACGAGGTCGTTCGCTTGAATGAGCGGAGTCACCAGAATCAGTTCGTTATCTGGGTCTAGTTCCTCGCGAACTGGTTTGACTGCCCCATGATAGATGCCTGGTACGACCGGAACGAGACAAAGTTTCACGGTCTAGTAGTGAGGAACCAGAAGCCGGAGGCCCCACGTACGGGGGTAGGTTCTTTTGCATCGGTCTAAAGACCAGCACAACCTATCCGTGTAATGAAGCGGAGATGAAGCGATGAGAAAGATGATAACGATGATAAGATTCCAAAAATATAAGCGACCCTCCGAAAGTGTCAACTTTCGTCAGTCCTCTAAACAACGTAGGTCTGCGATGCTCACAAGTGCGTCTGCTACACCTGATCCGCGCTAACAGATTAACGGTTGTAAGAGAGGCTGGGTTCAGCTCAAAGGTAAAGATGATGAATTAAGAGCGATTTTTTTAACAAGAGTTTCATTCCCATCCAATGGATGGGCGGGCCGTAGAAGGCAACACCTTCTCTGTGGCCAGAGATATTTTCAACTTTTTTGAATTTGATGACATGGAGAATGATTTCAGGCTATAGAGTAATGTGGATTAAAGTAAGGAACTAATAGCAAATCAAGTTGACGAGGATGTGAAAGAGGTGGCTATTGTGTTAAAATCTTTCTTGTTTACATGTGCGGAGGTTATGAGCAATATATATGCGGATTTCGGTGGTAGATACGGCGGTCAGGATTATACTGATCTATGGCTTCGGTGCATTCGTATATTGCTAACAGATGATCCAGTGGTGGGTAGGCATAGCGTGGTACAGCAGGAACTTGGTCTAACAGCTCATGGACAATGGGATGTGCCAATTGGATTCGTGTCGCTATGTAGCGTTGGCGTAGATTGCAGAGGTGTGGCAAAATAGTTGGAA
Source organism: Thermobia domestica (assembly GCF_964235325.1). Taxonomy (NCBI): domain Eukaryota; kingdom Metazoa; phylum Arthropoda; class Insecta; order Zygentoma; family Lepismatidae; genus Thermobia; species Thermobia domestica. Next base: position 74,780,117 of record NC_137461.1, read on the forward strand.
ATTGCGCACGACGATATATTTCAGCAGTGGGAGTATGGAAAGCGAGAGAGTAGGCCAGACGTAAGGCATGTCTTTCGAGAACTTTCAGACTTTCATAGTAAGTTGGTGCTGCTAACCAGGCAAGATGTCCATACGTGAGTGCTGGGCGTACGAAGCCTTTTTATGTTAGCAGTAGAAGTTTTGTATTAAGACCCCACGTGGTGCCTTTAAGATTTCGTAAAAGGTTCAAACGGCGCCGGATATTAGCTTCCAATTGTTTTAGATGAGGCTTCCAGGTAAGATGTTTGTCGAATATTACTCCCAGATATTTGAGACTGTTTTGAATTGGGATTAAAGAGTCAAAAAGGGTTAAATGTAGACGTTCCGGATTGCGACTGCTACAGTATTTATTGCGTTTGAGCCCAAAGAGAGTCATTTGAGTCTTAGTTGAGTTCAGCTTGAGCTTCCATTTCAGGCACCATGTAACTAGTTTGTCCAAAGCTGGTTGTAGGAGTTGATTAATGCGATCCACAGAAGATCCCAATGCGATATAAGCGGTATCATCAGCAAATTGTAAGGCATATAGTGGGGGCTGAGGTTGAGGCATGTCGGCTACATAAAGAATATATAATAGAGGAAATAAAACAGATCCTTGGGGCACACCGGCGCGGAGTTGAAAGATGTGTGACTTTGCCCTGTTGATCTGAACGAAAGCCTGGCGCTGATGTAAAAAATTGGCTATTAATCGGACATAGCTGTGAGGAAGTAGACGTTTGAGTTTGTAAATTAACCCCTCATGCCAAACAGTATCAAACGCTCTTTCAATATCAAAGGAGATCAAAACAGATGGTGAACGCTTATTAAAATGGTTGACAAGTAGTGTAGAGAGTTTGAGTAATTGATCAGCAGTGCTATAGAGTGGACGGAATCCAGCTTGAATAATTGGTAGTTTGTTCGTGATTTGTAGATAGTGATGTAGCCGCTTCACCAGAAGGTGTTCTAGTGTCTTGCTAAACACGTTAGTAAGGCTAATGGGTCTGTAAGATGACACAGCAGTTGGATCTTTGCGAGGTTTTAGAAAGGCCACAATTTTAGCAAGTTTCCATGCAGTTGGAAAATAGCCTGTAGATCAAATAGTTGTATATAAAGAAGCAAGTAAGACTAGAAACGCCACAGGTGCCTTAAGCAGTTGACGATACGTAATTGAATCTGCCCCCGGAGCTGTGTTGCGACGGCATTTAAGAACAACTGTAATATCATCTGATGTTATTGGAGCAGTGAGCTGATTTGTAGGATCAAGGTGGTAGTTGAAATCAGGTTGAAATGATGGCTGCACTAGAGAACCAGCGTGTGAGATACGGGTATCTGTAGGACAAGTGAACAAAGGTGTAGTGTGTGGAGTGAAGACTCCCTCAAGATATGTAGCGAAAGCAGTTGCCTTTTCTTTATCCGTCGTTGGTACTTGGTCAGCACATATGATAGGGTATTGTGGGCCCTGTTTCTGAAATGTTAGACGTTTAAAGGTATTCCAGAATTTAGTAGGATTTGTTTCTTGGCGCAAAGCATTACAGGAGGCACGCCAGTTTAGTCGTTTGCGGGCTACTATATAGTTCTGAACCGTTCGTTGGAATTGGCGATGGAGAAGAAGAAATCGGCGGTCATGTGTGCGACGAAACTCTTTTAAATACTCGTGTGAGCGCCGGAGAAGATCGAGGGCGCGTGCTGGTAAACGAGGTCTAGATGATTTGGTGGTACATTTAGGAACTGCGTAATCCGTAGCGTGAGAGACTATGTCAGTCAGAGTATGTGAGAATGTTTCAATAGATGCAACTGTTGTGAGAGTAGGTGCAGTAGCCGGCAGATGTTCGGTAATATAAGTGCTGTACTGATCCCACCGAGCTTTGCTAAAGTTATATCTGGGTGTGCGTGGTGATGCAGATGCAGTGGATGTCAGACGTGGAGTTACAGAGAGAAGTATTGGCAGATGATCACTACCTATGGAGCCAAGGACATCTATAGTAGTATTAAGAGCGACCGAGCTCTAACATATAACCTTAGCTTTCAAATCTTTGATTCACGGTTATTTGTGATTTCATGTTTATAACAAAGACATATATTTTAAAAGAGTGTACTTTAAATAAATTACCTAAAGAAATATTTTTTCACAAAATTTTTATCCTTTTAAATTATTGTTCGAAGGCCTTTGCCTTTAATAAGTCTTCTCCGAAATAAATGTACATGAATTGTGCTGCCATCTTTGGAAATCTTTTAAACTACATTTATATGTTTGCGGACAATCCTTTCGACAATGAGATCTCGGAAACTACAGGCTCTAAAAAGATGACGTTTTCACTGATTGATTGCAAATTTCATGTAGGTTTTCCAGTTCTAATTGAATATTTAAAAAACATGGCCACTATTTCTTTATTACTTTTTTACGGGTATATTGGAAGTGTTGAAATTAAAAAAAAACTAAAGCATCACATCCTAAGCATTATACATTCCAACACCACACTGTTATATATAGGGGTTGCATATGTCTCAGGCGTTTTGTTTCATGGCAAAATAATAATGGAAAAGGAAGGATAACCATTTCTCCAGTCTAAGATGAACCTTTTTTTGGGGAGTGTTTTGCCCAATGAACAACATATATAACTGACATTATAATTAATTGTGTATGTAATGTATTTGCTTATTACATACTGCATGCAAGAAGAAAGCAAACACTGGTCATACATGAATTAGGAACTCCAACCGGAAGCAGGCTCAAATCTTGCAAACGGTGCGAGATATTGAGAAAAATAATCGGAAAAATTCTCCCCTTTGTGACACTCCTTGGCTTTTTCTTAATCAATACGTCTTTCACTTGTGTCTGTAAAGGGACATGTAATATCCGCATCTCAGGAAGTTGCAAGTGCAAGTCTACGGAATTCGGTCTTCGCGACCCTTCCACTGAGTTTCTCCACCCACTCCCGGCTGTGAAGATTTTTTTCAGGGTGCCCAGTCTTATATATACGAACACACGACTAACTCTATTTCTTGAAATGGAAGGGTCTTGGAGAAAACGAAACAAAGGAAGGGCAGATAGTGTTAGGTGTGTGCATTGTCAATTCTCAACATAGCACTTGACACAATCTGTTTCACATTTATCGCATGGCTACTGGTTCACATGTGTAAAGAATAACTCATTTCACGATAATTTAGAACTCGTTTTAAGTCCTCCCAGTGAACTTTTTTAAGTGTGTATCCATTCGTGCTTCAAGATAAAGGATTATCTTCTCACTTATTGGCAATTCATCCATAGAAAGTATCCTACAATATAGAAACAACTAAGTATACTTACTGCAACTTTTTCGTATCATTTGACCGATATCCCGCCTCTATGTTGGATACCAAATGCTCAAACTCTTCCAGTTTTCCTTTTTCATAGACAAATACTGGGACCGACACTTGGAAAAGCTTGAGCCACTTTCTTCCTCATTTTATGTCACAAAACGTAAGCAGGTATTTAGACTTGAGATAAAAGTATACGTGCAAGATGCCAACAAAGGAAACAATGTGAAGTCTAGTGTAGTGGCATTTTGATGTCCAACAATCTCAAGTTTTCTCACCTTTCTACATATGAACTTATACATAAGAATATTAATTAATAATAATGTCCTCAGCTAAATCTATTATCCATAAAAGCATTATGACGCAATTGAAATAGATAAATGCAAAACATTTTCTAAGACCTCCCCCCCCAAAAAAAAAGTATGTCTTGATCCCGGTCGTGTGGTAAGAAAGTTCTTTAGAGAACTCTTTTTACTGCACTTATTAGACATAGCTGTCCGTCAGATCGTTGCACGGGTTTTGCTCTATCGTAAGTTCCTCTTAGTTATTTTATACTTATCCAAGGTTGTCTAGGAGGGCCGGATCCCTAAAATGTTCACGGTAGGTTTGCAAATGAACTATAATATGTAGATGAACTATAATATGGTTGGATCGGGCCTCCGTAATTTCTACCGCCCCCCCCCCCACTACATTTTTGGTCTGGCTACCGGCCTGGCCTTTCCCTTTAGTTATGATTTAGTCTAGAGTTAAAGAACTCTTTGGTTTTATGTGACCCGCAAACTGAAACAACATAACCTAAAAGATGAACTCGAAAAAGTTTTCTAATTACTTTTCGTTAATCTTCAACAAAGCACCACTCTTTAATCGAAAAAAGTAGTGTATATTATATTTAAGATATGATGGCTGAAATTAAAGAAAGATTTTTTTATTGCTGCGGGTGGGGTGGTTATAATGTATGTAATTGCTTGCATTGTATTCCATTGTTAATCCTTCTTTGTTCATCCTTTAAAAAGTGATAATTTTTAAAAAGTACTCTTAATTTGTCATTTATTTCTTATATCCGAATGTTAGTAAATATATAGTTTGTACGTTAAAGAACATATATTTAGAGTATGAACAGAAATATCATTTGATTATTATCTTTCTGTTTCTGCTCGAGTTTTTTAATTTCTGTTTTTCACAAATCTTTCAGAATGTCTCATTCCGTTTATTACTGAATTCTACTGCTTATTTGTATGCCTGATAAGTATTTCTATTAATATGTATATAATTTTAATCAGTATGAAATTTGTTCAGATTCACAGTCAAATCTGATCAATTGCCTCATAATTTATCCTTAATAGCCAAGCATAATTGCAACTGAAATGAATAATTTTGGGTCAAATCGCTCACGTTCGTAAGTTGTTGGATAGTTCTTTCATAACCGTAATTACAAGTATTTCGATCCGATACTAAAAAAGAAAGTAGGTTATATTTTAACTTTGAGCAACCATTGGCAATTAGTTATTGAAATTTTGTTAAAACATACTATTTTAAAAAACTGTGGGCAGCTGTTAGACGACAAGATAAAGAGTTGTAGACAATTTCCTGTTTTGACCAATCAAAAGCAAACATTTGAATTCATGTTTCAACTACATACTATATGTATCCCAGTAACTATCCTTCAGTTTTGTATAAATTATCCCGATATTTGCATTTCCATCATTAATGTTCGTAAGTGCTGTAAGAAAGTTTTGGGAACTGTAAGAATAACAGCTAATTCCTTTAGGTAATAAACCATGATGATATTATTCTTCAGGAAGAAAGCTACGAAATTAACAAACGGGTAATCACCACGAAGAACAGTAATCACAGATCCTGTCAAATTTTTAAGTTTAAAACTACTTTAAACCAAAATATAAGAGATAATAATAATAATAATAATAATAATAATAATAATAATAATAATAATAATAATAATAATAATAATAATAATAATAATAGTAAAAGTTGTTTGAGTCGATAATGAATGCTAGCTGCAAAAAGTATAAATTCAATGGTGATGCGAGGTAAATTGATTTATAATTTTATTTTCTGGCTATGGAAGTATCGAGACTGAAAAATGTGTCAAATAATTTATATTTATTTTTTCAAGCAATCTCTCCAGATTTTCCCTGTAATCTAATAAATTAAACTATAGCAAAATGAGAAACATATTTACTCTCAAATACAATATATTCATTGATAAGTTTTTCAAACGCTTTTTTTTTCGTCCTTTATTTTAAAGACTAAGATGGAATTTCTCTGTTCTTTAACTGCTGGCTAGCCATGTACCAGGTGTCACTGAAGCTTCATTTACAGCATCTCCTCCCTCCAAATGATCAGAAGGGATCATTTCTTTGGATTTTACACAAACATGGCATTCACCATATACCTGGGAATTCTGAGAAAAAATTTGCCTTTGGAAAGTAATAAACTATCGTAGAAGTTTTCAGAGGGCAACAACTACATCCTTCTGTTCCCCGCTTCCTCACCCCGTATTTGTATTCTTCTCTGAAGGGGACATTGCAGATGTTCTAAGGAATGATAAGGAGATTTATGCTCATATGCGAATGATGCGCTGTGTAGAGAGCGCAGGTTCAGCTAGTTCTAAATTAAAAATCATCAATGTCCTTGATACGAGTTTTGATGAAAATACTCTCTGTTGTCTTATTGTGGGTTAGCCCTGAAATGCATGAATTTTTAGTAGAACATTGTCTTCCTACTACTTTCGAAAATTTATTAACTTTAGCAGCTAGATATGATGCCTTACATCGGTTCAAAACAGATTATTATAAGTTACGGAACCGATCTGTACGTTCTCGAACGTCATGCATTATATTGCTTACGAAATAAAGCTTCTGAATCCAATACAGCAGTTGTATGACCGGATTACTTTTCCTACCATACTTAATAACATAATAAAGTTACAGCTGGAATTTACTACAATTGAATTTCAGAAACGGCATCACTTACTACTGAACATTATGGACACTGACCGCCAATATGATCTTGGCCATAGATTCGTCACTTGCCCTCCTCTTAAATGTCTTTCTATTAGGCTAACAACTGCGTATTTTTCCGGCTCTTCCCGTTCATGTTATCCCTACATATGCTGCATTGTAACCCAACATACTAAGATGACGTAATTCGTCTATATTACTGTCCAGAGCAGCCTCAAGACGAAAAGTTAACCTGTATTTATGTTTCTAACATTTTTTGTGTTTGTCTTCTCCAGCGCACCTCACCAACATTTCGTAATCCTCCTGCCCCGATGATTATGATCTCAAGACCATAATGGCGAAGTGGATGGGATGTTTAGAATCTAATAAAGCTCAGTGTAATAAAGTGTTACTTAAAATAAATGATATTACCCTTTTCCTCACATCCCATAGACAAGTTTTACTCTCCTTTCTTCCCTAATCGTCCTACCTCTCACCCCGGATAGAGGGTGTAATCTTTGCAATGATGATATACGTCGGTTAGCTAAATAAGGGTTATATAAAGACCATGCGCTCCAACATCAACCAGTAACCAACAAAAAGCAAAAGATGGCTTTGGTGTTTTAAATTGGTCCCCGAACCTTCCATTTATAGCCTTCCAGACCGCAACCTTCATTTGCAATTGTATATTTTAGACTAATGTTAAACCTTCGGAAGCTTATACCTCTAATAGATACGATTTCATATTTTTTCATGTTTTTTTTAAAAGTATATACAATGATCAATTAGAACATTATGAACCCCTACTACTATCGATATAAACCTGTCCAGGCGAGAGCAGCGTCACGTTACTAGTAATGCCTGCTAGTCAGACACACGTACGGTGCATGTGTTATCAGTGAGCGTGCTGATCGTGTGTAGCAAAGAGAAGGCGCGTGATATATCTGAGTTTGACCGAGGGCAGATTGTAATGGCTTGGAGACTCAGTACGAGCATTTCGGAAATTACACGACTTGTCCGGTGTTTGAGGAGTGCCGTGTGAGTGTCTTCAACAAGTGGTGAAACCAAGTTGAAACGACGTCCAAACGTCGAGGGGTTGGGTGGCCCCCCTATTTACTGATGCCGGACATCGTAGGCTGGGCAGACTGGTAAAACATGATAGGCGGCGAACTGTGGCGGAAATAACACCTGACTTTAATGCTGGGCAGAGTACAAGTGTGTCTGAACACACAATGCATCAAGCACTTCTAACGATGGGCATTCGCAGTGGACGACCCATCCATTTACCAAAGTTATCACGATGACGTCAGCAACTACGACTGAAATGGACATCACCACTGGAGCTTGGAGCAGTGACAGAGCGTTGCATGGTCCGATGAATACTGATACCTTCTTCGTCATGACGATGGGAGGATGCGAATCTGTCGTCTTCCATGGGAACAGCTCCTTGACACCTGTACTGCGGGACGGAGAGAAGGTTGCGGTGGCTTAATAATATTCTGGGGGAACATTCACGTGTGCATCCATGGGTTCAGTGGAGCTAGTGTATGGCACCATGACGGCCGAGGCGTATCGTACACTGGTTGCAGACCACGTACACCCCTTCATGACGACCACGTTCCCAACGGCAGTGGTATTTTTCAACAAGATAAGGCGACACACACACATGTCACAAAACTAGGAGTATGATGGAGTGATTTGAGAAACACAGTGGCAAGTTCCAATTGATGTGCTGGCCCTCCAACTCGCCGGATATGAACCAAATTCAACACATCTTAGATGTGATTTAACGTGCCGTCAGAGCTCATCGGCACCACCCTGGAATTTACGTGTGTTAGGTGACCTTTGTGTACAGATGTGGTGCCATCTCCCTCCAGCGACCTACTAAAACCTTATTGCTTCCATGTCAAGACGCGTCTTCTCTTTTATCTGTGCCAAAGGTTGACATACCGATTATTAGGTAGGCAGTCATAATGTTCTGGCTGGTCAGTGTGGTGTTTCATCCGAAACGATTTTTAAAACAAATAGACTATTTAAGCACAACACTTACCTCCATTATCTTTGTAAACGTATTTAATAAATGGTAACATTACACGTCCTTCTGCCTTCCTGTTCGTCAGTATTTCATTAATTGCTTGTTTCCCAGATACAATTACTTGGATTAATCCAAACTGGTTATATGTAAGCTCTGGTCCGTATTTATTACATGCGTAAATAATTACTTTATTTATAGAGCGAAAATGAAACAAAAGATAAACGAAACACCAAACATTACCACATAAAGCAATGCTCATTGGTTCTGTAATGAAAAGAAAAAATAAAGAAAATTACTTCTATTATCTTTGGTTGGTTTATTTAAAGAGAAATCATTAAAGAGAATACATTGGTATCTTTGAAATGTCCAATTTAACGTCTAGTATGAAACTTCCATCTGTATCACAACCAATGGATGTAGCGAAATAACGTTATGACATCATAAACCCCACACTAATTTTAAAAACACTCTGGTGTCCCTGCCAATCACAGAATAGTTTTAGTTGTTGATCAGAGTTATGTGAAATTGAACCAAGAAGAATATACGAGGGAGGACCCAAAAGAAACTGGACTTTCGTTATAAAAAAACTAATTTATTACATTTTTACAAAATTCTTTCAGTACTCAAGGTACTCCCTCTCAAAATTCTTTCAAGATACTCTCCATTAAATGCGATTCATTTCTCCCATCTTCTTTCCCACTGTTTGAAACACCTCAGGAACTCTGGAACTTTTATGTCGTCCAATGCGCTCTGCGAAGTTCTTTTTACAGCCTCTACACCATCAACAAATTTTCGTTTTAGATTTTGTTTAATTCTTGGAAAATTTCATTGTGTTGATCAAAAAGTTTGGATTACTTTCAATCTGATTTTTCAAGTCCTGGCTCAAATTCAGACGAATGGTTTGATCCTGCTTGAGCATGCAAGAAACAAATTTAGCAGCAACATGTCTCATTTGCAAAACCTCATCCTGGCACGACCTCCAACTCACTCCTGCCTGTTTTGAAATATCATCGATCATGAAACGACGATCCTCGCTGATTTTGGGGCAGATTTGTTCGATGTTTTCGAAATGATGAAAATCGCTAAGAATGAGCGCGATTTTCAACACTCATCTTACCACACTTAAAGTGTCCAAACCACTCAAAAAATTGTGTGCTGTTCATAGTATCCTTCCTGAAAGCCTGTTGAAGTCTTTTGGTAAGTATTCGTTTCCGATTTTCCAAGTAGGAAGTAAACACACTCCTTGTTCCTTTGAATCTGCCATAACGATTTCGCAGGCGGCAAACGAGAACAGTTGAGATAAACAATAATACGATCAAACGTTAACCTTCTACATAGACGCCACTTGGCCAACTGATCTGGGAAGGTCTCTACTAGACCCTCCTTAGCAGGAGAACTCTCTACTACGTTTAGGAACGGCAGCGCTCTTTCAATCCGGGTTCTTTTGTGTCCCCCCTCGTACAGTTGCGTTAGATTTTCTTTAGGAGCACAAACTGAGATATTGTGCACATTTGGTCGAAAAAATAAACAACGCGTTGGACTACGAGTGTTGAATGAACACAGCATATGCCTTGTGTAACGAGTCGCCTTGAGGACACCCCCCGGCTCTGCGACTGGATGGACTCGTCCCATGATGTCGACGTATGTGAAGCAAGAGTTTGTTATTTTAAAAAAATAAGAAATAATAAGGGAATAGATATTAACGTAATGTAGTAGTATTGTTAACACTGCAGTGCTCGCGCGGATTACTATTGTAGTCCAGTAGGTTTCAGTTTTCTGGTATCTCAGGGTTGGCAACACTTGTGACCTTGAGCGGTCGTCTACCTTCCTCCCCCATTTCTAGAACACCATTACTCTAGTGATAGCACCCAAAGTCAACGCACTGATGTTATATGGATTGTTATTTTGGCATGGACTACTATTGTAATCCGTGCGAGTACTGACGTGATAGTTTGTTTTCTGGTTAAGGTTTTAACTGTTCTTGTTTTGAATGTATTATTTCACATTATTCGCTCAAATAAACGCGATATATATGTTAGTTTAAAAGGTCAGAAGAAGAATAGATACAACAGTGGGTAACAGAAACTGAAAGTGACGACGAAAGTGTTTTGAGTATAGAACACTAAGATGAAATAGAGGACGATGTTGTCGAGTAGTGATTCTGAAGAAAGTGGTAGTGACGATTTGGAAGAAATAGAAGATGAAGAAAGGAACGGTGTTATCCAGGAAGACAGGTTTCACGGAGAATTTTACATTGGAAAGGGCAGAATTACCACATGATATATTGATCCAGTGCACCCAAGAAATACGCGAACACAGAGTTATAACATCATTCCTACACTGCATAGTTATTACTCCATAGAACAACACTAAATTTGGAGTTGGCATATTTGACAAATTGTGTCGCCAGTATGATAAAGCCAGGAATTCGCAAAGATGGCCACTCACTCTCTTCTTCCACGAGTTAAACGTTGCTGGAGTAAACCCTTTCATTGTTTTCACAGCAAATAACAATAATGCTATGATCAACCGTAGAGACTTCCTGCAAACTGTGGCTATGGAACTTATCGAACCTCTTTATGGAAGATGAAGAAACAAGAGTACCCCCCCCCAAAAAAAACAAGATGTTTCAGGTGCAGTAACTGCATCTGCTCTGACCACAAGCACACTCTTTGCACTGACTCTTATGACTGAAACACACAAAATTTTGCCTACTTTTGACCTTGTTTCCAAGTGTAAAAGTTAAACTTGCAAACAATTTACTAAAATCTTTTTATTTTTATAACAGGTTTTAACACTCTAAATGCAAATTGCCTCTTAATTTTCAATTTTTAATCAAATAGCAAGAAAATATACGAACATTTACAAAAATATAGTAAATTGCATACGCATTCTAAAGTTTTGGCTTCTAATTCTTTTTGTGCATTAAAAAACAACAAGTTTGCACTGAAATGTGTTCTTTATTGCTTGTGAAAACCCACAAAAATAATGTAAAAAATAGCAATTGAATAACCACTAAGATATATATATTTATAAAATGGACTACAATCGTAATCCGCGCGAGCACTCATGTTTCAACAATTTCATGCGACTACTGTAGTGTTAAAAACATATTAGCTCTAACCTGAACTCATATCTAATCTGTATTTTTTAGTTAATAATTTAAAAAATAAAGTAGAAAATAAAAAATAAGGACTGCGCGTATGAAAGAACTAAAATGGAAATCATTCATGTTTGCTTGCGCGTCACGTGATAGATTGAGGCTTCGAGTTATGCCGCTGCCTTGTGCCCGCATACTTTCTCTTGGTTGGTTCCGGATTAATCCAAGTACTTGTACATGTATTCGGACGTTGGTTCTGCAGGACGGATCGTTTACTCTTAGTTGCTTGTGTAGCGTTGGAAATGGAATGAAAGGTGTACCTTGAGTTGCCTGGTGTCGATGTCTGTGTCTGTGTTCAACAGTGATGTCGAACGGGGGCAATGAGTATATTGGGCTTTACGGCAAAAGGAAAGAAAGTGTTGGAAATAGTGGTTTGTGCTATGAAATTAATTGCAGTTTCTCAGTGGAAAGATATTCTGTTATGCTTCTTTTCATTTTATAACCTGGAAGTGTATAAGAGTTTAGAAGCCGAGGCAGGAGTTGTGCGGGGGAGCAAAGGAGGTCAATTTTGTGCCCGCTTATATGTTTCGAGTTTGTCCTAATAACCAGTGTTACTCTTTTTGATTACTATAGCCTTAGTTATATCTGGTTAGTTTGTGAAGCATTTTTGCCCCAAAGGATGAATTCAGCATTTTTTTTTTTTTTTTTGTGGGACAATAAATTTGTGAAAAAAAGAGAAGGAAACTGAGAAACAATAATCACTTGCTTTAGTTTCAATGCAGGAAGCTTTTTTCTTAGTGAGCTCAACTGCTATTGCAAGTACTCGTTCGTATGCCAAAACTATTTCAGTTTGAATTTTGGCGAGAATCTTTTAAAAGGTCCTACTTAATAAGTGCCGTTTTTGACCAATATATTTGTTCGTTTCTTGTTACGTCTTAATGGTCAGTCAAGGAAGCGAATTCCAATATTGTAAGAACGAGAAACAAGGTAACAGGAAGAAGGAAAAATTGGGTGAGTGATATTTCAGTTTTAGTAGTAGATGTGTCACTTTGTAAACAAATCCTGTTAATTTAGTTGTTTCCGCTTTGACTAGGACGTTAATTGTTTTTTGCCTTAAATTGCCATAGTAGGGTTGTGTTTCATGTTCTAGACGAATCCTCCCCACACTATTATTTTGAAATTGGTGGAATGATAATCCGGGGAAAAGCTGCAAACTGGTTTGACGAATTGTATGAAATTTCGCAATTATTCCTTGTGGATATGTTTGGACATTTTGAAGCTTTAGTAAGACTCGTTAATTCGTGCATAATAAATTTATTACTGATGAATGATTTCCATTGAAAGCCTAGCTCGTGCACTAAAAAGTAAAAATTTTCGAAGGGTATTTAAATTAGAAGGTTTATTGCTCGAACGTTTGATTGTTATAAACGATTAGTATTAATAGAAGTTATTTTCATCATTTGGAAATTTAGTATATTTCTTCAACTTTGTACAATCACGTCCAAAAATAATGGGACTAAGTATAATTTTTCGTAACGTGTGTTTTATACTATATATTTCATTTATTTGGAAGAAAACTCTTATGATTAACTCTGACAGTTTTCGATGTCATCAAATAACGATTTATGTATAGTCAGTGACAAAAGTAATGGTACCATAGGATTTGAGTCAACATTACTAGGATTTTCACTTGATATTGAAGGAAGAATTTTTCTCTGAAAAAAATTGTTTGAATTGACGAAATATTGTTAATGCTCATTAGCTTCAGATTTATTATATTATTAACTTTTCTTGATTACTTCGAAATTTAATTTCACTTTTAGTGTTATATTCGAATGAAATTAGAATCAAAGCTTTTGAGATACCGAAATTGCTTTTTGATATAGCGATTGAATTAACTATCGATCTTTTGAATCAAGATAAATTAAATTATTGTTAAATTTGGAAATCAGTAACGAATTATTTCGCGGATTAATTTATTTTTCATTTTTTTAAATTGACTTTTGTTGTTATTGTTGCCTTGTGTATATATATTAATCTAACGCATTAGTATATATACACAACCCCCTTTGTTGTAATAAAGTTTGATATTCAAAGTTTGAATTTTGTTTTTTTTTTAAATTATTTATTAGTATTTATTGTAACCTGATTTATTTTGTGCATTGCATTAACGTATTCACAAGGAATATTAATCCGTACAACCTAACATAGCGACTTGAGTTTATGTGTCTGTTCTGCCAAGACCCTTCTTTCGGATCTGCTGCGCGGGTTTAGATCGATTGTTGACTAAAAATATCTTTTCTTATTTTTTGTTGTGGCTCTCGATCTGGAATTGTGTCGCGGGATTAGGAGAAAAGGGTCATTACACTTGGATTTGTGAAATTTCGTATCACTAACACAGCATTGTAAGTTGAGTCCGGCAGGAACGACCAACAGCAACTAGTCACGAACTATGTATACATTATATCACTATTACTCTGTAACTACATGCAATCTGTATCGTAACACTAATTCGACTCTTAACTACCACATGGTCTATAATGATCTGGAAGTGTATAGTTCTGGTATGATAATTGTAAACGTTCAAAATAATGTTAGAATTGTGAAAAAGTTCGGAATAGTTACCAATATTAACACTCCATTCGCAGAAGGTATTTTTTTTTCGTGCTATGTTGATCTATGATGTGATTGATTTGGCATGCTATTTTCTGTCGGAGCGAAAGCATTATTATACATAGTTGTAATTAATAGTTCCATGTAATATAACGCACACCTATACTCCAAACGTTCTGCTACGGTCAAAGGGCATGATAGTCTCATGTTGAACGACAATACAAACCTAAATATTCCTGAAAAACGATTGAGGCTCTCTTTCAATTGAATTATGAAATACTCCTCATATTATCATCACTCGCTGTATTCCCTTTATATCACTCGCACTGACTATCACCTCCTTCGCCATTTCGACCTTGGCCTTCAAACATCTCGTCCATTTCTAGGAAGCAAAAACCTTCACTGATGATCAGCCAGTGCAACATGCACTTAAGCATTTCTTCGTATCAGAGATTCCGTACTTACTGCGCAGCGGATTTCAATTGTTAGTAAACCAATGAGGAAAATGTTTGGCGGCTATTTCGTTTAACTAATATTGTAGTTTAATTTTCCAGTTCTATAAAAATGACGAATGGACATTTCGTTTATACCAATCTAAGACATGACACATGATTCATATGAAGTTCAGCTTCTTAGAACAATGTAATAAATAATATTTTTGTTTATATTTGGTGTCACTTATTAGGACGTATTGTATGCGTAAGATCTAAAACTGTGATTTTAAAATAATATTAGCAACTAAGCCTATATTTTCTTAACGTAGTTTCGTTTTTACAGCAGAATGTATCAACCCAGAACTTATCGTTACATGCCGATACTGATCAAGTTCATGGAAATGCTTTAAAAAGTGCAAATTACGAGATTAATATGACATTGTACCAACTTTCATTCTCATAACAGATGGATATGAAGTGGAGTCATAAATGCCATGAATTGTAACTTTTCGCGGCCATCACTGAATTTGAGAAGAAGGATCGAGGTGGAAATAGACGCCAGATTCGAAGTTTTAGAGTAGCCCACATACTTTTAGTTACGTTCAGATTAAATCTAGGAGGCTCAGGTAGACAAAGTATGCATCCAGATGGAAGAACATAACAACGGGTACAAACTTTTAACTGCAAATACCCGGAAGAAGGCCATTAGGAAGACTAAGTCCAAAATGGGAGAACAATATTAAGATGGAACTCAGGAATATTACGTAGAAACTAAATTCAGCTGGCTAAGGATAAAATGGAGAGTACTGTGAATGGGGGATTGAACTTTCAGGTTCCGTAATCCATAGAGTTAGTTATTTAGTCCAAATCTAGGAAATGTGCTATTTACAAGAGATATTTAAATTCTTTCCGATGTTTCTCAGAGTTCGCGTGTAATAGCTTCAACTGTATGAACGAACGTATTAAAATTGCGGAATATTGATCCATTTCCCGTAAACACCATCTGAATCATAGGATGCACGTGATCCCTTAAAATAGTTACATAATCGGACAGTGACGAGATGTAAGCATCATCTCAGGACCCAGTGAAAACCAGGACTTTACTGACCAAAGCTTCACAGAACTAGCACCATGTTTCAAGGGTTATCAAAGACATTGCACATCAAACACCTCTTTGGACGTCGGACTCATACATAAATGCCACCTATGGTTTGAAAGAAGTTTGACGATGACTTATCGAACCATATTACACGCTTCTAGTCACAACTGTCCATTTTTTAGATTACAAGTACCCTTGGCGTCGCACAGTGGGGCCAAACACCCGTTTTAAGGACAAAATTCTCGATAATAGTGTAATGTTGGTAGAATAAACAGATGATGGTGTGCTCCCTTGTATGTTGTGGTGGTGTATCAAATTAAACCATTTCCGGAACGCTACGACTGACTGAACTCAAGATTTCACGAGATATCTTCGCAAACATAACATTAAATTCAGCTGTGTGAACTTCTGATGCATACAATGGATGATGCTAGTCGGAAATATCTGGAAAAAGTAAAATTTGAGGAAGCCCGACTCTGCAAAATACTGTATAATAAGTAAATCATAGAGAAACAATATATACAAAAAGTGTGCTAAACAAAATATTGTGTTATTTTATATCTTAATTATAATACAAAGAAGCTGTACATTTATATAAGTGTTTTGATAAGCCCGTGACTTCGAAATTACAAAACATAAATTGCAGTCTTCATAAACGATTTTTGTATATTTTGAAAGTGAAAAAACAACTCGCTTTATTCATGCCGGGAAAAGGCTGTTCACTTTATTAACAACGGTGTAAGAAATATATATTCTTCTTTTATGTATAACACACTTTAAAAATAATTTACACGAGGAACTGATAAGACAAGTGTTGTTCAAAGAACATGTTTTACAGTGATACAATCGGGACTTAGGTTCAATCGTGTTTCTTGCAAGTTCTTGATTTCTCTTTCAACCCTCAATTTCTCAGTTTGTATTATTTCAGGTGTCTCTTTTATGAATTGATACCTGAGTGATAGACAGTGTCGCGTCGAGAAAGGTCGAGGATTGACCCAAATTGATTTATCTTCATTCCCAGGTAGGGCTATTTGTAAAGGCACAATAGAAGTCATAAATAAATTGGCTTCTGATCTCGCGTCACTTTCACTCGCCAACCGTTGAGAGAACTGGTTCTGATCAGACGAGCCATCAAAGCCCAATTTTGTATGCATTGTCAGTGCCTGACAGTTCAACTTTTTAATTGCTTCTCATTTATTGTTTTAGGATCCTTTCGGCTGTATGGTTAAGTAAACTTTGGAGCAGGACTTCTGCGGAGGCCTCGGTAATTTTGATATCATTAGGGTGACAATCTTTCTCTGCGGCTGGATTTTTTTTTGCGGGTGAAAATATTGAAACCTTTTTCTTTTGTGCCAGCTCTGATTACCTTGTATTGATATTTGGAAAGCTTAGCCTGTGTAAAGATTGATCATGCAAAATCAGCACTGAAACCTTCCGATGTATTTCCTGAATGCGACGAAGCAGCAGCATCTATTACACTTTGGGAATGTGATGCTCTTAGATCGTGACCTTTACGTCTTTTACTTCCCTCACAATCTTCAAAACACTTCTTAGACCTGCCAACAGGGTTGGAAGACATGGCGGATGAGCATCACCAATGGGGAAACTAATCACAAATTCACCATTCATCCACTCGCGGTACTTCTTGCGAAAATATGTTTTCTGTGATTAACTATTTTTAGTTTTTGTCCATACTGTGGCAAAATCTTTTATTTTATCACAAATTCGAGAAAGTTTATCATCATGCATGTGCTGATATCTTTCGCGAATAAAACACTCCACTGATCCACCTGTAAGTAGCACTTCACAAAGTTCGGCATATTTTACTACTTCTTCCACTACTGAAACAACTGTTGTAACTACTGAATAGAAACTTCATTACAGCCAATTGACTTTATAGTACTCGCTGCACACGTCCCGATTTATACTTTCTACGATGTTGCTCCACGGGAACTGGATTTTTTTAACGCAGTCAACCAGCTTAAAAATATGCTATGGCTACATTTTACGGCATATTGTGACGCAGAGAAAGTAGTTTACTACAGTAGTTTCATGAAAACGTTTTAATTAGAACAGAGTTCAGCGGAGCTTTTTTTTATAAGCCTAGATATGTGTGCAATCCTTGCAAAATTCACTAATTTGCTCAAATTGCTCCTCCTATGTAACTTTTATTTTGGCGAACCAATTGTTTGTCGCATGCTTACTTGTATTCACATCAATCACGTTAGGACAGCTATTTTTTTTTCCATAAAGCAAAACTGTATTTTACCTCTCAATAAACCTACGTAAACTCAACAAATTCAACATTGTTGCGTTTTAAATACAATTTACTAATTGCAAAAGAATGCTAATTGCAAAATCATTATCACAACGGATTTCTTGGTTCATTTACTATAGAAAACGTATAGATTATCGCCCAAATTCTCACTTTTGTAACATTCCATTTTGTCCGCCTTGACCCCACTGTGCGTCGTGCTAAATAATTATGGTCAGTTATAAGCTGTTTCACCAGTGCAACTTAAGCTCGTATGACTATGCTATGTAACTCGCGGTGGACTGTGATTGTCAACGCATTTTATGGGAGGTGCTTGATCAATTCCTCCGTGACTTGGATCGTAGTTGCATGATGATTCTGAGTGACAATCTGGTCTAATATTCGCAGGGACTATCACTGAGGGTCTTCTTGTGACTACTTTTCCCATTTACCTGTGTAAATTTGCCGTGAGTTTTGTAGGTCGTTTTCATGTTTGACATTGCTTATCGCAACATACTTGCAGCTTTCAACCTCTCGCATCACATAACCGAGCACTAACAATTATCTCCTTTGAAAATCAGAGAAATCTCCCATTTTACATTATCACAACTGTTCAGTTCACTGCATACACTGAGAAACTACAGCCATACATAACATCCCATAATTAATCGTCAACAACAGCCCGGCGCTACGGTCATACCCTCGCCGTGCCAACGCGAATATTTAACATATTTTTAACTTGAAGTGTTTACATTAAGAGCATAAAAAGTACACATTGTGAGAAAATTGCAGTTATTAGTTTAAAAGTGTAGGATTTGTGCAATAAAAATAACATTCTTCAAACTATGTTTAAGATACAAATCAGCGATTATACAAATAACTAACACGAGAATCAAAACAAATATAATTCCATTGTGGAATATAGTCTAAAATGCACGGTCTTCATCGTCTAGTACAGCTATGTCCTACTGAATGTTTTTTGCCCTTAATGTTAAATATTCTCCTTACCTCACGGACAAGGGACAGAGACAGTAGGTAACCTGACGTTGATAAAAGACACCGATGATAGGCAGATGAACATTGATATTGTATTCGATGACTTACCTAACACGTACTTACTTAGCACTTACTTATGTTATTCTCCTATTTAAGTCTTTATCCTACTTTCCTCAGATTGGGAAATTGCATTCTTGCGTCATACATCTGCCAGCAGGAAAGCACTGTGCTATAAACTATGTGAAAATTCGCACATTATTGGACTATATTTACTTCCAAACTAAGGATAGTAATTTTCTTTTGAATTATTCTATCATCATTTTGATGTGTCTTATTTCCGTTTCCTCTATTTCAACTTTCACCTTCCTTTTCTTTTCTCAAATTCTTCTCTTCTGAGCATATGGTATTCTGCTTTACATTTTCCAATCCTCGTAGTTCATTTTGTTATCTCTTCTCCGTTCCCCCTGCATTTCTAATGTCTTTTCTCATTTCTAGTTTTGTTCTTCTACCATTAAAAAATCCATGTTTATTTTTTACTTATACTAAATTCTTTATACACTGTAAAAAATTTCGCCTTAAATTTACTGACCGATTACCGTCAACTCTCGCTGCCATCCGATTACCCTAAATTTTACGGACTACCGTTTTTTTCGTAAAAACGGCAGACCGTATATTTAGAAGCAAAATAATATTGACCGTGTTTAGAAACAAATTTGGTACCGTATATTTTACGGTAATTTACCGTAAAATTTAGGGATCGCATTTTTTTTTAAAAAAAAAGCACAGGCGTGTTATTACCGTACACGATTTACGGTAATTATCACACCGAATCCCTATCTAGAGGTCCCTGGCGGTCCAGCGTGCCCTCTTGCTAGATCCAGTAAGAATTCTTGCTGGGCAATATATATTGAGTCAAGTTTCATCGAATTGCTGGAAACTGTAACAGTACACACACTAGCTAGCAATAATTTTTCCTGGGTGGATGCAACTAGAGTGCACGCTGGTCCACTGGTGCTAAAGACTACTTATCAAAAGAAAACACAAAAGTGAATGAAAGAAGTGTTGCACCTACGACGTGCATAATATCCATAAGAATAAAAGTTGAAATTAATACATAGTTTGTAATATCGAACCCTTGTTCTGCTATCATCTTGAACATGCATTGCTTTTTCTTTTCAAAATTATCAATTTTGTCATGTATTGGACAAAACACCAAAAGAGGATTCGATATTACATACAAAAAAAAAAAAATACTTCTTGAAGTTTTTGCTGAGTTTTCGCACGCTTTGAAAATGTAGTTGGAACAAATATCCATGTCCTTTTATTCTGTTGCAGTGTTAAGACTAGCTTTATCGCATGTATGTTTGCTATGAGTACCAGTAGACTAATGAACCTCAAATATTCTAATCAGCGATTCATTCGATTAGTCGCATTATTACGGTTTCAGATAACCAAGCAGGCACCCGACATCACAGCTTAGAATGACCAGAACTACGACTAAACAAGTGTAAAACCATATGACTTCTCACAACACTGCCTACAGTATCCAGTATCCGGTATCCCAAATTAATAAATACCGGTACGTGTTTGCATAATTATGTAACAGCGGCATCAATGCTCAAAAAAAAAAAGTCACCAAATTTCCAGAGTATCGAACTTTTGCATATTTATTAAACGCTCAAATGTATTAACAAGACACCAGAACAGATTATAGGTACTCAGAACAAAATTAAAGATAAAAACATTTACAGAAATATTTTTCAAATCTAACAATTCATTTATCCAGAAAAAAATAATGACAGCATGGGCGCCCGATGAAAATTTTCTAGGGGACTCAACTCCCTGGTTACTATATACCCTAAGAAATTTAATACATTTCCATTAGCTAGGGGAGCGACCCCCTGCCCTTCCTTCGGGCTCACATGAGTGACAGTTTACTTTTATTTCTGTAACATGAAAAATTCCAGTTAATGCAACACAATTTATGTAATGCTGTACTAAGTACTTCAAACTACGAAGCACTTTCCCATTTTTTTTTAAAAGTATTTCAACATTGAGATTCTAATTCTAGCTTCACCACCACTCGCAGTTGGCTACATTATCATAAGACTTTAGTTGATACGTCCAGCAGCTTCTTGGTTTCGAATGGTTGTACTTTGGAGCGATCTGCTTGCCACGATAGCCAACTAAAGTTTTGTTTGTCACCGAATAAAGTTCAAATATTAACATAGTGCTTTCCCATACATTACCTTGCTTAATGTTGAATTTCCAGGATATCTTTAACACTAGTACTGTATATATCACACCACAAAACCACAGACTAAACAAACAAACAAACAAACAAAAGAAAGAAAGAAACAAAACATAACAAAACACAACACATCCGAACCTACGCGCCATCAATCCTCGCTGCGAACATGTGCTTTTTCTTTCCAATGCGCATGCCCGACACAAGCATCTGACAGGAAAACGGTCTCCTACCATTATTTTAGAAAAACGGTAAACCGTATATTTTTCATGGTAGGAGGCACTTATTTTCACGGTTATTGGTTACAGTGTACAACTTAATAATTAGGGGCTGCGGTGCCTGAGTAGTAGAACGTTTACCTCAGTAGCAGAGCCTTTACCTCTGGTGCATGGAGTCCCTAGGTCATTCCAGCTCGCGCCAAGTGAAACTTGTGGTGGACAAACACCGTGTGCGTGGGTTTTCTCAGGGGTTCTCCCGTTTCCTCCTAGTTTCTTCATTCCACCATTTCATTCATTTCTCATCAATGTCTCTTTTAGCTTAACCGGCATAAATATTGGACGTAAAACTTAAAAATTTAATTTCATTTTACAACTTAATAATTTCATTTCTTTAGTTCTACTTGCTTCTTTCCATTTTTAACAAGAACACTACATTTTTGTTTTATTATTTTTGTATTCTCCAATAGTATTCGTAGTTATTCTTTCTTTAGCGTTTCTATACGAGTATTGTATTGTTTTTCCTTAATTTCAGAACACTAAATATTGTATAATTTTATCCTTCTTTTCCTTCTTTGTTTTCTTTAAATTTGGTCTCAGTGGTAGAGACTTACCTATGATGTGTGAGGTTCAATCCCCAGTTAAGTAAATTTGTGGTGGACAACACCATGTCTGTGAGTTTTTTCGGTGTACTCCCATTTTCTAACACTTTCTACCGATTTTTGCATCACCATTCACTTGCCTTGAGAGGACATTAAACCCTGTCGCCCGTCTCATATAGCCTCGTTGCTGAAAGGGACGTTAAACTCAAAATCAACTCAACTCAATTAAACCATTTCCTTTTTCTAAGTCGTTTGTAATCATCTATGCATGATATTGTTTATTCCCTTCATTTTATGGTATTTCAAACACTTCATAAGTTCTTGAATGGGCAATACATGGTTACTCCCCTGTAATTTTCTTTATTATTATTATTATTATTATTATTATTATTATTATTATTATTATTATTATTATTATTATTATTATTATTATTATTAGTAGTAGTAGTAGTAGTAGTAGTATTCTGCCTTTTGGCAGGTCCTGGGACTAGTTTAGTCTTTCTTCTTTTTTCTTATTTCTTTTCTTCTTGATTTTCAGTTTGGGCTTGAAAATGTTTCTTCCATGTTTCTTGATTTTCAGTTTCCTTTTTCAACTCCCAATATTTTCTCCAATTTTTCAAATTATCGATCAGTTGTGTTCTTCCTCTTTCTATTCCTGACTTTCCTTCCATCTTTCCTTCTATGGCGGTATGAAGAAGACAAATTTTTTCATAAGGCGTGCCCAATGTAATTGGCTTATCTACGAAGGTTGATGACTAGAAGCTGTAATCTTCTCTCCTATCCGTTTTAAAACGTCTTCATTTCTTACTCTTTTTGTCCATTTTTCTTTACAGCCCTCTAATTTCTATTATTTAATAATATTTTATTATATAAAAATGTCTTTTCTCTTACTTCTTCTTCATTTCTTATTATCTCCTCCTTTGCTACTTTAATTTCTCCTTAGGATGTGGTTGGTAAGCGTTAAAGAGTCCTACTCTTGAGTTTGACCTCATTGGTTTGATTCCAGCTCCCCCAAGTAACCATTGTGTTGGACAAATACCGTGTGCGTGTTTTCGCGGGCTTCTCCCGTTTCCTCTTAATTTCATTCATTTCTCATCATCAACGTCTCCTTCTGCCTAGACACCCAAATCGTGGAACGTAAAACTTTATTTCATTTTTTTAAATTAATTTTTTCTATACTTAGTTGTCCGCAGAATATATTTGCTTCCATCTCCTGCCTTTTTCCGTACTTCTAATTGTATTCCTACTTGCATTATCCTAGTGAATTCTTTGGTCGTCGATAATTTATGTAACTACTAAATCGAGTCTGGATATTGTAAATCAAGGTATGAGATATTTGAAGCACGTAACGTCCGCGTAGAGTGCCCTGTATAATTCGGAGAAGATACATATACTTTACCATTATTACTGATTTTATTCAAACAACGTCACTTTTGACAATGTCCTATCCGTATTTACCTTACGTTCTATACATAATTTTTAAGTTCTTCACTATGTCTTTACAGTAAGCTTTCTGAAAAATAAACACAGTGTTGAACAAGACTGCACTTATTTAATATAAAAACACATTTACACGTGACCTTTCGATCTTCTAGCCAAGATCCTCATCAGAGTGTACGTCTGATGAGGATCTTGGCTAGAAGATCGAAACGTCACGAGTGGAATCTTGATTATTAAATAAGTGGAGCCTTGTTCAGCAGTGTTTTTTTTTTTTCTGATTTTATTTGCAAGACGTATGACTATGATTGTGTGTCAGTAAGCTTTCTATTAGCCACCTCCTTATTACAGTTGTTGAGATGTATGGAGGCTTCATTTTTTTCATTGATTTTTGATTGACTTGACTTTACCATGTTTCGTCGTTTCTTTTTGTCTATGTTCCATCCATTTTAGGACAATTTCGTTTTTGAATGTAGAATCGGTATAGTCTGTTCTATATCTAGTCTAATTTTCAGCGACCTTCCTCTTTAGGTTTTTGAGGTACGTGGAGGAATTACTTGTTATCCATCGATTTTCCATTGACATTAATGCAAAAGTTTCGTGCTTTTCTGATTATGTTTAACCCATTGTAGGACAATTTGCTTTCGAAATATAGAATCTATATAGTCTGTTTCACATTTTAGCTTAATTTCAGTCACCTCCCTGTTTTGGTTTCTGAGATAAGTGGAGGAATTATTTGTTTTTCATTAATTTTCCATTGACAAAGCTAATTTGCCGTGCTTTTTGACTATGATCCATTAATTTTGAGACAATTAGTTTTTAAAATATAGAATCCGCGTAGTCTCTTCTACATTTGAGCTTAATTTCAGCCGTCTCCCTAATTTGATTTTTGAGATAAATGGAGTAATTATTTGCTTTTCGTTGATTTTACATTGACATTAATGTTAATGTTGCTTGTTTGCTTGAGTATATTCCATCCATTTTAGGGCAATTTGCTTTTCGAACATGGAACCTGCATAGTCTCTTCTACATTTAAGCTGAACTTCAACCATCTGCCTTAAAGTATGTTTACATCATTGAAATCGAATAAGCCTTTTAAACTGTTGGTGCATTATGGTACTTAAAAGATGAATACCTCATTTTCCTGAATACATTTCGGAAATTCCACCTGGAGCTATGAGTGAACATGAACATTTCTCTATAATAAAATGAGTGTTATTAATCATTTGACAAATTGACTTTTTAATATCATGGTCCCAGACAACACGTACGTGTACGACACATGTGCACTTTCCATGCATAAGCCGTACATTTGCACATGTGCATTTGTGTGGATGATGAACACATACATAACCCGTGCTTAAGCCGTACACGTGAATTTGCGTGGATGAAGCACACATACATAACCCGTGTATGTGCACATGTGCATTTACGTGGGTTATGCACACGTACATAACCAGTGATTAAGTCGTGCATGTGCACATGTGCATTTGCATGGATAAAGTACACATTTACATAACCCGTGCCAAAGCCGTTACATACACATGTGCATTTGCGTGGATGAAGCACAAGTACAGAACCCGTGCTTAAAGCCGCTATGTGCACATGTGCATTTGCATGGATGAAGTACACATTTATATAACCCGTGCTGTAGCCGTTATATACACATGTGCATTTGTGTGGATGCAGCGCACGCACGTAACCCGTGCTTAAGCCGTTATGTACACATGTGCATTTGCGTGGATGCAGCGCACGTACGGAACCCGTACTTAAGCCGTTATGTGCACATGTGCATTTGCATGGATGAAGCACGTATTTATATAACCCGTGCTTAAGCCGTTATGTACGCATGTGCATTTGCATGGATGCAGCGCACGTACGTAACCCGTGCTTAAGCCGTTATGTGCACATGTGCATTTGCATGGATGAAGCACACATTTATATAACCCGTGCTGTAGCCGTTATGTACACATGTGCATTTGCGTGGATGCAGCGCACGTACGGAACCCGCACTTAAGCCGTTATGTGCACATGTGCATTTGCATGGATGAAGTACACATTTATATAACCCGTGCTGTAGCCGTTATGTACACGTGTGCTTTTGCGTGGATGCAGCGCATGTGCATAACCCATGCTTGAGCAGTGGATGTGCACATGTGCATTTGCGTGGATGAAGCACATTTAAATTACCGGTGCTTAAGCCGTTGTGTGCACATGGGTATTTGCATGACTACTGCACGTGTGTATGAGACGTCCATAATACCATGCAAGTGTATACTTTTACTTTCATTCTTTTACTCTCATTTTCATCAACAGAAAGTAACCTCCATTTTTGGTAGGTGTCGTTTTTCCTCCAGGCGGTGTTATAGAGACTTTTCGACGAAAACAGCTGAATGATTGTAAAAACTCCATAACGTCCACTGAGCTAGGATACAATATCAACAGGTGGCAGCATTGTACTGATGTAACTACTGTCAGACAGTTCATAGGTTTACAAAATTATTTTCGTGACCGATTACAGTAGAATATGTTGCGTTATTTGTTACTTGGCAAACATGTCAAAGATACTGCCTAAAGCGTTGCTCGTTGCAAATAATAAACTCCAAAACTAAAATTCTCACTCACAATTCTTAGTTACTTGTTATACACTTTGAAGGTGATGTCTTTGCAGTTATAGATTGTGTTACTGCGTAAAACACCAAATATATAAACTTCTTTTTTCCGTTGCATCTCGAATTTGCTTTTACATCACCTCTGTACTACGAGGAAATCACCTGTGCACTACATGTAAGTCATCTGGGTACTGTTTCAAATCACCTCTATCGTACATGTAAATCATCTGGGTACTGCGTGTAAATCATCTCTGTCCTACATGTAAATCATCTGGGTACTGCGTGTAAATCACCTGTGTGCTACGTGTAAATCACCTCTGTCCTACCTGTAAATCACCTGGGTACTGCGTGTAAATCACCTGTGTGTTACGTGAAAATCATCTCTGTTCTACATGTAAATCACCTGGGAACTGCGTGTAAATCACCTGTGTGTTACGTGTAAATCATCTCTGTCCTACATGTAAATCACCTGGTTACTGCGTCTAAATCACCTATGTGCTACATGTAAATCAGCTATGTGCTACGTGTAAATCACCGCTGTCCTACATGTAAATCACCTGTGAACTACATGTAAATCGAATACGTGCTACTTGTAAATCACCTGCGCGGTAGATGTAAATCACTTGTGCAGGACGTGTACGTTGCACATGTTCTGTGCACGTGAAGATGTTGAATAGGACCTGGCATGTATATGTGCATCACATGTACAGGCGTGCATTTATACAGATGATGCACATGTTGCATCCGTGCAATTGTACATGTACTATACGGATACTGTACGTGCATTGTGCTGTCTGGGGTTATAAGACAGCGTATTTCTCTGCACAAAATTTTAGAATTTTATTAATAAAACAATAGAGGAAAGTAAGGAATATAGGTATTAATGGATTTTTTATTTTAAACTGTTATGCATAAAGGAATGGAATGCGATATGGTATTTTATTTAATAATAGATTTTATATATATAATTAGTTATAACAGAAAGTTGTCGAAAAGAGGGTTTGTTTCTAAAAGCATAGAATGAGGGTAAGTCTTTGGGTGGAGGATTTAATGAATGTACTGAAATATTTTTTTTTACCACAATTCACATTTTTGAATTATTCATTCCTTTTATCTTATACCGAGAAATAAAGAGTGTTTACTTACCTGGAGGTAATCTGGTCTTTTTCATTTTTTTCAGACACATATATATTCCAATTACAAGTAGAGAAATACACCACATCCACATTGTTCTTAAAGTGTATTGATCTGTGACCTGAAACGAAAACAAAACACTTAATATTCGCTCACGTGTAGAAAATATAACTGATATAATGTGTCGTTTCTACACTGAACATTGCTGGACTGCTACAACACGATGGAAATATACCAAGAGAAATGTTTAAGCAAACTTACATTTCGCTAAAGGGGCCCATAGACGATCCACGGTTTGTGCAAACATCATGTTTGTGCAAACACTGTGTTTGCGCAAACACTCGCCCATACACGATTCAACTATTTGCACAAACTTCAGATCAATTTTGAGTTGATCGCATAAACATATCCACTGAAGCAGCTTGTTTAGCGATAGTAATTGCTTGTGCTTTGGAAGGGGAAAGACTCGCGAAACCAAAAAGGAAGAAGACGGTGTGAATGAAAGCGTGGTTCAAGAAACGGTCTAGTTTAGTCATCAAAATTTAATAGCAGAGCTTGAGATAAGTTCGGCTATGGACTTATTTACGAATGGATTCAACTATATTTGGTGAAATATTGGAAATGGTTACGCCTCTTATTCAAAAACAGGATACAAATATGAGAGATGCCTTATCTCCTGATAAGAGGTTGTTTGCCATTTTGTGTTATCTTTTGTGCGGAAACACGTACGAGAACTAAAATTTGAAACAGCCATTGCACCCCAGACGCTTGGACAAATTATAGAAGAATGTGAGGCCGCAATTTTCAGATTCCTGTTTTTATAATCTTCACTCTTTACCTTCCACAGTTCAGGTAAATTTCGATAAAGTTCAATAAATTCTCTCCAGAATAGTTGAATCCTATTCATTGACGCCACAACGCAAGAAATAAGCTTTTGTATAATAGGCCTCCTACTCGGAAATAAGACTCGTGTTTGCACAAACATGCTCTGTACACGGTCCATGTGATTGCGCAAACATCATGTTCGTGTAAACATTTTTCGAACGAGTTCGATGTGGAAAATGTTTGCACAAACGTTTGCGCAAACAGTTCATACAGCAACATACACGATCAAACTGTTTGCACAAACCGTGGACCGTGTATGGGTCCTATAAGATTTGTACTCTACCAGCATTATATTTCTTAATTTGCTTTACTTTATAATTGTTATACGCGAGCTAAAGAGGGAAATTTAAGTAAAAGTCAACACAAATCTTAATTATTTCAATATCAGCCAAATTATTTGTGTAACATTTGATTGCAGTTAAACAATGTGGCGTTCGAACTTCTAGTTTCAAATAGTTCTATTTTCAGTAGAGATTGGATGTTAAGCATAATGCCTGTTTTCTTAGTATTAAAGACATGATCAAAAACACATTAATATGGGATTATTTCGGTATAACTGATTCAGCAAAAGTTTAGCTTGCGCTAATATACCCTTACTTTTGAAACATTTTGGAAAAATATATAATTTTAGACAAGACAGTAAAAGGTTAAAACTTGGCATAGAGTTGGAGGACCTTGAACTAGAGCCAGAGATGTTTAACTGTCAAATAAAAGGTAGGATACTGACAGGATACGATGACAGTCAGGAAAGGCGTTATCTTGATCAAAGGCCAGCGAGTATACCTTAACATTTTGGGAGATATGCATATCGATTCTGTAGCATGGTTAAAAAATGACCAAACATCTAAATTTAGAAGAATTTTTCCTGCAAAATAAGACTTCAAAGGAGTTCCTTAATATCACGTTTTAAGCAAGAATGAACAAAGTGTTCGACCAGTGTTATTTAAAATATAAAATATCACAAAAAGTTGATATTCTTTCGTTAAAATAATTGCGAATAGAGTATATTTTTTTCGTGACAGCACCCAAAGGGGATTTTTTTAAGTTCAAGCAGGCCTCTCCGGTGGTCAAGTGACTATCACTTGTTCTTGGTGCACACAGTCTCGAGTTCAATTCCCGGAGAAAGCAGAAAAGTTAATTTTACAATCATTTGGCCTAAAAGGGTATAAGGGTTTGATATTAAACATAAAAATTTCATTTCATTCCAATTTAGGCCATGTCTGAAACTTTTAAATGCTCTTGAATGCTTGAAAATTTCGACTGCAGTGATGGTAGTGTTAGCCACGAGACAAGAAATAAATCTTTCTCGTCCCATCTCGGAGAAGTCTTGTCTCGTCTCTATTATGGTTCTTTCTTGTCTTGTCTCGAATTTTGGCAAACTTTTTTCGTCTACCTTCGAAAATTTCTAATTTCGTCACTCCCATAAATGTATATACTTTGAATTTTGGAAATAGCTTTAACAGTTATCTTGGTAGATCAATTTAGTAACTGGACCAATGCCGACCCAAGTTTAAATCAAGCATGACCTGCGTGATGCAAAATAAACTGACCATTTTCCCTGGAGGATTCAGTTTATGAACGGCAAGGTATCACCGTGCCCTGGGTTGCGCAAAATTAACATAAAAATTCGAGTATATTTACTTTGATAACATACATGAGGGCATAAAACGTGTTAGCTCTATGCCTTGTTAATATTGAAAGCTCATGGTTAGCACCTTAGATATACGTTAGCAATAATGGAAATATATGTATTTTCATGTTTGAGAAGATATGAAGCCAAAATACACAAAATCTGCCTCAACATATTCATTCAGTCGCAGGTGAGCCCAGATAATAAGAAAATACATAAAAGTAAACATGAACGAATATACAATGAAATGTTGTATCCGAAAATTCTGTCGTGGTAATTGGATGAGAAAGAGGCGGTTCAGTTGACGGAGACTATAAATTGAAACTGATCCCCGAATCATATCTGCGAAAGCCGATAGAAAAGGTTGCAAAGAAACTAAGCGTCAAGCGTATATCCTTCGAGGTGGAAAATAGGATTCCAGCCCCGAAATGACTTCCTGGTCTCCAAATAGTATTTCACTGTTAGGTGTTTATTAAAACATGTTAGTAAAGCAGATGCCGAATAATTATAATAAAAAAATGGGAGTGCTCATTCTTCTGATGGGGACAATAAGTTTAAAAAAAATATAAACCCTGAAATTTGAAAATTGTAAAAAAAATGGTCCCTTTTCCCCCTTTTAAAAGCAGAATTGTTGAGTGCTGCAGTATATGTTTACTTATTTTTTATTTTATACTATAAACAAACAATTTAAACTATTTGTTTGTATATTCAATTTGACGCCTCTAACTGAAGCGAATATTTACATTAAGTATTTTGTGAATAAAGAATCGAAAATTTTAATAATGAAATTGTTATCTTTAGAAATCGAAGTTTTGAAAATCTGAAACACATTTTCGATTAATTGAATTTAATTTATGTATCAGACTTCTTACTTTGAACTTAAGCGAATGCTTACATTACAGCATTTGAATATCACGGGAATTGTTCCCTCTCCCCGTTAAAAGTTGAATTGTCAAAACGTATTTTCTATTATATTTAACTAACAGTATAAGTACCTTATTCTACTTCTCTAACTTAGCAAATCCTCTCGTTTGGAAGTTTTACATTAAAAAATCGAAATTTGTGAGATAGCTATTAACCAATGTTCCCAATTTAAGAGCGGGATTTTTAAAAAATCAGAAGCACAAGTTCACGTGTTTTTAATGAGAAGCTCAAATCTCAAGTTTTATCTTCCCAATGTGAGATACGACTGTCATCCAGAAAATAAAGACCGTTTAGTTATAAAAAATGAAAAACACAATATTTATTGGAAAAAACAATTCTGGTACATACATAGAAAGTGCCAATCGCTAGAGTGGTATCGCGCCTCATTACTCCCACCTCAAAAAGAAAAAAAAAAAGAATCTCTGAGCACAAAAGATCACGGCAATCGTTTTTGGTACCTAGAAAAGGTATTCTTTTGATGGATTGTACGCAAAAAAGCACTACGATTAATGGAAATCGTTATTTATTTATTTATTTCGACTTATTTTACATGTCGAGGTTAAGGCTATATGAAGCCTTCTCTAATACCTAAACATGATACAAAATTGAAAAATCAAAAAATATAGTAAACAATAACAAAACAAAAAAAGAAGTAAGAGAGTAAAAGAAACATGCAAGAAACAGACGGTCACTTGAATACACACAAACACACACGCACACATAACACACACAAATATAATAAAGTGCTACACGAAAGTAAATACATGTTACAATGTGTAATAAATGTTGAGTTTTATATCTTTGTGACAAGTTTCTCTATTGGCTCTTCTATCTCTGTGTCCATTCAACCCTGCTTGGATAACAATAAATTATAAACTGCTCTTCTGAAAGATGCTAGAGAGCTTGACTCACGTACCGAGGTTGGCAAAGTATTCCAATCACGACACGTCGAGATTATATATGATTTTGAGAAATAAGTTGATCTATGAATAGGAATTGAGAGCTGGCTATTAAAACGTGATCTTTTGTCCCTCTCATGGAAATCGCTTAAAAAATTAAGGTGTTTTAGAAGATAGGAAGGTTCTGTAGAAGTAAGTGTTTTATACAGCAGTACCAACGAGTGCAATTTTCGCCGTTGCTGCATCTTCAGATATTGCAGCTTTTTGAAGAATGGCGTTACATGATCGGAGAATTTTAAGTTAAAAATAAAACGTACAAGCATTTTGTACTCGCTGCAAACGCTTTCGTAAATGTATATCAGCGTCAGTTAAGGCGGTGTCACAGTACTCCAAATGTGTTACCACTAGGGTTTGAACAAGAGTTTTTTTTTTTTCAAGTGTGTTGGTAAAAAGTTTTTTAATTTGCTGAGAGAATGAAGAATTCCAAAAGCCTTCTTGCATGATGCGTTAATTTGACCGGACCAAGTTAAATATTTGTTAAGTATGACGCCAAGAGTTTTCACAGAGGAAGAGAAAGGAATATCTACGCCTTCTAAAGTTATATTGGGAACAAGTGAAGCATCTATTAACGTCGTTGCACGTTTGGAAGTAATTAAAATTGAGTTTGATTTGACTGGATTTAGAATCAAACAATTATTTGCTAACCATTTAGCCAAATTACTCAAGTCTTTGTTCATCTTTGTTATACAAGTATCTATGTGCCTTGGTGAAGAAGATAGATACAGTTGAACATCATCCGCATACATGTGATACTTACAGTGTTTTAGAGATTGTGGTAAGTCATTAACATAAAGGCAGAAAAGAAGAGGCCCTAAAACACTACCTTGAGGAACCCCACAAGGGAGGTTACGCTGACCAGAAACTAACTTGGCAACCGCCACATACTGTTTTTGGTTGCATAAATAATTTTGGACCCGCTTGGCAGCTGAAGTAGAGAAACTAAATTTTTGCACAAGTTTATGTAGCAAAATGTCGTGGTTTACTGACTGGAATGCTTTGCTATAATCCAGTAAGTTAAGTATGGTTATCTCTCTCTTGTCCAAAGCAGAACGTATATCATCATTAATACTGGTAAGGGCTGTAGAAGTGCTGCAATGTTTACGAAACCCGAATTGAGAAGTGTCTAAAAGGTTATAAGTTCGAAGGTGCTCACATATTTGGTCGCTTACAATATATTCAAGAGCTTTAGATAGGACAGGTAATATTGAAATAGGCCTTAAGTGCTCTGCAGACCGGACATCCTTAATCTTAGGGAGAGGCAGGACTCGTGTTGTCTTCCACAAGACTTTGAATGTTCCGGTAGTAAGGGAAAGATTAAATAAATTGGTAATTGGGGAAAGGACGAAAGGTCCTGATCAATGTTATGGTTATTTCATCAGCATCTATAGCAGTGGATGTTATCCTCTTAATCACTTTCATTACATCCTGTGGGGTAACATAAGTGAAAGAGAAACCATTTTCTTCAAAATTAGAGTTATTGTAAGACTCGAAGACAATTATGGCGACCCATCCGAAACAGGAGGCGAGGAATGCTTTCTGGAAGAATTATGCGTCATCACAATAATGCCTCACATTGCTGCTGCAACTCAAGAATTGTTGTATCAGTTCGGATGGCAATTTGCGATTATCCACCCTATAGTCCGGACCTTGCTTCTACCGATTTCCACCTTTCCTCTAAGCTAGAAAAGTTTCTTGACGGTAAATGCTTTGGAATTGATGAAGATTTTAGATTATCTGCCAAAGTAATAATTATTTTAATTCTTTAACCGTACAATGCATGTTTTTTTTTTATTTTCTGTGAAAAATAGTTTTGCAAGAGAAAACAAAAATAAGTACCGGTACGCTTAATAGTGCCAATTATGCGGAAACTGTGGAATTACAACTGGCTTCGAACGTTCCTAATCTAATTCTAACATGCATTAGAAACTGCAAACCGTTATGTAGGAAAGAACAGATTATTTACCACTATAATCCATATCTGTCCCACTATGCATTGTAAGGTTAATAAAAAATATTGAAGAATGTATAGTTAGCACTTGGTTTAATGAACTGGCGACAGAAGAGTATAACAAGAAATTCTGAAGAGATATGAAGTTTACATGAAGGTGGTGATTATGTAGAGAAGTAAGGTGAGGTTCAGGTAGGTAACATAATTGTTTTTCTTTTTTAAAAAATAAATATTTTGTTTTCCATTTTGTATAAGTAAACGGTCTTAATTTTCTGGGGGGCCGCGGTGACCCAGTGGTACTTTAGGCTCTTTAGATTTGACTAGTGCTGAAAAGGGAGAAACTATGGATAATGTTACTAGTGCTGAGAAGTTGTATCACATGAATCGGTGGCAATAACCGAGTGGTTTCGGGCGTTAGGCTTCGGATCATGAGGCATAATCCACTGGGGGTTCGAGTGCCCCTGAAGAATATGGTAGGAATTTTAACTGTCCTCGATATTTCTGTAATTGTGTCCCTGTCATGTTTGGATTTCATGGAATGCACCTGAGATGAGTATGGAGACTAATATCCCGATTGGGACGAAGTTTTTTGGAAAAATATGGTAGAGCGTTCACCTCTGATACATGGGGTCCCAGCTTGGATCCCAGCTCGCGCCAAGTAGGCTTTGTGGTGCACAAAGAAAGCGTGAGTTGGTTTCCTCGAGGTTCTCCCTTTTCCTCCCACTTTCTTCGTTCCATTATTACATTCATGTCTCATCATCACCGTCTGTTTTAACCTAGGTAGCATAACCTTGAGACGTAAAATTCAAAGAATTAATTTCATTTTTATCTTCTGGATGACCCACGTACTTCATTAGTGGAAAAGAAGTTGGAACCTTCTTTAACCTCCCTTCGAATACGTATTTTAAACAATCCTTCCCAGGTCTGTATCCACGGGCTGGGGACAAGGGGGCCGTCCCCCTAATTTTTTCTTGCCCCCCACCCTAAAATTTTCATGGATTGCTTGCAAAAAATTTCGATTAATTCTGTGTGTAACCACTAAGAATAAAATGCAATATAGAAGAGATTATTCCAAGAATTTTTCCATTTTAACTATTTAACGAACACTTCTAAACTTATTTTAAAGGAGTTAAAGTAAAGTTTATCAGTCTTCTCGAATCCTCGATATGAAATGACACAATACATATTGATGCAAGTTTTTACGAAAAGAAGGCATATATTCATAATACTTCATGCCACAGTAGTAATAGCGATCTGGGAGGTAGGAGACGAAGTGTAAAGTGTTTGCTGCAAGCCAAATCATAAAAACAGGAACAGGAGCAAAGCATTTATCTTTTGTCAATTGCTGTAACGGCGGTAGCTTATTGTGATTCTATTGTGTAGTTGTAGTACATATATGAATTGCAAAATTCTTGTCAATAGCAAACCTTAGATTAACTGTGGAACAATTACTTATGAATTTAATTAAGAGCTCCGAGTTCCGTTAAAGATGATTGATTCTAGTAGGGTCCAAATTATTGTGGTGTGATATGTGAAACAAGAACTGTGGTGGAACATTCACCGAAAAAGCAAAGACTTTCGTATCTTTGTTCTCGTAGAATAAAGTTAAGTTAAATTACCTTAATTAGATGAGTAACTGAGCAAGTGAACATATTTAACGTTTAAGTTTAAGGATTAAATTCTGGGTTGTGGAGCCAGGACTAGTAAAAATTTGCAAGATTTAGAGGAGAAATTAAATAACAAATTGTTTTGTATGGTACTTGGAGTGGAAGATCCCGTGGAAGTAGCTAGTTTTCATATAAAAACGTTGTAAATTGGAACTATTTCTTAGTCGCGTACGCGTAATAATGAATTCAACATGAAAGAAGCAGTGATGCTTTTACTCGATAACAGATGGGTGTAGCGTTTTACTTATATAGAGAAAAATCCGTTCTACGGACAGTGGTTTTTTATATATACAAATATACGGAATCTTCTTGCTTACTACAAAACTCAGAAGGGAACATACGTTATCCGTATGCTACATAGGCACTACCCTTAGTTGTAACATCATGCCGATGCAGAATATCTGATGTCTAACAGTCTTTCTTATATTACACACATATATAAATGTTACCCTCGTCAGCTATATGTTCTATACGTCCGTTTGTATGTGAGATCCTGATCGCCTATATTGTTTCACACGGAAAGTATGTATAGATGGAGCACTTATACAGAAAGTATTATAAAACATGCGTTTTCAGTGATACGCTTGCTATACGTTAAATCCAAAAACTACAGGATTTACAAATGTAACATACGATATTACATATGCCGCATACATTTTTTTCTCACTGTGGCTTTGAATAACATTATAGTATTTCTTTTAGCTGTTTTAGTATGTGTCTTCTTGGTATAGTGTACAGATGATTCATTTATATAAAACGAGTTCAATTTAAGATTTTAAACAAGAACTTACAAGTAAGGTTTCCTAGGTGATACACGCCGATTTTAATCAAACTTCACAGGTTTGTAGAACAGCAAAAAATAAGCGACACGTATTTTTTTTGTAGCGGCCCATATGCATATTTAGGCGGTATAATAGGGCTGTCAAATTGGGACAACAAAGCATACTTTAGGTAATAGCGTGAAAACGAGAAGAGATAGCCAAACGTTGTAAAAGAGCAAGTTGTCATGACACGATAAGCATTTCAATAACGCATAGCGCTTCCACGGGGATAACACACAACATCCGCAAATGGACCAATCAGAGATGAAAAGCAGTCACAGAACTTTATCTATTACGCGGAATCCAAATAATGTAGGTAAGAATAAAGAATGATAAAGAATAAGTAATACGTGTTTTTTCGTTTTTGCAAGATGAGACAAAAAAAAGTAAATAGATGCATCGTTATCTCAATGTCAAAAGATTGGAGAACTGGGAATAAGAAGATGTGAACGCCTGTATGAGAGGCAACCTGTCAATCAGTTTTGTAGAACTGGTTGCAGGTGACAGGTAGAATCCTGCTCGAGAGATAAATACCAAACATGGTCTTATTGATCAATTGTTTATATGTTATATCTATTAGTAGTTAGTGATTGCGAACAGTTCAATGCTCATGATCAGTAATTTGAAAGCCACCCAGCATTAAACGAAATCACACCCTTCCTGTAAGAATCGGCCGTACAGGATAGTAATACAAACATTGATATTGTTTTGCAACAAGCCCCGTTGTAGGGATAAATAGGCCCCTTTGCGGGATACTAAACAACATGAATTGCATGTTCTTCGGCTTTAGTTATGCCCAATTCTTTGTCAATGACACTAGACCTGTTTTCTAGAAGTTTGTGTTCGGAATGCTACGTTTAGTTCTATCTATTAATACATCAGAGGAATGGTTTCCAATATTGTCATGTGGCAAATTCAAACGCATTTGAATGGCCAAGAACGGAATTTATGTACTGTTTTCGTATGTATATCGAACTGTTTGTTAGTTAGTTGTAGGACTTTTAATTTTTGTTCAATGGAACTGTTTTGTTAGTTAGTTGTAGGACTTTTCATTTTCATTTGACGTGCCATACTTTATACTGTTTATATTTGTATATTTCGAAACAAATACATGTAGCCATGAACCATTTAATATCGTTTTAATACTGCTTATGTCAAGAAAGTTCTATTAGGCTCATGTCCGATTTCAATAAGAATCATTTGTATGACGAATATTTACTGCAATTGCTTATATTCGTTCCATACAATATTCGACATTACGCTACATTCTGTTAAATAGCAGTCGGCTATGGTTCAACATACAGCATATTACCGAAAATAGTGCTTGTGTAACACATTCATGTGTTTTGGTTTAAATGCATGTTCATATGCATGTGACTATGAATTGTCTATTTTTGTAAACCTATTCAATTGTGTTCAACATGTTGTTTAGTATCCCGCGAAGGGCCTATTTATCCCTACAACGGGGCTTGTTGCAAAACAATATCAATGTTTGCATTACCATCCTATACGGCCGATTCTTACAGGAAGGGTGTGATTTCGTTTACTGGCTGGGTGGCTTTTAAATTACTGATCATGAGCATTGAACTGTTCGCAATCACTAACTACTAATAGATATAACATATAAACAATTGATCAATAAGACCATGTTTGGTATTCATCTCTCGAGTAGGATTCTACCTGTCACCTGCAACCAGTTCTACAAAACTGATTGACAGGTTGCCTCTCATACAGGCGTTCACATCTTCTTATTCCCAGTTCTCCAATCTTTCGACATTGAGATAACGATGCATCTATTTATGTTTTTTGTCTCATCTTGCAAAAACGAAAAAACACGTATCACTTATTCTTTATCATTCTTTATTCTTACCTACATTATTTGAATTCCGCGTAATAGATAAAGCTCTGTGACTGCTTTTCATCCCTGATTGGTCCATTTGCGGATGTTGTGTGTTATCCCCGTGGAAGCGCTATGTGTTATTGAAATGCTTATCGTGTCATGACAACTTGCTCCTTTACAATGTTTGGCTATCTCTTCTCGTTTTCGCGCTATTACCTAAAGTATGCTTTGTTGTCCAATTTTGACAGCCCTATTATACCGCCTAAATATGCATATGGGCCGCTATAAAAAAAATACGTGTCGCTTATTTTTTGCTGTTCTACAAACCTGTGAAGTTTGATTAAAATCGGCGTGTATCACCTGGGAAACCTTACTTGTTAGTATAAAACATTAACAAAAAATATAACTTTAATTGTAAACAAGCGAATTACTTCAAAGTTACCCGTCCACCTAATTTTCAACAAAAGTAATAATAAAATCTACAACCATCAATTTCTACTTAAACTTTACTCATTTTATGTTCTGTTACGTTACCTCGAGGTTGTGAGTACGGAGGAGGAACCACAATTACATATGAGAATCCATTATTAACTTAAAGGGAGACTGGCGGGCCGCGTGGAGAACGATTGTGGGTAGTTAATGGGGAGTGCGAAGTTGAGAGGGAAGAACGAGGGAAGCGAGAAGCCAAAGTAAGGTGGGATAATGCACTACTACTTTACTAAGGTTACGTTAAGGTAATTGTAGAGAACTCCGACATCAGGCGAACTTCGACACTTCATAGTTAGCAACACTGTAACTTCTAGCTGAAGGACAGTAAAAGATTATCGAGGTGGATGCAGGAAAGCTTTAAGACGTGTTGTGAAAGGTCTCGCCGCTACAGTTGAATTTACTGGGATAGAAGAGGCGATAAAAAGAGAAGAGCATGCATCCGGAAATATGTGTGTCTTATAAAATTGTTATACTGAAAGGTAAGAAGTGCTATCAAGATCATTGCGAGTTGTTGTTTATTGAGCATTGTGTGGTGGCACAAGCTCCTTGCTGAGTATTGGCGTACAAATCGTTTGTCCGTGCAGTGTTGCTAACTGTACCTAAAATGTACTAAATTGCAGTGTGCTATTATTGGGAACTCCGACATAGGAAAATAGGGGAACTTCGACACTACTCAAAATCAAATCCAATCAGTGTCCGAGGAACAGGTTCTATCTTTGATCTTAGAACCTTATTACAGCCAGTACTTATAGATGCACTACTTCAAGTCTGAGTATTGAATTCACATAGATTGGAAGTCTTAGTTTCACACTGTGATTCTCACTTGTATACAATAGTAATGAAAAGAAAAGTTCTAAACAGCGTCAAAACAATAATCAGGAACTTTCCAAATGCAATAATTATTGCCATTCTGATCAGGGACATAGCCAAAAATATATCATAGAATAATATTTGGCATAATAGAGAAATGCGCTTACAGACATATACGGATATACCAAGTCTTATGTGGCGTAACCAGCTGATATGTGGGTCATATGCTCGGTTAGAGTACTTCATGGGCTTTTGTGACACGAAGTTTAGTATTTTATTTCAGTACGATAGAGGTCGGGCGAATTACAGGTAAGAATTGGAATATTCCCACAAAGAATGGAAAGAACAAAATATTAAATTGATGCCACAATTTTGAGACACCCTGTTGATTCAAGGAAAGACAAAAAATGTTATATAATATTAATAACAGTCTATAACTTTGAATCTGGTTAAGAGAAATGTACTGTAGAATATAATTTGTTTATCGATCTTGTAATTAGTATTAATAGTTTTATTCTTTGCTGAAAAAAGGAAATAAGAGAAATAGAACATTGGAAATGTATTTCATCATTTAAACTGGCAAGTAGACAGGATTTCCTAATAGGGGGGTCCAGGACATGAAATACTGTGGTAAGCACAGCAGGGGCTCCATCATTCTAAATTATTTTACTGGCAACATATAGTGGTTCGTTTAACCAGGATTTCGTAATGGCAGGGGGGAAGGGAAGCGTGATATGAAATACGGTACTGTGCTTATCATATTAGGAGCTCGATTAATTTAAACTAGTTTACTGGCAACATATATTGTTTTGTTAGGACAATAAAATGAGGATATGTTAATAAACATTTTAATGACAAACAATGAAGAATTCTCGACTAAAAGAATATAAAAAAAAAGTATTGAAAAAGATTTTACAACTTCTACGTTCCTTTCTCTGTTCATTGAAAAACAACAATTTCCCTTTCATTATAACCTCAACTATTATAAAAAGTACATATCCAATAATGTCTTGTAAAATATTTTACAATATCTGCGTTCCTTTCTCTTTTGAATTCAGGTGTTAACCGAACTGTCTTTCCACATAACTATTTAATTTTTATTATTCCGTCAACTACTATCTGTTCCAAATGACAAGTTAAAAGAGCTATAGAAAATTGTTTCTAAAATAACAAGTTTGATACTGCAGAGAAGCGATGACGAAAAATTATGATAAAAAATGTCAACAGTATCACAGAACGGCGCTATATTTTCGAAAGCTTGAATTTTCCCTGACTAGTAGCAGAAATTCTCAGAATTCCGCAACTTTGCTAGAAATTTCAAATTCCCCCACTTTTCCAGCATATCATGCTCAATCGCCACCATGTATTGCAAGTAATTCAGGTAACTCGTTCCTCGAAAGGCTGGAGTGTAGAGGAAACAATGAGAAGTGCATATGCCGACAATCTTTTTTCGTTTCTTTTTGTTTTATCCTTCCTTAATTTTCTTTATCTCTGATTTCGAAGAGGAGTCCGACACCCTTCCCCTCCCATTGGCTAAGTGCCTCCGTTCAAGGTTGAATGTCGTCGTGGGGCGTAAACAGCTTGTAGCTCGGCATAAGTTTCGTGAGAACAACTTCATTTCCCGAAGGTCAGATGCTGCTAAGGAACGCGAAAGACGTGTAAGGGCATGGAGTGAAACACGTAGTCGTTTGATTGAGCGAAAAATACTCAAAACGTTGATTTATTCTTTTCTCTTTTGCGGAGAATGAGTCCGGAAACACTTTCTCTCCTTAATTCTGGATTTGGCGAACAGGAATATTATCGAATATTTATTCGTTTATTTTGGGATAATCCTTGCTTGGGTTTGGTTTGGAGACAATCCCGCGTTCGCTAGAGTGAACAGAATTTAAATTTGTAACCAATACAGTAGCTTTGCTATTAAACGTTTGGCCTTGCAACTCGTTATTATAGTTCGTGTTAACGTAATTATAGCTTTGTTCAGGGAATTAACTAGCTCTTTAATACATATAATTATTTACAGGTATTATAATTAGTTATAATATAATTACTCATAATTTATAATATAGATATTATAATTAGTTTATTTTGTTGTCAAATTAACCTTAATAGCTTTTCGAGTGTTAGCTACAGAAACAAAGTATTCAAGGATCGTTTTATGCTCCCAGCGAGAACTCATGTGGTTCGGATTCTGAAAGGGAAGTTAAACTCAACATAAACTCAACTCACTTTATGCTACCCTATTTAGCTCTTGTCAAAACGGAATTTTGCTATTCTTTTTGAGTTTTTACTTAAGATTTTGCTGATATTTTTGAAGTTGTCTTTTGAAAATGCTTCTTGTTTTATTGCATTTTTATTGTTCGCATTTGCCTGTTAATTTAGAACTATTCGGAAGCTTGTTTTTACGCATTTAATTATATTTCGCGTTCAGCGTCGTTATTCAATAGCTCTTTACCGCTATTGGCTTCTAATAACTGTTTGAAGAGTTTGAATTACGCGAATTGTTTGCGCCTTGGTGTTTCTGTTTTTAAGAAATAATAGCAAACTGTTGAAACTCTTAAGATTGTTATTTAATAATTAAGTTTACTAAGTTAATAAAATAGATACTGAAAATAGATCAAATCATTATATAGATACTTCAAATATTAAATATTCGAGTTATTTAGCTTAACGTTACGAGAAATTTGAATGTTATTTTTGGCTGTTGTTCAATCTATTTATATTTGAAATAAAAAGTAAAACATTCGACTCCTGCGTTTAATATTATACTGATCATATCTTTTTTTCATATCTGAATATATTTGATCGTATTTTGTGTAATTATTATATTTGAATATTTGCAATTTCTGTCTGAAGTGACATTTAGAAATAAGCACCGGGAGACTAACCATTTACGTCGGAGGAGAACTAGATCCGAGCTACACTGGTGGTTTGCTACCTTTTGGCATTTTGGATAATATTTTTGTTATTCGTTCAAACAGGCAATTGAGACTAAACCAGGTTATAGGATCACTTCACACACACGAGATAATTCTTGTTTAGTTTTCTTTAGTTACTTAGTATTGAAATTTGCTAAGACGCAATAAATTAAACTTAGTATTGAAATATAGCTGAAATTTGCGAAGACGTAATAAATTAAACTTAGTATTGAAATACAGCTGATATTTGCTAAGACGCAATAAATTAAACTTAGTATTGAAATATAGCTGAAATTTGCTAAGACGCAATAAATTAAACTTAGTATTGAAATATAGCTGAAATTTGCTAAGACGTAATAAATTAAACTTAGTATTGAAATACAGCTGATATTTGCTAAGACATAATAAATTAAACTTAGTATTGAAATACAGCTGAAATTTGCTAAGACGTAACAAATTAAACTTAGTATTGAAATATAGCTGAAATTTGCTAAGACGCAATAAATTAAACTTAGTATTCAAATACAGCTGATATTTGCTAAAACATAATAAATTAAACTTAGTATTGAAATACAGCTGATATTTGCTAAGACATAATAAATTAAACTTAGTATTGAAATACAGCTGAAATTTGCTAAGACGTAATAAATTAAACTTAGTATTGAAATACAGCTGAAATTCGCTAAGACGAATCAAATTAAACTTAGTATTGAAATACAGCTGAAATTTGCTAAGACGTAATAAATTAAACTTAGTATTGAAATATAGCTGAAATTTGCTAAGACGCAATAAATTAAACTTAGTATTGAAATATAGCTGAAATTTGCTAAGACGTAATAAATTAAACTTAGTATTGAAATACAGCTGATATTTGCTAAGACATAATAAATTAAACTTAGTATTGAAATACAGCTGAAATTTGCTAAGACGTAATAAATTAAACTTAGTATTGATATACAGCTGAAATTCGCTAAGACGAATCAAATTAAACTTAGTATTGAAATACAGCTGAAATTTGCTAAGACGTAATAAATTAAACTTGCTGACGCTATAGACATGAAAAACTATCAGCAGCCAAATGGATTACGCCCAACTGGGTGATGAATAGGCGCGTATCAGTTTCTATGTGTCAATATTTCTGGCCTTTTTGATCAGAGTTCGCTAGCTATTAATTTACGTAACTTTCCAAATACCTCATGATGCTGTGTAAATACCAGAAACTTTTAATGCTACTTGCGAGAATAGAATCAGGGACCATGCACAAAGAGGTCGCGCACGCTGATAATGCTGCTAAACTAGAGCTAAGCAACAACAATTTTAGGAATGATAAAAAAAAAAGTCTCAAAAGATTGCGATCTTGGAGATTCTTTTGTGATCAGGGGCTACAAAATTTTTGAAGAGCCCCTAAATTGAGTTTTCATATTTTTTTGCGGAATAAGCACATCGTACTGAGTTAACTGGTAGTTTGGGATTTTCTACACTATATGTAGTTCTCCAGATATAAGGTCTACCAGAAAACTTTTGCCTGAAATGTATTGATCCAATAATAATAGTAATAATAATAATAATAATAATAATAATAATAATAATAATAATAATAATAATAATAATAATAATAAAATTTAAACGTATACTTTCTTGTTTAACGTTCTCTATTCACACGGTAGTAAATGATAAACTGTAAATTTTGGGGACTATATTAAGAAAAAAAGAATTGAAAAAGAATCTACTGAAATCTTGTGTAAGTTTAAGAATAGGGTTATGGGAAGTATGTTCATCTCTGCACATGTCTTCGTAAAGTTTGTTATTGGTGACAAATTACGCTATGTATTTAAATGAATTTTAACATGTCTACATAGATAAGAATAGTCACAAGTGAAACATAGTATATGAATGTGAAACCCATTACGGTTTCACTGTACTAAAGGAGAAAGGACTTGAGCCAAGTCAAGTTAGTCCCCTGCCTACGCCAATTATAGTGATTAAATCAACTTTGTTACTCTTATTTGCCTAACAAGATATACATAGTAACTATTTTATTACCTTAATATACTATTGTCTAACTGTCTGAGAGTGATCTTTTCGCCTTTGGTGCATGGGGTCCTGGTTCGACTCCAGCTCGCGCCAAGTGGCCTTTGTGATGGACAAATACCGTGTGCGTGGGTATACTCAGAATTGTCCGTTTGCTCCCACTTTCTTCATTTCACCATTTCATCCACTTCTCATCAACATCGTCTCCTTTAGCTTAGCCGGTATAAGTGTGAGATGTAAAACTCAAGACTTCATTTTATTTTTTCATATATATTTTTATTCTCTTTGCTTTCGAGCAACGATAGAAGAGAAGAAAATATGGTATCATAAGAGAAATCGAATTCGAGATTTCAGTTTAGTCACACCATTCATGATCTCTACATGTCGAAAAAGGGATGTTTAAATATCTGTCCATCTGTCCGTTCGCGCCGTTTGTAAAGATGATTACTCGCCTAGAGGCCTTGAGCTCCTTCATTGCTAAGCGGTTAGTGTACGCGCTTTTGGCGTGTGAGACCCGGGTGGAATCTCATGTGTTTCGGATTCCACGTTAATCAGTAAGTCCCGTCACATGTACCCTCGCTGATGAAAGGAGTGTTAAACTCAAAATCAACTAAACTCTCCTAAAGGCCATACCGTTCAACATAGCAAGACGAAATTTAAAGTTTTTATAAGATTTCTAGAAACATTTAAAAAAATCTCCTACCTCCAAAAAATTAAAAATTAAAGTTTATTATTGAAATGTTGAAAACTAAAGTTTACTTTTTACTCAAAAAACGACTCTAACTACTTCGTTCATATTTCTTACATCAATGTTCCAGTTGTTTTTCTAACAAGGGATGGATGTGAACTGCCATAGCTAGATTTTTGAGAAAATTGGTACCCTTAACCAATAGCATTTGCGAAGTGAATTAAATCATCGTTACAACCA
Organism: Thermobia domestica; assembly: GCF_964235325.1. Taxonomy (NCBI): domain Eukaryota; kingdom Metazoa; phylum Arthropoda; class Insecta; order Zygentoma; family Lepismatidae; genus Thermobia; species Thermobia domestica. The sequence goes on from NC_137461.1 coordinate 74,825,015, forward strand.
ACTAATCAAAAGAACTCTAAATCGATGAAATTTAGCCAATTAGAATTTAACAAAGATAATGTAATAAAGAATGTGACATCTATGGTAAACAATCCAATATCCAAAATTTTAGGAAAGAATCTAGACCAAAATAAAACAAACGTAGCTCCCAATCACAGCAACAAAATGTGGTTTAAATGGTAGATTAACAGATAGTGGACCACAATGTGCCGCCTTATCTAAAAACTGTACAATCACCTAGAATGGAAGATGGCCCTGTAAAATATTACATTATCATTAAGAAGGTAACTCTAGCGAAATACATGGGTCAGGTCTCCTTGAGCACGATTAGAGATAGCGACCAGCGACGCAAATCTGTCTTCAACATTGGTAGGACGGATAAAACTTTTTTTAAAACGATGTTAAAATTTTTATGAAGTTGAAAAACAATTTTGTGGAGGATCAGGGGTGTAGATTTGTTTTCAACATTGGGAGGCGGGCAGATTTGAAGCTTATTCTGGAGGATATCAATTTAATCTTACTTTCCTTTATGCAATCGGACACAAATTATCACATTTCTCACGGAAAAAAACGAATTTTTCTAATCGGATTACTGGAGGGAACAGTCCACCGCAGTTCTAAGGTTGGAGGGGACATGTTCCCTCGTCAACCCTGGGATTTGCGGCTGTGATAGCGACAAGCGGTATTTTGAAATGAACTTAAAGTTTTAAAACTAGATACCAGCTTGTCTGAATCACTATTCAAACCGGAATTTAAAAAATGAAACACTTCCGACTTAACAGTGACTGCCATCTGTAGAGACGATAATGGATAGGGAAAAACGGTTTTCCGTATTCAATTAAATGTCTTAGGAAAGTATTCCACCTTCACCCTAATCTCTGTACTAAAACCGGAAGTGTAGATATTTGGTTTCAATAGTAATCGGGAAAATATCATGTGACATAAACCAAACTCCTTTACGTGGTTTGCACGTGACCCTATTACTTGTTTTAATATATATGTAACATGGAAATAATTTCATGCTCCACTGTTTTAAAATATGTTCTCTAGAAGCAACGGTCATGTGTTTATCGATCATTTAAACAGCATTAATGAACTCATTTCAGTTGTAGTGCACCACTGAATATTTGTCATAATTATTTTGAAATGAATTTATTGCCATTTTTTAAAATTATAAGTGCATATCTGCTTATCTGTGGTCATCTGTGTGCAGTGGGCGAAAGGTACGAACTATGATAATCAGGTTATGTTTGTATTTATCTTAGTGTGCATGGTGCTTTATGCCGAATGGTAGAAAAAGGAATTGATTTCTTAGTAAATAAACAAGTAACAATGTCATACGTACAACTCGTGAAAGAGTTTGGTTAGTATGGTGTAATACTTTCTCAGTTAATATTGAAACAGAACAAGGTGTTAGATTTATATATATATATATATATATATATATATATATATATATATTTACCAGACAGATTAAAGCGAAGATTGAATATATTCTTGTGACGATGAACTAATTACAGAAGGCTGCTTCCTAATTACTCTATAGCGATCAATGTAAAAAAAAAAAAAAAAAAAAAGGAAAGAAAAAAATATAGTGTTTATTCTTAGAATGCTAAATCGACTTTTTTTTTAAAAAAATAAAATAACTGCTCATACATCTTATTGTTCTTGTCTGTGTAGAGCAATATTGAAACCGGAAGTTGTCGTGGATTTCCACCATTTCCGGTTTTAATAGATTAATCTCTAAGTTTTGCGCCCCACTCTTATGCCGGCTAGGCTAAAGGAGACAGTGATGACGAGAAATGAATGAAATGGTATTTATAGAATGAAGAAAGTGGGAGAAAACGGGTGAACCCACACACATTGTGTTTGTCTACAACAAAGTTCACTTTACGCGAGATGGGATCGAACACAAGACCCTATTCACCACATAGAGGTACACGCTCTACCACTGAGCCCTAGGTTTTAGTAGAGAGTTAAAGATGGAAATCATAGTATTCTTGGGACGTTTTACCGATTGCAAGAAACCAGTACATGCTATCTAATACTTGTTATTTACATGCTAAAATTTTGCTTTATAGTGATCGTTAAAGCCGGAAATGGTTGATATCTACTACTTCCGGTTTAAACGTAGACTACATCAACGAACTCCATTGCTAACTTATGTCACTCTACATCCTCGCCAAAAACCATAGTTATCCATCAAATAGTTCTTGATCCTCGTAGTTCGGGCAAACACTGGATCCATACAGACAGGAAAAAATATTGTAGAGTTTTGTTCACGAATCTCCGCCGCGTTTTTAATTATTTTTTCGCCGTCAACCGCGGCAAGATTCGTGAGCTCTACTATAAGCATTAAATATCTTACCTGAGAGAAGCATAGAGTAGACCTCTGGTCTTTTGAGCTTAGAGAACTTGAAACTTAGCCTACAAACGGAAAAGTGTTTAAGTATCTAACGAAGCAAGGTTGTTTTGTAATTTTATAATATAAAAATATTAGTTATTACAAACCACGTTTTGTGTGAAAAAATAAACCAGGCATGACGAAGAATGAAGACAAAAACAAAAAAAAAACGAAAAAAAAACATGTTTTATAACCTTTTTGAGTAGATTTAACTATAAACTTGCCAGAAAAAAGATGGCTTTAAAAATAACGAAAGAAAGAACTTTCAGAAAGACTGGAAATAGAATATGCAATTATTATAACCTATGCAGAATACAAAATAACCTTGAATTTAATGAGCAAAAAATCTGATTTCTACATAACACACGCAGATAAATATTTTAAAGGAGACTTATACTGTACGTGCTCACTATGTCTACCCCCACTCCACGCTTTCATCCGACGTTATTTGAAATAGGCCCCAGGTTTATGATTTTACTCAGTTATTTTAAGTGGTTTTGATCTTTATGGGCCTTATGCAGAGTCGTTTTGACGTGCGATTAGTGAAAACTACAGAGTTCGACTAAAATATGTTTCCTGCAGTAGTCAACTCTGTAGTATGACGAGACCGAGACGGACTTTTATATACCGAAACGAGACTGAGACCGAGACGGGCTTTTACATACCGAGACGAGACCGAGACCGAGACAGACCTCTATAAATCGAGACGAGACCGAGACGAGACCTTGGTCAGACTCGAAAGTCTCGGTCTCGTCTCGAATATTGACAGCTAATTTGCCTTTACTCAAAATTAGTTCCGTTGCTGTGTGAGATAATATGGGAATGGGTGGCTGATGTATATACAATGGCGTATTTAGGGAGTAGGTGTCGTTCTCAAGCTCCTCCCGAAATAAATTTCTGATCATTTTTTCGCATTGCACGTACAACACAAATGTTTCTTACCCGTTCTTCAAGCCTCTCCCGAAACAAAATCTACTGCTAATGTATATAATCCTCTCTCTCTCTCTCTCTCTCTCTCTATATATATATATATATATATATATATATATATATATATATATATATAACTCTATGGCCTATGGAACCCGAAGTTCAATGCCGCGTTCACAAAAGCTCTACATTGACTTCTATTCTTAGCTAACTGCATCCAGTTTCTACTTTGTATTCCAATCTCTGCGAGGTTCATCTTAATATTGTCCTCCCATCTGCGCCTAGGTCTTAATAATGGTCGTTTTCCGATTGGTCTTCCAGTCAAGACTTTGAAAGCGTTTCTACTTTCTTCTATTCTAGCTACATCGCCCGCCCACCTAAGTCTCCTAGACTTGACGACCCTAACAATGTTGGGTAAACCGTATAAATTATGTAGTTCCTCGTTATAAAGTTTCCGCCAGTCCCCATTCCCGTTCCTCTTGGGATCGAATATTCGTCTCAGGATCTTGTTCTCAAATACTTTCAGTCTATGTTCTTCCCTCAGAGTAAGTGACCATGTTTCGCAGCCATACAAAACAACAGGCATGATTATCGTTTTGTATATTTTAAGTTTCAAATTCCTCGACAGAATTCGCGACGACAAGAGATTTTGAACCGAATAGTAACACGAATTCCCTGCTTTTAGTCGACATTTAATTTCTTCGTGGATATGATTTTCCTCTGTTAATATAGATCCTAGATATTTGAAACTACCCACTTTATCGAAAGTATTATTTAATATTTTAACACATCTATAATTTGCTGTATTACGGTCCCGACGCACTTCCATGTATTTAGTTTTCCCTGCATTTACTTCTAAACCCATGTCCCTGCAAGCGTTTAATAAGATCTCTGCATTTCTTTCTATTTTTCTCCTATCATCTCCTATTAAATTTACATCATCAGCATATGCCATAACCTGGTGAATACCGTTCAACTCTAGGCCCTGGTTGCTATCTTTGATTTTCTTTATAGCGTATTCCAGAAGAAAGTTAAATAATAATGGCGACAACGCATCTCCTTGTTTCAGGCCATTTTCGACGTGAAAGCTCGTGGACAAAATTTTTCCTACCCGGACTTTACTTTGGGATTCATTTAAACACATCTTAATTACTCTAATTAGCTTTCTCGGTATTCCGAGTTCTGTAAGGATATATATATATATATATATATATATATATATATATATATATATATATATATATATATATATATATATATATGATCGATCCAGGATATTATCAAGGGAGGGGCTAAATCATACTTTACCTCTTTATCCAGTGTAAAGCAGGATTGAAGCTCATTTTATTCAGTGTATCTGAGCGTTAAGGGGGGATATAGCCCTTCCCTTGGATCCGCGCCTATATATATATATATATATATATATATATATATATATATATATATATATATATAATTAAAAATGCTGAAAATGTGTGCCATGTTGTGTTCAATATTGAAGGGAAAATTCTTCCAGATACTCTGCAATACCACTAGATAAACAAGCAGTGTTGCCAACGCATAATAAATTTGTATTTTTTCAAATTACAATATGTAAGGTATTACCTATTTCTAATTTAGATATTAAATAAAACCACCATACCACATACATTATTCAGTGTAACAAAGGACAGTACAGTATCACCGACATCAACATTTTAGAGATCTCTAATAACTCAAGTCCTGCCTCCTGCCTCTAGTCAGATTGACTTCAAATCTGGTGCTTTTTTTTTAAAGTGTAAAATTGTGCCTCGCAATTCAATGGACAACGAGGGAATGAATCAATGACAGAAGTGTTCAGTTATTTAGATCTGTAAAATAAATGTGTTTTTCTTTTATAGGTATTTTTCCTCCTGTGTTTTTTTTTTTTTTTTTTTTTTTTTTTTTTTTTTTAATATATGCTACTTTGTGCTTATGAAAACTTCTACCATCATTAGTTCCCGAGTTGGCCATTTGAAGTTGCACTTTTCTTCTTCAGGTAAAAGTAGTGTTAAATTAAGGTATGATTATTTTTGTTAATTTGCTATAACCTACTATTGCTACCATGTTATATATACGAGATTTATTTGCATTCAAATTGAAATTTGAGGATATACAGCCATTCCATTTGTAGCGGAGGTTACATTTTTACTACTGCAAAGTGATATATTATGCAAATAAAACTTGTGCTATCCGTGTTGTATAGATCAAACAACACATACCCATGCCACCATTCATATGATAAAAGTACATGTGGAACTATCACATCGTTGTGAAGAAAAAACGTTATTTGTTGCGTAACGGAGGTTACATTTTTTGGGATTAGGTTTAACTTTTCGTACTTTTCCAATGAGAACTCTGGTTCCTTGTACCACTGAAACTATTGGTGTTCGATTTTTCTGTTTATTAAAAGATAAAACTAGGAAGTGAAAGAAGAGTTGTGAGGAGAAAATATAAAATTTGCTTTATTTCTGATATGTTTGTTGTGTAACGGAGGTTACATATGGTTTGTAACGGAAGTGACAAGAAATTTGAGATCAGTGACTAAACTACTCCTGAGGTACTATATCCTAATATAGCTCGGTTTATGTTACCACAATAATTATTTACATCATACATACAACTGTATGTAGTCTATAAACATGTTTATGTTTTAATGAATGTTCGTCTTATGCTAGTACCAAACAAGAAAAGATTTACAAACCGAGATATAATATCTCTGTAATACCAAACCGTGGGTATAGTATAGACGAGTGTATTACATAGCACAACTGAGACAATAGTCTGTTGATAACTGATACCAAGCTCAGGATTTCCACTCAATAGCAATACAAACTATTGTGCAGTGAAGTTGGAAAGTATAAAAAACTATAGAACATAAGATACAAAATAACTTCACTTTACGAAAAGAGACAATTGTAGCCGTTACTTGCGTAAAATAATTAACAAAAATAAATATACTCCCTCAAGTTTTAAAGCTTGTTTCTAGAAGATCGGGTACTTTGTCCAATTTTAATCAAATATTCACTTTTCATATTCACCAACTGGACCCGAAAATTTGTGCAGTATCCTGTTGCGTATTATTTTCAGATTTGCAGGAGGTAAAATTATGTTTATTTGCTTGTAACTAACTTACTTTTCATTATGTTCATCAAATTGAAACAATGTACTGTCACTTGGTTTGGGTACAAAACCTCGCGGCGACAACCTCGCCTGGCCAAAACCTCGCCTCCCAAAACCTCGCGGCCCAAAATCTCGCTGTGCCGAAACCTCGTCTGACCAAAACCTCGCTGGACAAAATCTCGCCTGGCCTAAACCTTGCCGTCCAAAACGTCACGGGCCGAAATCTCGCTGGGCCAAAACCTCGCCACCTAAAACCTCGCGCCCCAAAATATCTGCCATACGCAAAATCTCGCCTGACCAAAACCTCGTTGTAATGGTCTCGCAACACAGAATCTCGCCTGGTCTAAATTAAGTGAGACGTAGAGTCGCCTGGGAAGAAATGTTGTCAGGATAAAACCTCTTCACGACGAATTCTTCAATGTAGAATGTTCTATATATTACTATAGGTATATATTTAGTAATAACACATAATTACATTAAAATAATGACAAGAAAAATTCTAATGCATGCTTTGGAAATCTATATATATATATAAATTAAATGACTATGTTTGTTACATTATACCTCTTGAGCCATCCTACCAATCTCAATCAAATTTAAACATAGATGAGGTTCGAGCCTAGGATGTCTTTTATAATTTCACTTTATCGGCACGACAAATGGGAGGGGGAGTGGGATACACATATATATAGAGCCGTAGCTAGAGATTTCGGCGCCCGGGGCGAAGTAAAATTCGGCGCCCCTACTCTCACCACACCAAGCTCTTCCTTCCTTTTTCTCTTTTTACTTATAAGAAAAGCAGCAGATATTGTTATACTACATTGAATTTTTATTAAGCTGCAGGCGAGATTTTGGCTCACGAGGTTTTGGCCACGCGAGGTTTTGGGTGGCGAGGTTTTGGTCCGGCGAGATTTTGTCCCGCGAGATTTTGGGCGGCGAGGTTTTTGTCATGCGAGGTTTGGGGCGAGGAGGGTTTGGCCACGCGAGGTTTGGGGCGGGGAGGTTTTGGCCACGCGAGGTTTTGGCCCGGCGAGATTTTGGGCGGCGATGTTTCGGCCGCGAGATTTTGTCCGTATCCCCGTCACTTCCACCCAATTTTAGAAATGCCACCCGAACTTTATCATCTTCACATCCAGTCTGACAGATGCCTGCATACTTATAGGCAACTTTTCTTGCAGCGCCACACTTGAAATCAAGCAGAATGTAAGTTCCTGGCTTAATATTATGTGTTGAGAGTTCGGATTCCGATATAAATTTTTAAACTGATGGTCCAGGAACGCCAGAATAGTTCGTTTGTATGCTAGACAATGTGCCATTATTATCACCACCACTATCATCATCATCGTCATCAGTGTAAACATCACTATCCTTTAAATGCCTTTGAGATAATCTTTGTATGGCTGGTTGCTGAGTCGACCTCTAAGAAACATGTATTTTCATTAAGTTGGACGTTGCGGTAAGACAACTAGAATATTATTGTCATCGATTTTATCACAGTGATAGAAGTTCCATATACCAATGATATCAGTTGCTTACATCCAACGTTTCTTCAGGAGGAGGCCAGCCATTTCTTCATCACCTTGGGATATAAAAAGCACATTAATATTTTAGAGTAATTAGCATCATATTCATAGAAGTTTTATCCAAACAGTCCTTTCGATTTGACCACCTATGACATCTATCAGTCCTTTTCCATGTCCTGGTGCAAAGGTGAAGTTTTTATGTAACTAAGAAACCTATTGTTTCGATTATACATGAATTTACATCTTTATTTTGTGTAGAGGAGATTACATCGTGTCAGTGTCAATTCAAGACATGTAACCTCCGTTAAGCCTTTTCAAAAGGAAATAATATATTTGTAAACCAGTTTTTGTATGTGAGACATTAGTAATGTCTTCATTATTACTTTCCGTATGTTTGGTGCAGATAAGACACATATGTTCGACTTTACATGAACTCATCAATATTTTTTGTAACGGAGGATACATCATGTTGTTACGCATCAATCCCTGCACAAGTTTAATACAGTAGCTGCCTTGACAATACTTACCGTTTTCTTGAAAACTACAAGTGCACTTCTTTCGTTCCTCTTATAAATATGTTACTTTACTTCGCCTACTAAATTGACACAAGCTAGCCAAATTGATCTTGATTGAACGTATATATATGGGATGCAAATAAGCAACAAAATTTTACTCGCCCAAGAATAAAACTACTAGCCCATATCCTACATTAGAAATCATTTACTTACCTTCGGATTGATATTAAATACTCACCCGCACCGATGAACTACTCGCCCCGGGCGAGTGGGCGAGCAGTTATTTTCATCCCTTATATATATATATATATATATATATATATATATATATATATATATATATATATATATATATATATATATATGTGTGTGTGTGTGTGTGTGTGTGTGTGTGGGTGTGGGTGGGTGGGTGGGTGGGTGGGTATACATATATATATATATTGTTGTTTACTTGTTCCATATTATCTCGTCAATAAATTGTTCATTGGTATACCTTTTAAATGAGGATAATATTTTAATTTTGAAAAGCCGCTTCGTTCTACTATATCTGCCTTAGGAGGTGTACCCAATCTAATCACGTGCCGTTGTGTATGTGTTGTGGGGCAGCTGCTATGATGCGGGGAAGTATTGTCTGTTATTAAATGATCTAATTAGTGGGACACTGCCTTCCTTGACTTCCGGTGGTGCGTTTACGATACATTACAACTTCCGCTGAAAATCAAATGCGTGTCTTCTACTCAGAAGATGCGTATGTTAACCAACCGCGAGACAGCTTACTATTGCTGTAATGGAAACGTGAAGTTTAAGATGGAATCCAAACCAACGTAATGCGTTTACATTTCAAGGCTCATTTACCGGGAAACGAACTCATAATTCTGTGAATCAAAAGACCACACAAGCTAGTCACTATATCAGCGGGCAGAGTTATAAGTATCATATAGTACACGATAATATTGATATAAATAATATGCCAACGTGACCATTCTCTAGCCCTCCTACCTAGCCTAGGAATTAGAATGTGCGTATTTGGTGCTCGAGGCCTGATAGTTCGGTTTCCATTGAAGGAGCAGTAAACGCAGTAAAGATGCCCCGATGTTATTCTAAATTTCTCATTCTTTATAGACACAGTGACAAATGACGTAAATAGGAAAATGAAATGAAATAAAATCTTTGAGTTTAACGTAAAGGAGATAGCTTCACAAGGGTTTCTCATCATCCGGTTTTCTTCAAACTCTGCATTTATACACTAGACCGAAAAAAATTCGACACGTATTTTTTTTTGTTTCTCTCGAAAAAATAGGTTAAGTGGGACAAAGGGCCCCTTTTCGAAAAAGGGTACACTTGATCATAAGGGACTTATTAAAGAAACGAAACTCTGCCGATGTAAAGATGACTTCAAAGTAGTAAATACGGGTTTTGTCGTTTTTGCGAGAAAAGGGTTGCAAGGGGCAATGGTCCCCTTTGAAATGACAAAGGATTCTGCACAATCCTTACGGAAATTGGATTTCGGTGGAATTGCTTGAAACCGTAATATGTTGTAAATATTGTGTTCCTAAGAAAATTCAACTTTGCCTCAATGGACACAACCACAAACCACTGACCGTTTGGCAACTACAGGGTTACTTTTTGAAAACAGACGAAAATTATGAAATTCTGGCTTTCGGTAAAATGACTAAAACTGTGATATGTTGTAGATATTGCGATCCTAAGAAAAAGTCTTAACGGGCATAAGCACCAATCACTGATCCTTTCGCCACTACGAGGCCACTTTTTTGAAAGCAGCAGAGTAGAAAATAATGATATCCTGGATTTCGGTCAAAATGACAGAAATCGTCATATGTTGTAAATATTGTCATCCTTAGAAAAAAGTCTCAGTGGACACAACCACAAATCACTAATCATTTGTTCACTACAGTGTTACTTTCTTGAAAATAGCCGAATATAACGATGTTCTGGATTTCGGTAAGATTGAGTAAAACTAAAATATGTTGAAGATCTTCTTATCATGAGAAATAACCTACCCACGAATTATGAGCGTTTGGCAACTTCAAGTCCAGTTTTTTTTTTTTTTTTTTTTTTTTTTTTTTTTTAACAGACGGGTATAATGATATTTTTTTATTTCGGTGTAAATGAATGAAAATGAAATATTTAAGTTTTACGTCCCAGGAATATGCTAAAGCAGACGATGATGATGAAAAATGAATGAAATGGTGGAATGAAGAAAGTGGGGGAAACGGGAGAACCCCAAGAAAAGCAACGAGCACGGTGTTTGTCCACTACAAAGTCCACAAGGCGCGAGCTGTGATCAAACAAGGACCACAAGCACCGGGACTGAACGCTCTACCACTGAACCACCGCGGCCCCCGGTGTAAATGAATGAAACTGTGATATGTTTTAGATGTCGTGATCCTGAGAAAAATTGCCTAGGGCTTTCCAGGGTTTTCCGTTGTCCCGCAAGATGGACACCTGAATGTTCTTTATGCTTAAATGTTGTTGGCCGCTACTCTCCCCATCCCTTTTCCGGGATGTGGCATAGGACTTTTCATGGTTCCAGACAACTCTACCAAAATTTCAGAGTATCCCCTGTTTTAAGAAATGTGGCCCAGTAGTTGCCAAAAATGAAATGAAATCTTTGAGTTTTACGTCCCACGGTTATGCCGGTGAGGCTAAAGGAAACGGTGATGATGAGTAATGAATAAAATGCTGGAATGAAGAAAGTGGGGAGGAAACGGGGAAACCCCGAGGAAATCCACGCACACAATGTTTTTGTCCACCACAAAGTTCACTTGGCGGGGGCTGGGATCTACCACTGAGCCACTGCGGCCCCGCCAGTAATTGGCAAATGGTCACTAATTCGTGGTTGTGTGCATTGAAACTTTTTCTCAAGATCACAATATCTACAACACATCACAGTTTCAAGCAATTACACCAAACTCCAAAAGACTCCCGTTACCTCCTCCTCGTTTAAAACAAAAAGTGAACCTGTAGTGGCAAACGGTGATTGATTGGTGGTTGCGGCTGTTGAGACTTTTTTCAGGATTACAACATCAACATATCACTTTTTCAAGCAATTCCACCACAATCTAGGATACCGATACCTTCAGCTTTTTATGTGGTCCTATAGTGGCCAAATGGTCAGTGGTGGATGGTTGTGCAAACTGAAACTTTTTCTTAGGATCACAATGTGTACAACATATCACGGTTTCAAGCAATTCCACCGAAATCTAGAATAACTTTACCTTCTGCTGTTTTCAAAAATTAGGCCATGTAGTGGCCAAACGGTCAGTGATTGATGGTTGTGCTTATTGGGACTTTTCTCAGAATCACAACATCTACAACATGTCACAATTTCAGTTAATTTTATGGAAATCCAGAATATCACTATCTTCGGCTACTTTCAAAAAAGTGGTTCTGTAATGGCCAAAGATCAGTGATTTGTAGTTGTGTCCATTAAGAGTTTCTCTTAGGAACACAATATCTACAACGCATCACAGTTTCAAGGAATTCCTCCGAAATCAAATTTCCGTAGGGATTTTGCGGGTTCCTTTGTCATTTCGAAAGGCGTATTGTCAATACAATCCTTTTCTCGCAAAAAGGACAGAACCTGTATTTCCTACCTTGAAGTCATCTTTGCATCGGCAGAGGTTCGTTTCTTTAAAGTGTTCCTTTTAATTAAGAGGACCTTCTTTTGGAAGGGGCCCCTTGCCCCTCTTGACCTATACGTGTCGATTTACTTTCGGTCTAGTATATAGATGCCAAATTTGAAGAAAATCGGATGACAAGAAACCCTTGTGAAGCTATCTCTTTTTCACTTTCACTTTTTGGACTTGACTTAATTTTGCCCTAAACACTTCAATTTTTCTTTGTTCACAACTTCTTTATTACCAGCGTTTCTTAAGTTCAAAATTGACTACGGATAAACGGATAAGTTCATCAACTTCTTTAACTTAATGGTAGCAGTTAAATTTGTTTAACTCTTAGATAGTTTGGCTATTATCTAACTCTTAAGGATGTCCTGGTCTCTTAGACTACTAATGTACGTTATAGAATTGAAAGTGACTATGTTTGTGACTCTTAATCTCTTGAACCATCCGACCGATCTCCATCAAATTTTCAGCATAGATGAGGTTAGGGCCTCAAATGGATTTTATCTATTCACTTTGACGGGAGAAAGTGGGAGAGGGGAAGGTATATAAAAATCAAGTTATATAAGACTGAAAGCGAATATGCGTGTGAGATAATGACTCTTGAACCACCCGAACGAACTCAATCAAATTTTCAACATGAACTAGATTCGGGCCTGGGAAGTTTTTTTTTTTTTATCATTTCACTTCGACACAATAGCTTAGGAGGGGGAGGGGAGGGGATAGATATAACAAATAAATACAACTTAATAACACTTGAACCACTCAACTGATCTCAATCAAATTTGCTTCATAGATGACATTCTCACCTGAATTGCCCTTATCATCTTATTTTGATGGCGCAACGTAGGGAAGGAGGAGTGGGATTTATTTATTAAAAATGAAAAACTGAAAGTGAATCTTTTGTGACTTCATGACTTTTGGAGAGGGAGTGACAAATAAAAGTAATCGACTAATGACATATATTAATGCAGAAACTATAGTTTCGGGGTAGCTCAGACAAACTGTGATACTTTTAATGCTGTTTAAATCCAAATTCAGCCCCACAACGTGGGGCAGGGGAAGGAAAAGATACATACAAGTGATCAAAAATAACAGATATTAGTGTCGAATCCATACATTTTGGGGTCGTTGAGATGAACACTGACGCTTCAGATCTCGTTTAAATCAAAATTCAGCTCCGCAACATGATTTGACTTGATTTTGAGTTTAACGCCCCGTTCAGCAGCGAGGCTATATAAGAAATGGACCTACTATTTAAAGTGTAATCCGAATTACACGAGTTCCCTCCAGAAATCGAACCCGGTTCTCCCACTTCAAAAGCTCGAACGCTAAGCGCTTAGCCACGAAGGAGCATACCAGCAACTTAAGGGAGGGAGAAGTGGAGAGGGAAATAGTGTATATATAAAAATGATCAAAATGACGAATATCAGAGTTGAATCTATAGTGTTTGGAGTCGCTGAGATGGACAGTGATAATTCCAATGCCGTTTAACCCGTTTATGCCGAAGGTATTTTTTTTTTGTCACACATTTTGATAATCTTCATGTTTCTGTGATGTAATGATTACACTCAAACCAATTTCAAGCTTATTTCAAAATTTCGTTTGGCGGAAACGGAGTTAGAGGGCGACCTACATATGGGACGCTGGGGAAAATAAGGTCTGTTTCGAATGCTATATGCAATAAAAACACGAAAGTAATGAAAACAAGGTTCCTTTACATTTATTGTATTGATTATCACTACATTCAAAATAGTATACTGCTAAAGCTTCAGGTTGAGATATGAAAAAATTCGTTTTCTTTTAAAATTTTACTTTTTTGTGTGTCTGGAAATCAATGAAGCATTTGACATGAACTCCAACATTGCACTTTACACATTTTCTTGTAGTTTCATATGACAGTTCTAACGAGTTTGCTTTTCTTGTTGGGTGACATAATTTTGGTACCTTCATATCTCGAGTCTTGCGCTAGAAGAAGGGAAGAAGGATGGCTTTTGTGTCCCTTTCGTGTATCTCTTCCGTAGCCTTGAAGATAATATGAATCAAGTTTTCTTCTTACACTTAGCAGATCAAGCAATTGTTCTGAGATTCTCTTCTGTAACAGCCACGCATTTTGAACTGCTAAATCAATGATATACATAAGAAAACAACTAGGGCCTATACTGTTTTTTGCCCCGTGTTGAAGCTCTGTATTAACTTACATTTTGGTCCATCCGATCGACTCCTACCATATTTTGATTGTATATACAACTTTACCATAAACTGTTGGTCTACCTTCACTGCCTTCTTTGAAGGTTGAGACCAACGTTTAGCTTTTGAGAGTGGTTCCATCCCAACAGAATTAGAAGTTACGAACACAACGCTATTGTCAGTCCACTTTCATAATGTAATTTCTGTTCCGTGGTCTTTGCAACTGTCAAACAACCCTCTAGGTTTCTTTCCCATAGTTTCATTACAATCTATTGGAACCTTCTTGAGCAACCTATCCTCCCTGATCGTACCCGTTTCGCTTATATCCTACTATTTCAGTTCAGCCAAAATGGGGAGATATGTAAAGAAGTTATCAAAAAGAACATAGTAGTTCACTGATTTTCTCTCTACCAGTTTTCTCTTCGTATTCAAGTATTACAGAACCACCAATATCTACATTCCCGAGATTGTACTCCTTGTTTCTTCGTATGGTTCATACCAAAGGCAATAACCTAATCGTGCACAGCCAAACCACATTTTAAAACAAATTGAGGAACTGGCGGCATCCGTGTTTGAAACACACTACACACTACACACACACACACACACACACACACACTTTGTGAATTCAAGAATTTTTGTTGATAATTTTGATTTAGACAGACCTGTAGCCAGCCCAAACAGTTAGGAGGAACTTACAAATACTTTTTTTTTTGGGGGGGGTTATCAAATTACATTCTTCTTTAAGGGCAGCACGCAATTTAGAGAGACGGGTTTGCTCTAATATCACTAACTGTGGACCAAGTTGTAGACGCTATTGAAATTTATATAACTTTCATAACACCATATCTTCCTAGTGTCCTATATAAAGAACACCAGCAAAATTGGTCAAAAGTAGCACATTTCCATACACAGAGAAAAATCCGTTCTCCGGACAGCGGTATATTGTATAAATATACGGTATCCTCTTGCTTACTATAGAAATCAGTACGGAGCGTACGTTATCCTTATGCTACATAGGCACTGTCCTTACATGTTACATCATGCCGTTGCTTGATGTCTGACATCTAACAGTTTTCCGTATATCACGTGCATATACTTATGTTACCTTCATCAGCTGTATGTTATATACGTCTATTTGTATGTGAGATCCTGACCGCCTACATTGTTTCATACGGAAAGTACGTATAGATGGAACACTTATACAGAAAGTACTATAAAACATGCGTTTTTAGTTATACGTCTGCTGTACGTTAAGTGCAAAAACTACAGGAATCACGCATGTAACCTATTTTGTTTTTTAAGTACGCCACCTACATTTTTTCCTCAGTGTAGCGTCTTACATGTAGTAAAATGATGTTTCTAAGCATACCTTGTGAACAAGAAATTATTGCGCAGTAAACAAATTGTATGTAAGAAGAGACTGATGACTTGAAAAACCAACAATACAAATCTAAACAATTTACAACTTATATTTTTATTTAAAATATTACTTTTTTTGACAACACATGTTGCCCAATTCTCAATGCCAGCTTCACGATCCCTTGAGGCGCGCTAGACTTCAATGTTGGCAGGTCAACATTTAAAAAAAAACAACTCATTTTTTATCTTAAAACCACCATCTCGTGTATACAATTCTAAAAATATTAGTACAGGTTATAAAACAATAGCGTTCTAGTGGAAGGACGCTAGGAACAAAGGATAGGTGCTGATTGCCACGGATGCTGACTGCCACAGCTAATTATTGGTGCTGACTGCCACGACTGTCGCTGATTGCAAATATAAATGTGCTGACTGCCACGAGCCTGGGAGAAACTGTATTTGGAAAGAGAGGAATTAGTCCCTCATACTAAATTTATGATTATTAATTAATTTAGTAGGGATTAATTTAGTAATCATCACAGCAAATCTATGTGGCATCCTATAAGTTACAAAGTTGCTCACTAGATGGTACGACATACACTTGGATGTTTATAAAGGGATTGTCTTTTCTGTTATATGTACAATTTGCACATTTCATTGTTTATATTAATTGTTTTATTGCATTATTTAATGGATATGATGGTCGAAGCCAGCTGACAAGGGAAGTTTGGGAGAAGCACTCGCCTGCAGAGAAATAAGCATGTCATTTGAAGGACCAATTCATGCTGATTACAACAGGTAATAAAAGTCCTGCAACCGCCACGACAGCTAATTGCACCGCGACGTGTTCCTAGATTTGACAAAGCGACTTGGTCTCATTTTCGGCAAGACATCGAACACTCTCTTTCAAGTGTAGCAGCTCCAGCTACAGAACATGAGTTGGCTTCGTGTCTTACTACTCTCACTGAGGCAATACGAACCAGTGCTCACCATAACATTCCAACTAATCAAGTGACTCTCCACAAGCCAAAATTACCACCGACGTATGCCACTCTGATACATAAGGCTCGCCAACATCTCCGTGAATACCATCGAAGAGGGAGAGATGTCTATCTTCATCAACATCGCCAATGGCAACGAGCGGTTCGTAATTATCTTGCTGCATATAAACGTCGCAGTTGGATTAAGACTTGTAATACCTTATCTGAGGAAGCACACCCATCACGCTATTGGAAGAGGTTTAATCAACTAACTGGCAAGAATACGACAACCACTTATCCTCTAATCTTAGATGGCACCCCTCTCTTCTCAGACCAAGAGAAAGCTAACGCTTTTGCTAGTCAGCTACAGACAGTTTTTACTCCAACAGCTGCCTCTAAGATCTCTGAACGGACAGACATCTCTTGCATTCCTGCTTTACAACCTTCTGCAGACCACGTCATTGATCTGGAACATCCACTCGCCGCACCGATTACTACAGACGAACTTCACGTTGCTCTCAGGCGGAAAAAGAACACAGCCCCTGGGGTTGATAACATTTGCTATCGACATATTAAAGAAGCCCCGCAATCACTTCTACTACTACTGGTGGCGATATACAACTTCATTCTCAGAACTGGTTTCTATCCCTCAGACTGGAAAGTATCAAAAATTTGCATGTTCCATAAACCGAACAAGCCTGTGCATTCTGTTTCCTCTTACAGACCAATTCAACTGACATCAGTATTCAGTAAAATTTTTGAGAAAATTCTTGTCTGCCGTCTTCATAAGTATCTTGAGACAACTACTCTACTACCCATCCACCAAGCAGACTTTCGGCCTAACTTCTCCATAAATGACCAGCTACTTCGCCTCAGCACCATAATCACTAACCAGTATAATAAAGCCTTCCCTTCTTGCCTCATTCTTATGGATTTAGAAAAGGCTTTTGATAAAGTTTTGCATTACGGCTTAATAAAAAAATTACAATCATTCAAGTTTCCACTTTGCTATTTGAGGATAGTATATTCTTTCCTTACAAATCGCATTGCTTATGTTACAGTCGGCAATGCTCCATCTTGGCCTATCTTTCCGCTTACTGGGGTTCCTCAGGGTTCTGCTCTGAGCCCTTTATTGTATATCCTATACGCTTCTGATATCCCTGCAGTTCCACGCAATGTTTTTACTTTTCAATACGCAGACGACACAGCTTTTCTTGTTCTTGGTAAAACTATCCAACAACTTAATATTCTTTTACAAAGAACTCTCGATAATTACATCAAGTGGTGCAAGCGATGGCATTTAACCATTAATACAGAAAAGACTCAAGCAACCATATTCTTGAGTCCAAACAGACGTTCCCGAGTTTACAGAAATCCGAATGTTTTGCAAGTAATTGTTGATGGATACCGTGTACGCCCTACCCCTACTGTTACTTACCTAGGCGTTGTTTTCGACTCAAAACTCACTTGGAATGCTCACCTGAAAAAGCTAACAGCTAAGGCTAACATGCGGTTAAATCTATTGCGCCGTCTCACAGGCACGACTTGGGGTCTGAAAGCTGAAGTGATACTTCACACCTATAAGGCATTCCTCCGACCCATCTTCACTTTTGGACACACCGCCTGGAGCAATGCTTCTGCGTCATATTACGAAAAACTCTGCATCTTGGAGCGACATGCTTTTCGGCTGGCTTATCGTATTAAGCTTCCTTACCCTACATGGCTGACATATGAGTATATCGATTTTTCAAAAATCACGAAACACCTCGCAGAACTACGACTAAAGTATATCACTTCACGTATACAAACAGGTCATCCGCTATTCTTGGACATCCTGCAGACTGATGCTCTTACTGACGCTACATTTCGGTACAAACATTCACCGTTAAACATCTTAGTATCTCTGTTTGTTCAAAATACACATCTGACTGCTGACGAACGGGAAATATATGACATTTACTTCATTAATGATCATCTTCCTCATATTTTTCCATATTAGCACTGAAATCCTCACTATTAACAAGGGCTTCTCCCTGTCCTCATCAGTCCCGAGTCGCCCCGGGACAAGATTTAACACTGCATCTGTCTTGCTAATTTAACTATGTCTGTGTTGTGCTTGCACTTCATCTCATACCTCATCATCATTGCTCTAAGTTCTATTACATTTGTGATACATTTTGTTTTTCTATCATATTTATACTTTAGCACCTCGTATATATATATTTGCACATATGTGTTCTACTTTTGATTTATTATTATTATTTATCAGTAACACCTAGTTTAGTATGCTCACTTTTTCATCATGTTTATAAAACTGCACTTTGACCATCTCACAGTGTTCAATAATCAATGTAAATCTAAATGCTTTTATGCCAAAGAGAGGGCGTAACCCTCTAATGGCTGGGAGTAGGAGTATCACCTTGCCCAAATCAGTTAATAATTGATGAATAAAGATTATCTAGTTCACTTATAACCCTATTCCCTTACCCCTAAAAAAATAATAAAACTCCTGTACGTTGAGAACTGTTCGAGATATTCAGCTTGGAAATTTATATGAGAAAATGAGTGGATGCACGTTTCAATGCCTTAAGTATTCTCACCCATGGCGAAGCTTGATGGTTAGAACTTGCTATTACTTGATCACTGGGGTCCATTCACAGACAAATTGTCCATTACAAGTTGCATGACTGATGGCAAAGACCTAATTGTTGAGAAGATACCAAAGAATTGCACACGATTTGTGCAACCATTTGATGTGTTTTGATTCCGGTCAATCAAAGATTTAGGAAGGAGATTTGTACATAGTATGAACCTTCTTCATCTGGACGTTATAATGTACCAACGAAACAATCAAAGAAAGTTCGTGTCCATACGAATCACTTCCGATCACCGCGATACATTGGATTGTTTCAGTCAGTGTTGGGCAAATTTCAATTGAATTAACAATTAACAATTAATCTGTAAATTTAATTGTTAATTGCAATTAACAATTGAAATAAGTAATGGTTATTTGTTAATTGCAGTTGGCCATTGAAAAAGGAGAATCAATTGCAATTGATCAATTGATTGAAAGTAATTGCAGTGGAAAGTAATTGCAATTGAATTCTGTAATTCAATTGCAATTGAAATTAATTGGCAATTGATTCAATTGCAATTGATTTCCACAGCAATTACTTTCAATTGATTGATCAATTGCAATTGATTTTCACTGATTAATTTTCAACACAGTAGTTCAGAGAGGGCGTGGGGCAATGAAAACTTTAGCCACGACCAATTGACTCACCACCCGTCGTGACCCACGACCCACCGTGACCCACTTTGACCCACAGACCCACCAAAACCCATTGTCATCAACTCTGACCCATGATTCACGACCTCTTCTCTACTGACTAAAGAGTTTAAATTTGTAATAAAACAAGCCTATAAAATTATCACTCATCGGAGTTTGAATTTCTACAATCAATCGCTCAAGCACCGCACTAATACAATAACGGCGGATCTGACCTTTCTAATATAAATAAAATAGAGTTTGTTCGTGTGTCTGTCTGTCTATCTTTGTGCGGCCTGTGGATGATACGAGTGGACCGAAAGTTTTCAAAATTTGGTCACGGGTAACTTGGTCTAGGTCCCAGACCAAGACGAAGAGTTTTTTTTTAATTCCTTACTAGGGGTCTCCAGGGGACGCTTACCGGGACCGGCCTGGGGACCAGAAAAGTCGACCGAGAGTTACCAAATTTTGGTCAAAGATACCTTGGTCCAGGTCCCACACCAAGGCAAAGCGTTTTCAACAAAATTCGAACCAGGGGGTCTCAGGGGGGCGTTTACCGGGACATGTAAAAGTAGAACGATATCAGTGTCGATTTCATAGTTTTCGCGGTCGCTGAGATCCATGGTGAAACTCCGATCGCATTAACTTCCAAATTCACCGTGTTCGGCTGCGGGTCGGGGGTCAACGGGGAGGGGGAGGGATACCGAAACGTAAAAGTAATCCAAAATGACCGATATTAGTGTCAAATCCATAGTTTTCGCGGTTGCTGATATCAATGACGACACTACCATTAGCGATGACTTTCAAATTCATCCACCGTTGTATGCGGGCCTTGGGTCAGCAGAGGGGGGAATTCCGAGACATGTAAAAATAATCGAAAATGACCGATATTAATGTCAAATCCATAGTTTTCGGGATAGCTGAGCTCAATGGTGAAACTCAAGACCATGTTTACTTTCATATTTAGCCCCCATCAGCTAAGAAAGGGTGGCATTATAAAGGGGATCACGAGACATGTAAAAATAATCCACAATAACCGATGTCAAATCCGTAGTTTTCGCGGTGGCTGAGATCAATGGTGATACTTTCATTAGCGATGATTTTCATTTAGCCACCATTGTATGCGGGCCGGGAGTCACCGGGAGTGCGGAATTGCGAGACATGTAAAAATAATGGAAAATGACCGATATTAGTGTCAAATCCATAGTTTTCGCTGTCGCTGAGATGAATGGTGATACTTCCACAGGCGTTGACTTCCAAATACAGCCCCCATCGGCTGTGGGCCAGAGGCATTGTTTTTTTTGTGTTTTTTTTAATTGGAACCAGAGGATTATAGGGACTTTTACCGGCATATGTAAAAAGTAGTAGAAAATGGCAGATGCTAGTGTCACATTCATAGTTTTCGCGGTATTGGTTGGGGGTTGGTAGGGGCCAGAGGAGATTTTTTCACAATACGAACCAAGGGGGTCTGAGGGGTGGTTCACCGGGACATGTAAAAGTAATAGAATTTGTGTCGAATCCATATTTATTGGGGTTGCTCAGACGTATAGTGACACCCCCGATAGTGTATACGTTCAAATTCAGCCCCCATCGGCCTTCCCAATGAAAACACATGTACGTTGTTGGATATATATTCACACAAAATATATCCAATTTTAGAAATGTTTCTTAATTGTTCTCCCGTTGTTCAGTTCGTTTACATTGATATTTTATCTGATCCATGCGAAGAATGGGCATAACAGCAAGTACGAAATGGTAAAGTGTTTGTTATGGAACAAATTACAATGAATTCAATTATATAGATAATAATTATAATTAATAATTATTTCCTTGTTGAATTATAGATACTTTTCAGTGGAAAACTGAATAAAATTTAAAAGTCCCAAATCAACGTAAAGTAGACCAACGTAAAGGAAAAATGTATAAAATTTTCCATATAATTAAGCTTACAAACTTAAATGGAAATTTAGCTTAATTACGTGGAAATTTTTTGTGTCGTTTTGTGCGCCTATTTCCTCGTTTTCTGCGTCACCGGAAATGGGTCAATGTTACCCTACAAATATGGTGGAACAAGTTAATGCTGTTCCGTCAGGAACGATTTCGAGGTCGTTTCCTTCACATCATCTTGTGCGTGTTTTTTTTACCGTTTTGTAAACCTATTTCCACGTTTTGCGAATCAATGGTAGTGGGTCAAAATGGGCATTCATTGTGGGAAGAAAAATGATCCACTCTCCCACCAGTATCGAATTTCAAGGTCGCTTTTTCGCATTGTTTAGTGCATGTTTTTACCGTTACTGCGCATATTTTCACGATATGTAGGCCAACGAAAGTGGGTCAAAGACGACCTACAAATATGGCAGAAAAAGACATATCCATTCCACTTTCAAGGTCCATTTTGACCCTCTGCCACTGATGCACAAAGCGACACAAATCATGCAAAAAAAGAAGAAAACGACCTCGACATTCGATGGTGACGGAACAGCATTAAGTTATTCCGCTATACTTGTAGGCCATTTTGACCCGTTTTCGTTGTCGCACTAAAGTGGAAATAGGAGCACAAAACAGTACAAAGCAGGCACTATACGATGCAAAAGAAACGACCTCCAAATTCGATAGTGGCGGAACAATGGCTCTATTTCCTCACACATTGATCGACCATTTTGACGCATTTCGGGTGATGCTCAAAACGTGGAAGTAGGCAAACAGAACTGTACAAAATACACACTAAACGATGCGACCCCGAAATTCGATAGTGGCGGAATAGTGAGCCATTTAACTCCCACTTTAAAGCCCCGTTTGACTTACCTCGGGTGATGCACAAGACGAGAAATAGGCGCAGAAAACTTTTTTTTTTCGCTAAACGATGCGAAAGTAACGATCTGGAAATTCGATAGTGTCGGAACAGTGGGTCATTTTCGTCACACCTTGGAGGCTCATCTTGACACACTTCTAGTGACGAACAAAACGTGGAAATAGGGGCAAAACGTAACAAAACAGGCACTAGTCAATGCGAAAGGAAGGACCTCGAAATTCGGTAGTGGCGGAGGAGTGAGTCATTTTCGTCACACTTTGGAGGCCCATTTTCACACACTTCTGGTGACGCGCAAAACGTGGAAATAAGGGCACAAAACGGCACGAAATATTCACTAGTCGATGCGAAAGGAAGGACCACGAAATTCGGTAGTGACGGAGAAGTGGGTCATTTTCGTCACACTTTGGAAGCCCATTTTGGCACACTTCTGGTGACGCACAAAACGTACAAAACAGGCACTAAACGATGCGAAAGAACCGACCCCGAAATTCGATAGTGGCGGGACAGTGAGCCATTTAACTCCCACTTTAAAGGCCTGTTTAACTCGCTTCCGGTGACGCACAAGACGAGGATGTAGGTACAGAAAACTTTTTTAAAAAATAGGCACTAAACGATGCAAAAGAAACGACCTAGAAATTCGATAGTGTCGGAACAATGGGTCATTTTGGTCACACTTTGGAGGCCCATTTTGACACACTTCTGGTGACGCGCAAAACGTGGAAATGGGGGCAAGAAACAGCGCGAAAATTCAGTAGTTGATGCAAAAGGAAGGACCTCGAAATTCGGTAGTGGCGGAGAAGTGGGTCATTTTCGTCCTACCTTCGAGGCCCATTTTGACCGTCTGCCAGTGACGCACAAAACGTCGAAATAGGCGCACAAAAGGGTACGCGGTGTGAAATTAACGACCTTGAAATTCGATAGTGGCGGAACAGTGGGTCATTTTCGTCCCATCTTGGAAGCCCATTTTGACCCACTTCTGGTGACACACAAAACGTGGAAATGGGGGCACGGAACAGCACGAAAATTCAGTAGTCAATGCAAAAGGAAGGACCTCGAAATTCGGTAGTGGCGGAGAAGTGGGTCATTTTCGTCCCACCTTCGAGGCCCATTTTGACCGTCTTCCAGTGACGCACAAAACGTCGAAATAGGCGCACGAAAAGGTACGCGGTGTGAAATTAACGACCTTGAAATTCGATAGTAGCGGAACTCTTGGTCATTTTCGTCCCATGTTGGAAGCCTATTTTGACCCACTTCTGGTGACGCACAAAACGGAAGTAGACGCACAAAACGTCACAAAACGATGTGAAGGAAACGACCTCGAAATTCATTGGTGGCGGAAGCAATAATTTGTTCCGTCATATTTGTAGGCCCATTTTGACCCACTTCCGGTGATGCACAAAATGTGGGAATAGGCGCACAAAGCGACACAAAACACGCACAAAAGATGCAAAACAAAGTATCTCGAAATTCGTTGGTTCTGGAACAAGTTAATGACGCCGTGAGCACCAATATAAATATATACTGTAGTTCTTACCAGGGGGCGCGGTGGGTCAGTGGTAGAACGTTCACCTCCGGTGCTTGAGGTCCTTGGTTGGATCCCAGCTCGCGCAGTTTGGACTTTGTGGTGGACAAACACCGTGCTCGTGGATTTTCTCGGGGTTCTCCCGTTTCCTCCCACTTTCTTCATTTCATTCATTTCCCATCATCACCGTCTCCTTTAGCCTAACCGGCATAAGCGTGGGACGTAAAACTAAAGATTTCATATAATTTTTTGTAGTTCTTACCATCAAAGCTGAGAACTGCACGGTCCAATTTTTTTAGCCAAAGTAGAAGCCCAACCGGAATAGTGATGTCAACCAGCCCGGCTCGGTTCAACTGAGCGTACAGCTTGAGCTGGCTTGGTTGGGATTACCCATCGACTGAGCTCAATTGAGCCAATGGCTCGAACCGGCTCGGTTGGGGTAAGCAATCAGCTTGGTTCGTTTCGGTTCGTGTGAGCCTTCGGCTCGAGCTGGCTCTGTTGGATGAGCTGTTGGCTCGGCTCACTTCTCGGTTCGGCTCGATAAGTGAATGAGGTGTGAGCGAGCCGCTTGAGTCGTTGACAACCCTAAACCCGGGTCGAGCAGTTTTAAACATGTTTGGCTGGAGTCCCATAACTTCTAACAATTTTTGGCTCGAGCCCGAATACTTGCTCCTCCTGAACTCAAGCCAAGAACCTCGTGACCGATGTCCTTGCCTCCTGAAGATTTCTTGACTACCGAGATCGACAGTTAACTAATTTTTAGTATTCCGATACAAACCGCCTATATTCCATGTTTATACAGGTACACGGTGTTATAATAATAATTAGTTATAGTAGTAGTAGTAGTATCATTGATAATTATATTGTCTATGTAGGATACTTGAAGATAGTAGTACTTGGAACTACACAAAGGATTTAGCTCGAATTGGCTCGACATGACTGGAAACTCGATCCGAATTCGAGTCGAGTTGGGGGGAAATTTTTCGAGCCGAGATGTCGAGTCGAACTCAAAGATGTCTGCTTCGAGTCGAGTCGAGTTTTTAACTCGCTCGTGCTCATTCCTATTGTATGCATGACGGGCATATAGAATTCTTTCGAGGGGGATAGAACCATAAACATAATATATTTAAAAAAAATACTTAGTTTCACGGCTTTCTTCCCAGGGGGGAAAGGGATGGTAGGTATCCAGCATTTCTTATAAGTACCTTATTTGAAATATGTAAAACAGTAACAAGTTGACAATACAATATACACACATCTTCTTATCTTCAGTTTTAATTGCTGATTTCAATTGCAATTAACAATTACAATTAACAATTACAAATTTCAATTGTCAATTGCAATTAACAATTGAATGTTTCAATTGCACCTTTTGCAATTGACAATTAACAGTTAAAAGTTTCAATTGCCTGGCGACCAATTAACAATTAACAATTGACGAAAATTTAATTGCAAATTTTATGATTGAATTCAATTGCAATTGAAATTAATTGTCAATTACAAATTGAAATCAATTGCAATTGATTTTCAGAGCAATTACTTTCAATTGATTGATCAATTGAAATTGATTTCAATTGATTTTGCCCAACGCTGGTTTCAGTTTGTGTTCTGCAAGGCAGGTTACGAAGAAATTATAGGCCTATAACTTTTGAATCACTTGTCGAGTTTGCTTTTTGCTTTGGTTCTGCGAACTGTTCTCTTGACGGATACAACACAATTGCACATATAAAATGTTCATGGTGCAAGGGAGTATTTTGCCTTCGTCATTTCTTCATAAAACAGAAGAACAACAGTGATCAATGCTTATCTCTAACCTATGATTATTGTGAACAATGTAATGACTAATTGTATCTAAGAAACCCGTTAGTTATTGCGAAACACTTTTTTTCTGTTACTTCCGATAGCTTTCCATTCGTATGTCAATGTTCTTTACTAATTATGTTGTGCTTAACGCGTATAAATGCGTATATCCTCATTTTCTCATATAAACTTCCAAGTTGAATATCTCGAACTGTTCTCAATCGTACAGGAATTTTATTAGCTTGTTATAATCAGCATGAATTGGGACTTCAAATGGCATGCTTAGTTTCTCTGCAGGCGAGTGCTTTGTCCTGAACTTCCCTTGTGAGGTACAGCCAGCAGTGCTTTTTTGATGGAACTTTCAAGAGCTGCTCGAAACAATTTGCACAGCTGTACACAGTTCATGCTGACATAGGGAGTTCAAGTGAGAATACATAAATCGTACCAATTTTGTACGCACCGCTCCCTGACAAAACTGAAAGTACACTCATGTCCAAAATTATTGTCGCATATCTATAACTGCCTTCTTGTAAGAATATAATTTGATAATTTTTGTAGAGTACTTTTAATACTTATATTATGTGTGTAATCAGGAAATTTATATTTGTGATAACTTTCATAGGAAAAGAATTATAAATACGAAAATCATAATGAGTAAAACAAAATGTAACTAAATGGACAATAAAATTTTATTTTCGTTTTATTGTCCTTATTTACTGCTCTTTTGACATGAGATTCACCACATACTTGTCTTTGCCGATTATACACATACTAATATTATAAGAAATACCAGGCAAATTCATTATCAAATTATGTACGCGCCTTTGGCGTGGGAAACCTGAGTTCGATTCCCGGCGGGAGCTCATGTGGTTCCGATTCCACGTTAATCAGTAGGTCCACGTCTCATTTAGCCTCGCTGCTGAACGGGACGTAAAACTCAAAGTCAACTCAACTCAACTCGTTATCAAATTATATTACTAGAACAACGTATTTATAATCATGTGATAATAATTTTGGACATGAGTGTGCATACAGAGACCTGTTTACCTTTGTTAGGTGTTGGTCTGAACAACACGATCCTAAGGATCATCTAGTTTCTTTCATGCTTCTTGGCGTCCGGTAATGTTACGTCTAGCAACTTTCTCTCAGGCTCGTGGCAGTCAGCACCTTGATATTGGCAATCAGCGCCAGTCGTGGCAATCAGCACCAATAATTGGCTGTGGCAGTCAGCATCCGTCGAAGTCAGCACCCCACCGGAACAAATGGGTATCCAAATTCAGAAACGCAGTATCGGGGAGGAGGAGAGGAGAAATATAAAACTGATCGAAGATGCCCGATATTAGAGAGCGCTTTAGTAATAGTAAATGGTGACTGATAACGGAAGATATTACTTTTTTCTTAATTTAACCAAGCAAAGCAGGTGTTTGATGCTAGTAATATATAATTTTCTAAAAATGAAGCAAATCTGTTATCCTTCCCAATTAATTGTTTATGATTAAATAGTCTTGAGTGAAAAGATGACTTAGCCGTTCTGTATGATTTATAAAAATACGAGCAAATGACCTCACTCGTTATTGTGTGTATTGCTTTTCATTCTTGCTTCTGCATCTTTTATATAGAATTCGTCCGAATTCGAATGCTGTCATAAAATTCGAACATACCATATGAATATCTTAGGGAAGCAACCATATCTCCTTTTTCCTTCATTCTAGGTGAAAAGATCTGAAAACGCTGAAACATGTGTTTGGCTATTTTCGATGGAAAGTCGAATACAGTAAAGGCCATGTTTCTAACCTTAAAGAATTCCTAACTACGGACGTCTTACCATGATAATAATGAAAGTAATAATTCCAACTCCCACACTTTTCCCTTTAGAACTCTCTTCTCTTTTAGGACAAGTGTTTAGGTTTCCGGACAAATCAACAGAACGTTACTCCATTTTAACGAAAATAAGACACTTTCCGTAAGAAATCAGGAAGGATTCGGTGTGTTCAGAAATATATAGAATCCTTTCATCATCGGAAACAAGTTTTCTTTATTTTAAAGGAATTTTCTCATACATTTCCCATAATTTGATGTTACTTTTCCTTTATTTTACGGTAAACTAGCTTTACCTGGGTACTCGGAAACTTTTTACTGAATACTGATGCATCATGGGAAATAAATGAAAAACACTTTTCGTATACGAAGAGTGTGAATATAAGTAATTTCGGAATTACGCGTGCAGACGATTCTACCCATTTTTTCACATTTCTTAGATTTCCAGGTTAGGGTACAGGTTAGTACCGTATTTCTTTTAACAGAGCATGCATTAAATGGGAAGCTTCATTACTACTTTCAGAATGACTTCAGCAGGTCTCAGTGTCAATACAGTGTATACACATATGCCATACAAACTACGGCATATTTTTGGAAGTGGGGGGGCAGAATATTTTGCTTAAATTTTGTATTTTCTTGCTATAGTTTCAGTACCGTATTTGTTTATGGATTAGGTAGGTTAGGTTAGTTTAGGATATTTCGGTCATTACTCGAGCAGACTGTTGTATCAAATTTTCACACATTTATTGCATTTTTGCAGAACATGCACTAAATGAGGAGCTAGTACATAAACCACGAACCAACTTGTAGGTGGCCACTAAAAAGCACGAATGCTATCTAACCGAGTCAGAGCAGAAGCGCAGGAGGGGGGGCCCGTCGGAGCGACGGGGTGCGTCCGTAGGGAGCAGGCGCGTCAATGACGGGAGGCATACGCATAAACGAGGATGGTGAAAAATACATAACATTTCCGCAATAATTTTTACATGGTAATTTTAAATGATTTTGGCCTAGTTCTAAAAATTATTCCAATCCTATAATAGGGATCACTCGAGCAGACAGTCCTACCGAAAAGAATATATATAGGCAAAATACGAAGTAAAACACTTTTCATGAGAGTGTCAATATAAGTGATTTCGGCATTACTCGTGCAGACGATTCTACCAAATTTTCACATATTTCTTAGATTTCCAGGTTAGGGTACAGGTTAGTATTTCTTTTAACAGAGCATGCACTAAATGAGAGCCTTCATTATTACTTTCACAATGACTTCAGCAAGTCTCAGTGTCAATACAGTGTACACATATGGCATACAAACTATGGCATAGTTTTGCAACTGGGGGCCAGATTATTTTGCTTAAACTTTGTATTTTTTTGCTATACTTTCATGTATTTTTTATGGTTTAAGTATGTTAGGTTACTTTGGGTTAGTTTAGGATATTTGGGGCATTACTCAAGCAGAAGGTTCTACCAAATTTTCACACATTTATTGCATTTTTGCAGAACATGCACTAAATGAGGAGCTAGTGCATAAATCACAAACCAACTTGTAGGTGGCCACTAAAAAGCACGAATGCTATCTAACCGAGTCAGGCCAGGAGCGCAGCAAAGGGGTCCCGAGCGGAGCGAGGGAGTGCGTCCGTAGACTTTCTTACTATATTTTCTGTACTTTTTTTTATGGTTTAGGTAGGTTAGGTTTCTTTGGGTAACTTTTGGTCAGGTTAGGTTAGGATATTTGGGGCATTACTCGAGCAGACGGTTCTACCAAATTTTCACACATTTATTGCATTTTTGCAGAACATGCACTAAATGAGAAGCTAGTGCATAAACCACGAACCAGTTTGTAGGTGGCAACTAAAAAGCACGAATGCTATCTAACCGAGTCAGGGCAGGAGTGCAGCAAGGGGGCCCGAGCGGAGCGAGGGGGTGCGTCTGTAGACTTTCTTGCTATATTTTCTGTACTTTTTTATGGTTTAGGTAGGTTAGGTTACGTTGGGTTAGTTTTGGTCAGGTTAGTTTAGGATATTTGGAGCATTACTCGAGCAGACGGTTCTACCAAATTTTCACACATTAAAATTGCATTTTTGCAGAACATGCACCAAATGAGGAGCTAGTGTATAAACCACGAACCAACTTGTAAGTGGTCACTAAAAAGCACGAATGCTATCTAACCGAGTCAAAGCAGGAGCGCAGCAGAGGGTCTAGAGCGATAGCGAGATGGTGTGTCCGTAGGGAGCAGGCGCGTCAGCGACGGGGGTATACGCATAAATGAGGATAATGGAAGAGCACACCTATACATGCTATACTTTGAGTATCACTCAAATTTCATTTCAGTATGTTGTGCACTGACAGTAATTAGTTATATTCAGATTTTTTTTTTTTTACGAAATATGTTTCACATCGTATTTGCCTGTGTTTTGAATTTTAACTTCGTTTTCACACTTTGCAGAGTTACGCTCGGTTGCACCAACCAACAATTATGATCGGATAGGATAAACCGTTGATTATTTTTATCTTTCGGTAAGAATCTTACATCGTCGCACTAACAGTTTGTGAGAAAGAATTAACTTATCCACGAATAATCGGACGTTGTATAAAACTATGAGGTTTACGACATGTCATGCAATATCATATATTTGATTGGCTAAAACAGTGCAGTAACAATTGAAAAAATAAAATTAAAAAACTGCATAGAATGTGGTAGCATTTCGTACTAGATATTGGAAGAAAGCTGGCTTAGTTGACTCTTCGGGAAGGCAAATGTGTTTTAATGCTACTAGACAGACATATCTTTAAGGGAAAAAAAAAAAGAAATTATCAAATACTGAAAAGAAAACTGTATCTGATATTTAAAAAATAAAATAAAAAATAGCGCATTTTGGGGGGGAGATAAGCGGGATGGCGTGGGAGCTCATGTAGTTCGTATCTTACATTAAGCCTCTCTGCTGATGGGGATGCTAAACTCGAAACCAAACCAAATATGGATACCTAGGGCCCAAATATTCAAGGAAAAAAAGCTGTGCTCTAACAGATCACAATTCTTAATCCACCTGTTAAGCGACATGTTCAAGTAAAGGTAAATAGTCCCTTTTTCTTAAATAATGTTTGGCTACAAACTACGCTAAGCTCCACAGAAATACTGTCTTTTCTTAAATTCAACGTTCGGTTTATGCGCTAAGTATAGGCATACCGTAAGTATAGGGAATGATAGGAAGAGTAGAGAATATTAGGGTAGAGTAGTGTAGATTAAATTAAATTATGTTAACTCAATGCTTTGCCGTTATTTTCAAATGTAAATTCGGGTAGAGTATGTTAGGTTACGTTAGCTCAACGTTTAACCATTATTTTCACAAGTAGGGTAGAAAAATTAAATGAAATAGTTCGGTTTAACGTCCCAAGATTATTCCCCTTTAATCCCAAGA
This sequence comes from Thermobia domestica, assembly GCF_964235325.1. Classification (NCBI taxonomy): domain Eukaryota; kingdom Metazoa; phylum Arthropoda; class Insecta; order Zygentoma; family Lepismatidae; genus Thermobia; species Thermobia domestica. Next base: position 74,856,343 of record NC_137461.1, read on the forward strand.
CTAAGGGAGACGATGAAGAAAGTGAATGATGATGGTGAATTGGTGGAATTAGAATGTGGGAGGAAAGAAGTACCCTGGGGAAAAATACGGACACGATGATGTCTAAAACAAATTTGCGTGGCCGGCAATCGAACCACAACCCAGAGAAATGAAGGATAAAGTAGGTAAGGTTAGGATAGATTAGCTCATCGTATTGCCACGTCGTACCATTTTACTTTATTTAACATCTACGTCAGCAAGAAATCCCCTCTTCGCTACTCTGTTTGAATAACTTTTGAAAACACAACTTTTAACATAGATTTACATTTGCATCGCCGTGCCAGTTCTGCCCAAAACAATAACAACGGTTGAAGTTTACATTTGCATTACCAATTGGTTATGTTTTATTCCAGAAAATACCATAGCATTGGTGTTCGTAAAAATTATTCTTTTAATTATGCAAAGTTTATGTTAGTAAATCACTGTCGTGTTTGCATAATGGTAGCAATTGGCGAAGCGGTACAGATTTATGTACGGATCCAAGTACAAATTTCTTCCATATATAGGCCCTAGGCCTATTTGTTTTTCAGCAAATGTAGTTTTGTATGTTAAATAATCGTTCTTGAGGTGTTCCGTAGAATTTAAGTATTAACAGTAATGAAAATATTCTAAAGATACATTTTAATACTAAGGAGGTATTTTAGATAACAGAGAGGTTCCCTAAAAGCGGCTGCCTCATTGAAATGAAACATGACAGAACGGAAGTGAAAAACCTACATGCTGTGTTAGAAAATAAACGCGTCACTATTATCAGACGAAGGTAGTCCTACCACGACATGAAAGTCATACTACTTCTCATGTGGTCTTGACAGCCGAATATCGACATCAAGAGTGAACGTTGTGTGCTGGTATTCATTCCCACTTGTCTAACGGTAGCGCGTGCACCTTTTGTGTACGTGATCCCCGGGTCTATTCCCGGTGGGAGAGCCTTTGGAATTTTAAATGTCCTAGATATATTTGTGTTCGTGTTCCTGTCTACTTTGGTAAGGGTTAAAAAAAATACGAATAAATTCGTGTGCTCAGCAAAATGAGGAATGATCCGTTGATTTTTAAAAAATCTGGAAGGTGGATCGACTGATGCCGTATTTGGAAAGTCAGTCCAAAGATCACGGGTTAGATTTCTGGTATAGTCACGCAATTTTCACTCTTCAAATTTATGTTTTACTAAATTTGTAAAAATAATTGCATTCGTTCTCTCTAAAAGTATGGGAACATGTTGAACAAGGAAAACTTTTTTTTTTTACTGGTTCGCACATGAAAAATATGGTATTTAGAAACTATCAGAAAAATTCCAATTCAAATTAGTTCTCAAAATATGACTGAATACTTACAATAGATGTAAATCCAATCATTTTCGACTACACAGAACGCTTCCTCACAGTAAAAAAAAAAAAAAAAAAAAAAAAAATTGCTGTACGGACCCACATGTTTGTAAACTTTAATTAACAAATTTGTAATATTATTTTAATAGGCCCGTGTGTAAATAAACTAAGTACCATATGTTCTTACTTATGTGGTGCGTATCTACGTAGAAAAACAAGAAAAAATAGTCTAACCTTTTAAGCACAAATTTCCCCATAAGGTAGCCATTAACCATTGCTATACAAAGTGAAATGAAGTAAAGTATCTGAATTAAGTGTGCTAACTCATGACGCGCAATCATAGAAGTGTTCGACAGTTATGACATCCATATATTCGTGAAATTTACGTTTAAAGCAAAATTTAAGAATCAAACTAAAGTCAGAATTACAGTTGAAGAGATTAACTGTATGTGAGATTACAATGTGTGTCGATTTACAGAAACGGAAGTGTATATAAACAATGTATTTACATATGGATTCATTCAATATATCTGCACGAAAAAAAAATTGAGAAAGACTGTAGTGTACATACAGAATTCTTAAATCTAATATATTCACCTTTAAGGATGTGACGTACAATCATCACTTGGTGACTAGTCTATTGCACTCTTCTACGTCATATGGATATTTTAAAAAGATATAGGCCTTTTTGAATGAAGATAATGGTAAATATATGCTATGGTTTTGGTCTTAAAGTTTTACAATGAAACTTCATGTTTTTTTTTCAAAAATATAAGGCCAGATTGAAAAGAACAGTGATTTTAGAACAAATAAATTATTTAACTTCTATCCTCTATTTTTCACTTTTCTACGATATTTGACCCGTTTTGACTCACCATGTTTTCTTACGGAGTGATGCCTGATTTCACATTTTATGCAGCACGAAGTCCTGAATTTTGTTATCCATCAAAGATGCAAGAAGCACGTATTTCCGACAACTTCTATTTTTCTTTTTAATTAGCGTAAAAGTTTCAATGTTGTTCTAAGGGAGACATATTAGTTTGATTTGCAGAATCGAAGACAATCAAAATAAAAAAAGAGAAGAAGGAAGAAAAAAAGATGATATACATTGTATTAGCATCTTTGATGAATCATTTTATTCAGAAGGTCTCCATGCCATATAAAATTTAAAATCATGCATCACTCCGTAAGGAAAATATTTTTTTAGGATGTTCCCGAAGGAAATCGGAAAGGTTTTAGTATGAAAACTTTCCTGAAAAATGCGGGCAGCTCCGGAGGCAGAGACGTTTCCGAGGAATTTCAGAAACAGCAATTTTCCAACTCACTAAGAAACACGTATGTTTCCGAAAACTCTCGGGAAGATGTTCGAAAACTTTTCCGACCTAAGCCAGAAAACTTTTCCGATCGTTTTCGGAAACCTACAAGTTTCTTAGCGAGTCGGAAAAATACATTTTCCGAAATTCCTCGGAAACGTCTCTGCCTCCGGAGCTGCCCGCATTTTTCCGGAAACCCGGAGAAAATTTTTTTACAGTGCTCATCCCTTTTTCTTAATTCACGTTTATATATATATATACACCTTGTTTCAAAACAACAACGATAACTCTTAGGAGGTGATTCTTCACCAAGATAAGATGAAAAGTATAGACAAACCTGGGTGCACAAATGCTTCCTTTCGGAGTTATAGGTTACGGAGTCTCTTAGAATGGTTCCAGGTTAGACTCAAGGTCTTGAAAATATGCGTTTATGTTTGTTCTGTGGTAGGGATTCGGGTTTGTCGTAGCATAGCAGCTATGACCAGAAGAAACTTTGCGTGCTTTCATGATCATACGAAAAAAAAATGTCCGGTTATGGCTGGCAATCACGTCGACGATGATCTTAAACACATAAAGATTATAGTTCACTAAACCGGATCGTAAGTTAGGACTGTCTGATGAAATAAAGCTTGATTAAACTTCATTTCAAGTAATATCAATGTCTCGGTCTAGCTATGGCTTACCGAACGGTTCATCGTCTTAAAAACTTAGTCCCAAATATTTCTTCACGATAATTTAAATTTTAAAATCACCAAACAGCTATGGTTAAATATTTTCAAGAAGTTTGTTTGAAAATTTCGAATTATTTCTTTTGTTCGAAACTTTAACTTTTAGTTTGATAATTTTGGTTTGAAATTTTAGGTCCAAAAAATTTCATTTGAAAATTTCATTATAAAAATGTTTTAATTCTAAAATTTTAGTTTCCACTTTCTAGTTCTAAAATTTGGATTGAAATGTTTTGGTTCGAAAATTTTGATTCCATTTTTAGAAACATTTTAGCTTAAAATTTCTGGTTCAAAAATTTCAGTGTGAAACTGTTTGGTTTCAAAAATTTGAATTCGAAAATTTTAGTTTCAACTTTCTAGTTCAAACATTTGGACTGAAATATTGTGGTTCGAAAATTTTGATTTCATTTTTCGAAAAATTTCATTTAAAATTTCTAGTTCAAAAATTTCAGTGTGAAATTGTGTGGTTTGAAAAAAGTTTGAATTCGGAAAGTTTTATTTCAATTTTTTGTTCAAAAATTTTAGTTTCAACTTTCTAGTTCTAAAAATTGGTTTGAAAAGTTGAATTCGAAAAGTTTTATTTAAATTTTCATTCGAAAGTTTTGGTCCGATGTTTATAATTCGAAAATTTCAGTTTGATTTCATTTGTTTGAAAATTTGAATTCGAAAATATTGATTTCAACTTTTTTGTTCGAAAAGTTTAGTTTGATGTTTTTAATTCGAAAATTTCAGTTTGAATATTTTAGATTTGAAAATTTGAGATCGAAAAACTTTAGTTTCAAATTTTCGCTTGAACTTTTGTAATAACTCGAAATTAGTGGACTCAAAATTTAATCGAATAGTTAAAAACCGTTTATTTGTTAATCGAATAGTTAAAAACCGATAATTTTTAATGGAACAGTTAAAAACCGGATAACCTTTGGCGGTTAACCGTGAAACGATTCCCTATTTGCATTCACTGAAAATTTTTTGGCATATACTAAAATATTTTTGAAATGATGATTTAAACTAAACAGTCAATTTTATTTAAGATATAAATTACACGAACTAACACAAGGACCAAGAAGGTGACCTTAAAGTATCGTGGTTCTCTCATCAAAAGGCTTAAGAGGAGTGCATTTAGGTACGCATATCCTCATTATATGTAAATAAAGTAACAGCAAACTCTACTTTGAGGAGCTCAGACAACGTCTATGTAGAGCATAAATCCTAAACCGCATAAGAATTTAAGTTAATATTAAAATCATATAAACTCTCATCGAGAATCAAACTTATGACCTTCGGAAACTAAATATAGACCGTGTATGGCTATAACGTAATAATCAGAATACATGAGGCTAGAAGGCTTCCCAAATTATATCTTTAGCAATTTTAGGTGATCAAATACTAACATTAGTTCTAGGGACCATGACTTTGGTTCTGCCAAATTAACCCACAAAAAGTTGATACCAATCACGTTCGTCCATGTACCCTTGCTCTATAAAAGCCTATACGCATGCATATACTGTAATAGAGAACCAATAGAGCTTAGAAATATTACACAATATTGAGAACATTTTAATCATGAACCTAAACAACATATAACAAGCATATAACAAGTGCTGTCGGAACAGTTTTCCATCAGCTAAGCCTTTACTAATTAAAGTAAACACAAACGCTGAACGTTTAAATCGTTCAAACCAATAACAATGTTTTGTAAGAGTCATTACAATGAGCTAATCAGATTTAAGCAAAGAGTAAATGTAACGTCATTATTATTTATCCACGAACGGAAACGAAAGGTAGTAACTAGGTTCGAAGTCAGCTCATCACTTCCCTCTTTTACCTTCTCTAGGAATGAATATAACGTGGGTTCCTGTCACCACGGCATGGCGCGTCCTCAGGTTGCGGATCGAGGAGAAGGCCTCTAGATATAGAGGTTAGCTGCGAATATACTGAATAAGCAGTCGCGGACAGCCGACTAGGAGTGGTCCTCCAGCTTGGGGGTTTGGGTAAGGCTAACACCCTCATCCTGTAAAAAAAGGTACTTGTTCAGAAACATTCACAAAAGCCTCGGACAAGGACTGATAACTTGGCACGACCTCGGCAAAAGAAAATGGACATGAGATTTGGAACATGGAATATTAGAAGTCTTTATAGGGCAGGCGCGTTAAAATCTGTTACGAGTGAGTTAGAGAAATACAGGATGGACCTAGTAGGAGTTCAGGAAGTTAGGTGGGAAGGAAATGGATCTGAGAATTCCGGAAATTTTACGTTCTTTTACGGGGAAGGAAATAAAAATCACCAGTTAGGAACAGGGTTTTTCGTTCACAAACGAATATTACCAGCAATTAAACGGGTTGAATTTGTTACTGACAGACTTTCTTTTATTACTCTCAAGGGACGGTGGTGTGATATTATTGTTTTAAATGTACATGCTCCAACTGAAGATAAGGGTGACGATATAAAGGATAGTTTTTACGAAGAAGTGGAACGGATATTTGATCAACTCCCGCGATACCATATGAAGATTCTATTAGGGGATTTCAATGCGAAGGTAGGACGAGAGGATATTTTCAAACCGATTATAGGGAACGAAAGTTTGCATAAGGAAAGTAATGACAACGGTGTTAGACTCGTGAACTTTGCAACATCCAAAAACCTAATCGTGAAGAGTACAAAATTCCCACATCGCGACGTTCATAAATACACTTGGACATCACCAGACGGAAAAACGCATAATCAAATTGATCACGTTTTAGTAGATAGAAGAAGACAATCTAGCATAATTGACGTCCGGTCGTTTAGAGGGGCTGATTGTGACACTGATCACTACCTGGTAGTAGCGATAATACGGGAGAGATTATCGTTGAATAAAGGTAATATTCAATGTCCGAAAACGGAGAGATTTAATTTAAAGAAATTAGAAGAGAGCCATGTAAGAAAGGAATACCAGATTGAAGTTTCGAATAGATTCTCGGTTTTAGAAGACTCGGAATGCACTAGTGTTGAGGATACTTGGATTGAAATTAGAGATAGCATTAAAAGTTCAGCAATAGAAAAATTGGGACACGCGGAAATACGTAGGAACAAACCATGGTTCGACCAAGAATGCATTAAACTAGCAGAGAAGAGAAAACAGGCAAAATTACGGTGGCTACAAAATCCGAATGAAATAACTACACAAAATTTCGTAGATACCAGGCGGGAAACTTCCAAAACTTTTAGAACAAAGAAACGCGATTTTTTGAAAGCTAAAATTAAGGAACTTGAAGATAATAGTAAAAATAAAAATATTCGGGACATGTATAAGGGGATAGGCGAATTTAAGAAAGGATATCAACCTCGTGCTTATATATTAAAGAAAACTGACGGAACATTTCTCACTGATACGGATAGCATCTTAAATAGATGGAAAGATTTCTTTGACGACTTGCTGAACACGCAGCCAAAAACTAATGCGCGTGGAGAAAAGGAGATACACACCGCAGAACCGTATATTCCAGAACCCAATCGAATAGAAGTAGAAGCCGCTATAAAGAAATTAAAGAAACACAAATCTCCGGGTGTGGATGAAATTCCGGCTGAGTTAATTTTAGCTGGAGGCGAAAAATTGTGGAACAAGATACACAAACTCATTCTCCTTATCTGGAACAAGGAAGAATTGCCACAAGAATGGAAAGAGTCAATCATTGTTCCAATTCACAAGAAAGGCGACAAAACTGACTGTAATAATTATCGAGGCATTTCTCTTCTGTCAACATCCTATAAAATCCTTTCAAATATTCTATTAGCAAGACTGACCCCATACGCAGATGAAATTATTGGAGATTATCAGTGCGGATTTAGACGAAATCGATCAACTATCGACCAAATATTTACCATTCGCCAAATACTCGAAAAAAAGTGGGAATACAATATCCCGGTACATCAACTATTTATTGATTTTAGAAAGGCTTACGACTCGGTTAGGAGAGAAACATTGTACAACGTTCTTACAGAACTTGGAATACCGAGAAAGCTAATTGGATTAATTAAGATATGCTTAAGTGAATCCCAAAGTAAAGTTCGGGTAGGAAAATTTTTGTCCACGAGCTTTCACGTCCAAAATGGCCTGAAACAAGGAGATGCATTGTCGCCATTATTATTTAACTTTGTGCTGGAATACGCTATAAGGAAAATCAAAGATAGCAACCAGGGCCTAGAGTTGAACGGTATTCACCAGGTGATGGCATATGCTGATGATGTAAATTTAATAGGGGATGATAGGAGAACAGTAGAAATAAATGCAGAGATCTTATTAAACGCTTGCAGGGACATGGGTTTAGAAGTAAATGCAGAGAAAACTAAATACATGGAAGTGCGTCGGGACCGTAATACGGCAAATTGTGGGGGCGTTAAAATATTAAATAATACTTTTGATAAAGTGGATACTTTCAAATATTTAGGATCAATATTAACAGATGAAAATCATATTCACGAAGAAATTAAATGTCGACTAAAAGCAGGGAATTCGTGTTACTATTCGGTTCAAAATCTCTTGTCGTCGCGAATTCTGTCGAAAAATTTGAAGCTTAAAATATATAAAACGATAATCATGCCTGTTGTTCTGTATGGTTGCGAAACATGGTCACTTACTCAGAGGGAAGAACATAGACTGAAAGTATTTGAGAACAGGATCCTGAGAAGAATATTCGGACCCAAGAGGAACGAGAATGGGGAATGGCGGAAACTTCATAACGAAGAACTACATAGTTTATACGGTTTACCCAACATTGTTAGGGTCGTCAAGTCTAGGAGGCTTAGGTGGGCAGGTCATGTAGCTAGAATGGAAGAAAGTAGAAATGCTTTCAAAGCCTTGACTGGAAGACCCATAGGAAAACGACCATTAGGAAGACCTAGGCGCAGATGGGAGGATAATATTAAGATGGATCTCGCAGAGATAGGAATACAAAGTAGAAACTGGATGCAATTAGCTAAGGATAGAAGTCAGTGGAGAGCTTTTGTGAACGCGGCACTGAACCTGCGGGTTCCATAGGCCATAGAGTTAGTTAGTTAGGAATGAATATATTCTTTCAAAGTAAACCATTACACATATATCTCCTTGTTTTGTCATAAGAAATAACTCCTCAATGTTATCTCGTTACATGAGTAGATTAATCGTTATTACAATGAACCAATCAGATTTAAGCGAAAAGTAAATGTGACGTCATTTATTTTAATTCACAAACGAAAACGAGAGGTACTAACGAGGTCCAAAATCACATCATCCCATCCCTTTTATCCTTCTCAAAGAATAAATATATCCTTTCAAAGTAAACCATTACACACTATTTGACAATTAAACACCGTATTTGTTCGAACAAACAATGCCAACGATACTGTGACAACGAATACGTAAGCATAGGTAACACGATATAGCTTACGTTTCCTTTTCAACATATGATTATAAGTCAATACACGAAGAAACTTTTCAAATCTTTCCAACAGTTTTATTTAACCCACAAACGAATACGATATAAATTATTGCTGTTAACCAGGTCCGGGATCGCCCCTCCTCCTCTTTTCTGCGTCTTAATAAATGTATGCTTTCCTGGAAACACTTTTTGACAATTGAATATCGTGGTTCGAGTCCCATAAGTCCCGTGAATGAAAACTATACCTTAATCAAAAATCAAGTATTTTACCCAAAGTTTTCGAGTTAAGTTGATTTTGAGTTTAACGTCCCGTTTAGCAGCGAGGATAAAACCTACTAATTAACGTGAAATCAAAACCGCATGAGCTCCTTCCGTGAATCAAACCCTGGTCTCCCACGTTAAAGACGCATATGCTAACCGGTTAGTCACGAAGGAACTCCAAAGTTTTCGAGTTCCATACTAATACTAATACTAATTTATACTATTACTGGGTCTACTAATTCATAATGTAATAGGTCATCTAAAAAGAGATCAAATCTTGTTTTGGTGATTTTATACCCACAAAAGGGAACGAGAAACCATCATAAGCTCCAAGCTAAAAGTCCCAGTTCAGTGACGTCAAACGAACATATTAGCTCGAACCAAATACCTCTAATTCATTCATACCAGTAGAAGTGCGGTGGCTCAGTGGTAGAGCGTTCACCTTTGTTGTATGTGGTCCCTGGTTCAAACCCCGCGAAAATAGTTTTGTGGTGGGCAACATTATGCTCAGGATACTCCAATTTTTTCCCACACTTTCATTCATTTCTCATCGTCAACGTCCCATTTAGCGTGGGAAGTAAAACTAAAGATTTCATTTGCACCGGTGTTAGTTCATCTCATCAAAGGGATAACAATCTTCAAATTGTATGCCATAAAAGGAAACGAAAAATAAAATAAGCATTCGTAAACCTGTACTATTTCATAACATAATGAATCATCAAGACCATATTTTTAGTAAATTTAAAAGAATCATCATAACATCCGATCCAAAACTCCCAATTCAATGACGTCATAGCCGGGCCAAGGTACCTCTGACTCATTCGCACTAGTGTGCATGGCCCCTGAAGAGGCGTAAGCAAAATGTCAATAGGTGACGCAATCCCGGGCCAAAGCATCCCTAATTCACTCACTATGGTCCATGGTGGCCCCAAATTGGATAATCGAAAGTTCGATAGGGTGGGGCAATTACTACTAACTCTTTTCTTAGTGTCTAATGGTAACTCATGTCAAAAATTCCATGTAAATACAAATTTCAAGTTTGTAGTTAAAGTAGTTTTTCCCAGGCGCTGATCAATCAATCACTCATTTACTCAGGACCTCTTCTTTTAAATATAGATACTACCTGGAATTTATGTTCTTCGTACTTATAAAATAGGTTTATGGCAAACACCTTAAGGCCTTTCTTCCCTTCGGATAGGTATTTCAATGATGCACTCAGATTTTGGCATAAATTTTTAACTCCTCTTCCGCTATCTTAGGATAATCTTCATAAATCAAGGCAACATGATAAAAACCTTGAGGCAGGAACAATATTTCAAAATTAATTTCAAACCGTAAACCACTTTTCGTGATGCAATCACAAACAACAGAAAACGTGTTCAAATGTGGCGAAAAACTATAGAAAAGCATCTTCTTTCCTTTAAATACGTAATCTTTGAAAATGCTAGGTCGTGTGTTCGCTTATATGTGATGAGGAGATTATGTTGAGACTTTCATTTTACTAAATTGAAGGACTCATGACATATTGTATCTTTCGCATTAATTCTCAATTCCATGCTCCTTTCGGGTTATGTCCTTTCACGAAGATGCTGATTGAAACCTTCTGCGTCAGGTAGATACTAAGTATATTTCAAAATTCATGTGCCTGTTGTGAAAATTGCTAAATGATATAAGCTAAATGATGATAATTTAGCATATTTAATTATATACCCAGGAGATCACATGTTATGACTGAAGGCTGTAGAATCCCCACCGCCCTCGTCTAAACGATGTCCTAAGTAACCTAATTGTTTTGCATTGAGATGACATATCTAGGTAATTTCCCGTCTTTTCAAGTTTTTCAGTTACATAGGGGTTGAGTGATGAAATAATTCCATTGACTTTTACATCTTTCAATACTTCAGTTAACATATATTGTTGAGAGGGCTAAGATCAAGGTTTCAAGTGGGAAAGCCTCAACCTTACAAATAATTTTATAGATAGGAAATCCAGCTGTTTTCTCTGAATTATTCTCTCATCTCAATAAAAATAATAAAAATAATAAACCCTCTTATACGTTGCCATTTGAGCATTGTGCTAATTGAAAAATTATGTTGAAAATGTGAACAAAAAATGATATCAATGAGATATGTTTTCATCTATTCTTAATTTGGTTGGTGATATCATTACATACAATAAGGAGGGTTAGCTGGCTCTGTGGTAGGGTTCTCATTTCTGGTATGACAGGTTCTTGCTTCCATTGCGGATCATGTTAGATTTTGGTGGACAACATTGTGTCTGTAATATTTCTCAGAGTTCATCCGCTTCCTTCATTACTGCGATATTTGTCTCACTTGTATACGTGTAAAAACGTCAGAAATACATTGAAATTATATATTACAGCACGTGATGTTCCTAAAGTGAAGAACCGTGAAGCTTACGGTCCGTAACACTTCCGATCTCCGGTCCACGCATTCCGTTTTCACTGCTATCAAAACTCTTTTGCTTACTTCAGAATTATGTTTAACTCAGAGCTTGTATGATACATTTGTTGGGAACATGTCTTGAAAGTACGTATGTAGGGAATCACTTACGTACACATTGTAAATTGCTGAAATATGCACTTTTGCATATCATATGTGTGGCTTTCTTTACCTGCATATGGACAGCCACTCTATGGTTTGTTCTGCTCTATATAAAGCGGGTTGAAATGTAGCCTTCCACACTTTTGGGCAGCTCTAACTGTGAAACTGAGCACTTTTGCACTTTTTCCGCGCAGGTCCTTGTGAATTTCTTTTCTTATTTTGATGTGAGGAATCATGTGTTAAAGTTTGTCGATATATCAACAAGAAATCCATATGAAGCAGCAGATGGTGGCATTAGTCCATTCATGGTAATCAATTTTATAGTTTGCAGTTAATTTAATTTACATTACGTAAGTAATTATCGTAAGTACTTACGTAAGTATTAACATTAGGTCTACACAATATTTTTAATTGGGAACATTAAAATTGTACCGTAGTTTTCACAACATTTCAGTTTTGTGAGTAGGCTTGTTGTTTTGTTGTATTTATCAGTGGCGGCAGGTACTATATGTTGCACGGTTGTGCAACTGTATGATTTTTACTTCGAAAGATTTTTTTTTAATTTTAAAATAATGTTTCGTAAAAATAATCCTTTGCTATTTAGCACAAAACAGTATTGATGTATCTCTTAAAAATCATGTCAAAAAACTGAAAAAAAGAGAGAAATACACATCCAGTGGCAAAAACGTTGCCACTCGATCCAATAGCATCGAGCATACGGCAGAAAGCTCCTATTTCTTAACATTGGAAAGCACATTTATTCTTGCATCGCTCCTATCCTCTTGTATGGTCTCTATCCAGTTGCGGACACCTTGGCAACTGCCACTCAGCTTCTGTAATAGTTATGAATTCCTTCACTCACCAGCGATGAAGGTGTGGGTGCTGCGTGGGTCGAGGCAGCAAACTCGCAATAATAATAATAATAATAATAATAATAATAATAATAATAATAATAATAATAATAATAATAGAATAGAGGGAGTGATATGCAGAGTGTGTCCGATGTTTTGCTCATAATATTGTTACAATCGAAAATCCTATTGTGCTGGCTTATTGTAAGTGTGTGTTTGAAGAATGTGATGGTGTTTTTGTTCTTAGCCTGTGAGTGATATTTTTAATATTAAAATATAACGCTACTAACAGGAAACTCAAAATGAATTCAGTTTGCAGTCTTCTCAGGAGCCCGTTTTCTCGTAGGCCGATGGAGGAGAAGGTTGAAATAAAAAGGTTTGGGCGTCCAACACCAATTTTAACAATCAATCAACCAGTCAAAACAGGTAAGAGACAGTTTCAGCGCTCTTTTAAAAACGCGTATTATAACAACACAGACTGGCTTTGTGGTTGTGAGGGAAAAAATGCTTTATTTTGTTTTCCTTGTTTACTTTTTTGGGGGGTGAACGTGCTTGGACTGAAATAGGCATAAAAGATATTAATCATTTGAGTGAACGGATTAAGGGACACAAAGCTACACATATTCATATGAAAAATGTATTACAATTAGCTTTATTTGGTACTACCAAAATAGCTCAGCAGTTAGACAGTGAGTATAGGCGAAATATAGCTTTGCATAACGAAAGAGTGAGACATAATCGTTATATTCTAAATATTATAATTAATTGTGTGGGTTTTTGTGGTGCATTTGAATTAGCGTTGCGGGGTCATGACGAGACAGAAGGATCTTCAAACCCAGGTGTTTTTCGTAGCCTCATTGATTTCAGTGCAGAACTTGACCCAGCCATGAAAACTCATTTGGAGAAAGCTAGTGTCTTTAAGGGAACACCTAAAATGATTCAAAATGAACTTTTAAATATTATGTTAGAAGTTTGAAAGAACAAAATCTCACAAGAAATAAAAGAATCAGAATTTTTAGCTGTGATTGCAGACGAAACTAGTGATGTGGCTAATACTTTTCAAATGGCCGTCATTTATCGACATTTAGTGAATGGAAAACCAGTTGAAAGGTTTTGGACTTTCCTCGAACGTCCTAAAGACGATGCAAAAACTTTGGCGCCATGCCTGTTAAAAGAACTTGAAAAACATAGGTTAGAGGAGACCCCACAGAAATTAATCGCGCAGACGTACGACGGCGCGTCAGTAATGTCCGGAACGTCTGGAGGAGTACAAGCAATTATTAAACAACAGTTTCCAAAAGCCGAGTACGTTCATTGTTATGCCCACCAGCTGAATCTAATTATGCTCAATGGTGCTTCAGTGGTAAGAAATGTTGAATGTTTTTTGCCACTTTGCAGGGAGATTGTTCCTTCTTCTCAACAAGTCCACAGCGTACAAAATTACTTGATGATATCGTAAAGAAAAGACTTCCCCGGTCTGTTCCTACGAGATGGAATTTCCAATCACGCGGCGTTAATATAATTTATCTGTACAGAAAAGAAATAATTCAATGTTTGAAAGATATTCTCAATAATGAAGACATTAAAAGTTCGAGCAGAATCGAGAAGGCAAGAGCGCACATTGACACCCTTACTAGACACAGCTTTGGGTTTTGGCTAACTCTGTTCCACAAAATTTTACCTCATGTTGACATCTTGTATGGACAGTTCCAAAGAAAGGACATTGATGTGGTAGGTGCTCAAAAGTATGTTTCAGTTTTTGTAGAAAGTTTTGAAAAAATAAGAAACGAAGAAATAGATATTGAGCCTTTAGTTTCGTCGGAGACATCGAAAAGAAGAAAAACTGATAACACACAACTAAACATGGAAGCTAAGTAAGTGTGTGGTGCGATTATTAGTAACGTTAAACAAAGATTTAGTTTTACTGGCCATCTTGTGGCGGGCACTTTATTCTGTAATGAAAAGTTTGGAGAATACAGGAAGGAATTTCCAGAAGAAATTGTTCAAAATGTTTGCGACTTCTATCCATTTGTCAACGCAAAGCAGCTTCATTTCGAACTTCCTGTAATATATAACACTGCCGAGTTTTCATCAATATGCTGGACCAGTTAGTTTATTAGAATTTTTCCAGCACAATAACATTGAGAGAACCTTTTCTGAAATAACCAAACTTCTGAAGGTTTTGCTCCAATGACTTCATCGGAAACAGAGAGATGCTTCTCTACCTTAAAGAGAATAAAGACTTTTCTACGGAATACCATGACACAAGAGAGACTATCTGCCCTGGCAATGTTATCTATTGAGAGAGACTTGGTGAACAGCATTCCAGATTTTAATCAACAAGTAATAGAAAAATTTGCAGCTCGAAAAGAACGAAGGATGGTCTTCCTTTTCAAATAAGGTACGATTTATTTAATTAAATAATTTTGTTTAGCTTTATATATATATATATATATATATATATATATATATATATATATATATATATATTCTTTTTCTTTAATGTTTTCGTAATGATCTCATCAGTAGCGTAGCGTGGTATTCCGAAATGGGGATGCCAAAGTTAGTCACTTGTGCGATACAATACTACTAAAATTAGCAATACATAGCTATAACTAACTAACTAACTAACTCTATGGCCTATGGAACCCGGAGGTACAGTGCCGCGTTCACAAAAGCTCTCCACTGACTTCCATCCTTAGCTAATTGCATCCAGTTTCTACTTTGTATTCCTATCTCTGCGAGATCCATCTTAATATTGTCCTCCCATCTGCGCCTAGGTCTTCCTAATGGTCGTTTTCCTATGGGTCTACCAGTCAAGACTTTGAAAGCGTTTCTACTTTCTTCCATTCTAGCTACATGACCTGCCCACCTAAGCCTCCTAGACTTGACGACCCTAACAATGTTGGGTAAACCGTATAAACTATGTAGTTCCTCGTTATGAAGCTTCCGCCATTCCCCATTCTTGTTCCTCTTGGGTCCGAATATTCTTCTCAGGATCCTGTTCTCAAATACTTTCAGTCTATGTTCTTCCCTCAGAGTAAGCGACCATGTTTCACAACCATACAGAACAACCGACATGATTATCGTTTTATATATTTTAAGCTTCAAATTCCTCGACAGAATTCGCGACGACAAGAGATTTTGAACCGAATAGTAACACGAATTCCCTGCTTTTAGTCGACATTTAATTTCTTCGTGAATATGATTTTCGTCTGTTAATATTGATCCTAAATATTTGAAAGTATCTACTTTATCAAAAGCATTATTTAATATTTTAAAGCCTCCACAATTTGCCGTATTACGGTCCCGACGCACTTCCATGTATTTAGTTTTCTCTGCATTTACTTCTAAACCCATGTCCCTGCAAGCGTTTAATAAGGTCTCTGCATTTATTTCTACTGTTCTCCTATCATCCCCTATTAAATTTACATCATCAGCATATGCCATAACCTGGTGAATGCCGTTCAACTCTAGGCCCTGGTTGCTATCTTTGATTTTCCTTATGGCGTATTCCAGCACAAAGTTAAATAATAATGGCGACAACGCATCTCCTTGTTTCAGGCCATTTTCGACGTGGAAGCTCGTGGACAAAAATTTTCCTACCCGGATTTTACTTTGGGATTCACTTAAACATATCTTAATTAATCTAATTAGCTTTCTCGGTATTCCAAGTTCTGTAAGAACGTTGTATAATGTTTCTCTCCTAACCGAGTCGTAAGCCTTTCTAAAATCAATAAATAGTTGATGTACCGGGGTATTGTATTCCCACTTCTTTTCGAGTATTTGGCGAATGGTAAATATTTGGTCGATAGTTGATCGAGTTCGTCTAAATCCGCACTGATAATCTCCAATAATTTCATCTGCGTATGGGGTCAATCTTGCTAATAGAATATTTGAAAGGATTTTATAGGATGTTGACAGAAGAGAAATGCCTCGATAATTATTACAGTCAGTTTTGTCGCCTTTCTTGTGAATTGGAAGAATGATTGATTCTTTCCACTCTTGTGGTAATTCTTCCTTGTTCCAGATAAGGAGAATGAGTTTGTGTATCTTGTTCCACAATTTTTCGTCTCCAGCTAAAATTAACTCAGCCGGAATTTCATCTACTCCCGGAGATTTGTGTTTCTTCAATTTCTTTATACCAATACATAGCTATACCGATGGGAAATATAGGGTTGTAAAAAATTTAGGGGGGACGCCCCCTAATTGGTGACCTAGTGGGGCATACAGAAGCAAATGCGTGGATTACGTCAGAAGCCAATAAGCAATTGTCTCAGCTTCTTCTTACCACTACCGTGTGACAAGAAAACTCGGCCCCGCTGTTGTATGAACATTGTTTCCAGTATAGTTCCCTTTATTTCTTTGTCGTGTTTAGCTTCTTTCTCCGCATACCATACTTCAATCTCGTTCTTTAAAAAGTAGCCCCTAGAAATTTGTCATCTTGTATCCGGAACTCAGACGCCCATTCGTGAATATGGGCCTGAGTGTATACGTATATCATTAGAAGATGTAAATAGAAAACACTTAAACCAATTCTGGGGGCCTGTTTCTGAGTATGTATTTCGTTGTCAGATATCCAGATACTGAAGGCAGGGGCGCAAATCTGTCTTCAACATTCGGAGAACGGGTAAGACCGTTCCCATTTTTTAAAGCGATGTTCAAAACATTTATGAAGTTGAAAAACAATGCTGTGGAGGATCAGAGTTGTCTTCAACATTTGGAGTAGGGCATATTTTTGGCTTACTCTGGGGGAAGGGGTGATGAAACTCATATTACGGTAGATGAATCTGATTTCTGAGGTGAACCTGTTGTATATTATATACCAGGCGATGTAGATAAAATTGTGATACGTATCAAGTGTCGTGAACACATTCGGAAATCTGAATACATGCATATTTATAATTGATATGTTTCTATTTACGCATCCACAATGATCCACATTAAAATTTTAGGACACTTGTTTTATAATAATATAAATAATGATTTTCCCAAAACTATGAAAGAAAATCAACTATGTATGGCGCAACAACACTCTTTTTTGAGCAAAATTATGATGATCACAATAGCATTATAGGAATCGTTACAGGAATTAAACAAATAGTTGAAAATAGACTAACAATAATAAATGATAATGAAATATTAAAAAACACGATTCTTTTTTTAAAATGAAACAAGTTAAGGGAAACAATTTCATACCACTTTCCTTTGTGGCATTCGGATACAAATCATCACAATTTCAAATCGGGTGGAGGGGACATGTTCCCCTCATCTCCTCGGGATATGTGCTAATGACTGAAGGGCCCAAGCAATCTTTGCGAGGGGCGAGAATGCTGGCTCTCTTGGCCTACCAGATCGGTGACCGTGATTCTACAGAATGCTTTATATTTATGCTTGTGTGTGTGAGCTCCCTCAAAGAGTTTCTGGCCACGCCACTGGACGTACTATGTATTTATGATGAAGATTAATAGTTTGCCTTTAATTACGATTACAATTACGATGCATTTAATTACGATTAAAGCATAACTATTTTTATACTATTATTTACATAACCGACATGCTTCAAAAAGACATTGAACTAGCCATTTCTGTTTTGTTCTCTTTCTTTGACGTTAGCGCTCGTACGTTCTGTACAGAAACTACAGCTTAGTTCAAAATAGATGGAGTTGGAAATACTTGAAGATATGCCAGCGTATATCTAGAGTAAAATGTAGAGTTGCAAGGGGTGAAGGAAGTTAAGAAAGCAAGTAGTTGCGCATGCGCAGTCCACAGAAAGCAGACAAAAAACCCGTTTCTTGCAGTAGGCCTGGATGCCCAAGGAACATAGCATACGACAAGAGGAAAGATAGAAAATGTGCATCTGATTGACGCGCATACGTAGGTTCCGCTTATCAAAGCAAGGCGAGAGATGACATCCAGAAGATTGCAGTGGAAATAATTGTGATAATTACAAGCAATCAATTTATATACAATGAAATACGTATTTTTTCTTATTAATAGGGGATGCCGGGCATACCGGCGTTCCTTTACGCTACGCCGCTGGCTCTCATGCTGTTTATATTTCCGTGCTTTACAACACATGCTGCATTCTATTTATCTTTTGTTTAAAAGTGTCGTATGTGCATAACGTATAAATGTGCAATGACAGTGATTGTTTACCTCGTTCGGAAGGAAACAGAAAAGATAGGTCATTTCAGTAATTGTTAATATACAGGTTGGCCCTAAAGTAGGTATACACCCCTGCATTGATCAAGTGTAACATTCCAGTTTATGGATTTATTTGCTTCGACTGCTCTGGGCTTAAGTTATAAGTAAAAAGACGTTAAGAACAAATAATAAGGAAACTAAGTCTACCGGTTTGATAACAATAAGAAATGACATAAAATTCAGTACGGGACTATACCTACTTTTGGGCCACCCTGTACTTAAATCAATAAACATAGCAGTAGAGTTTGGAGGCAAAGACACAAGAGAAGGAAGGTTGGGGTGGAGTGGAGTGGAAGTCGCGCGTAAGCATGTACCTTATGATACTGCAACTGCTGGTTTTACAGACCACGAATCGCTACTGGTATTTATTCTATAAAGAAAATTGTCAGATATTATACATACACCACAAAGGCGTAACTGTGCGAAGATTAAAATTCTTTATGATGGCGGAAATTACAGAGGTATGATGGCGGAAATGCTTTATTACATTGTTTTCACTGGTTTTGTATGCTTACAACATAAATATTCTCACAATTTGTCTCAAGTTTCTCATTATTATGAAGAAATATGTTAATCCTTTATGGGAATGAAAGTACACTTGGATGGAGTCACCCTACTGAACTTTGTTCTACGAAATGATAGCTAGATATTAATTATTAAGAGAGACGTTACGTAACTTAACATTTAAATAACTTGTTCGTCGTTCGTAATTCAAGGACAAAGCTTGATAGTTAGAAATATTTAATTTTCATGTAGATGTGTTCTAAATCATCTTCAGTCTGCTATCAGTATCTTCGCCATAATAAATTTATATTGTCGTTGGATAAGTTAAACTTGTTTTATTTCTTTAAAATGTGTTGTAGGAGAGGGAAACGAGCAGTATCAGATATTCTTAGATCAGATTTCCATGCATTGTCACAAATGTACGCACTGAAGATCATATTTCGCTAGGAAACTAAAACTATGCTCAGACTGTCTTTCTTAGCTAACTTTTACAAGTGGTAGCAATTGAAACTCACATGAGTATATGGTAACCTCTCACCCGAAGTCCAAGGTTAATCTCTTTGCACATGGCTTAAAAAAAGACGTCTTTGTTGCCTCCGTTTTCACTCTCCCCCTCTGCCAGCCTGAATCCCCATTATATTACCAAATGTTATCAATCTTTAATTTCAAATTAAGTGCTTTATGATTTTTTTTTTTTTTTTTTGCAATTATAAAGTCTCATTAGTTTCTATCACCGTTGTCCCTTAGGACAAGTTATTATAACAACGGAAAAACATATTAATGGTTCCTCTTGATTACTTTTCAAGGCTCTTTCTTATAATTCACTTAAGCACTATTACTTTTTTTTTTACAAATTATAATATCCATTTATTTCTTTTTTTCATAAAATCTGTTTTTAACACATTATATTATCATGCGGTATTAAAACAAATCTGGAACTTCTGATATTTATTTACCTCCATCATTCCATTGGAAAATTTGTGTGATCTGTACACGAGGGAATGTTTTTGGGCTGCTAAAATTAAGATTACTGGTGCCATGCTATAACTTTGAGTTTCGCCTTATCTCAAGTAGATGCAGACATGTCAGAAGGTTTGATCCTTGTAGATACACTAGTTCAAACGCTGTCCAAGATGAGGTCTGGTAAATATGACTCTCAACGAACAATATTCGAACAAATGTATCAGGTATGTTTGGAGATGTGCAAAGAAAATGGTCTCGAATTCCAGAGCCGGAAACAAATAAAATATAGGGGTTCCTCGTGGAAACGAACCAGACATCCGCCATCGAAATATCACAAATTCATTTTGGATGAATCTTTTTCTTCATTGGATGCAGGAAACGAATTTTCTAAAGATAATATATCTATCAAGAGACATTTTCTCCCTACTATTGATAGACAATCACTGATATGGAAAACTGCTTTGTGTCATGTTGCAAAATCATCAGATCAATCACCACTCTACATCCAAAAAGTAAAAACTTTTTTAAATTACAACATTGTCGAGCCTATAACCCAGCATTATGGAGTGATCTGCAAACATTAAAGTGAGAACTCAAAATCCTCCCAAACACACTTAATAGAGCAACCCAAAACCATAAAAAGCATATAAAGCATAACAGCAATTTACACATATGGTTGGTATCTTGAACATGATTGTGATTGTCTAAGAGTCCAGAAGAAACTAGTTTTAAAAGCATAATTTTAGAAAATAAAACATAAAGCATAATTTAAAATATATAGCACAATTCTTAGAAAATTCTCTTTAACTGAAAGTTTAACATACTGTGTTAATATTTTTTAAAACCAATATTTACAATGCAAAATCACTGAGAACATAACAATGCAACAATGAAAAGCTTATTTTCATTCCTTTAAACTTTTCGGTGTAATCCTTTATGTGGAGAAAAGAAAAAAGTAAAAGAAGAAATTTTTCCGCCAACAAGGAATAGTATGCAAGAACTACATACTATATTGTTATGTTTACTTTTTGAACTTAAGCACTTTCTATACTTTTTGGTGGCATCTTTTATTTTCCCTTTCTGTATATGTGTACCTGTAAGGCGCACACAAATGATAGAAAAAGTTTTATTCGAGCAAAGCACATCTCTTTACAATGAATTAAGTAGAAAGTTCTTTAAATATGAGAGAAACTTGTTGCAAAAAATATCAATAAATAGATCAAGATATTTAGAATATTTAATGTATAATAAATATTATACATTATACACGATTAATGTAAAATAATCATTGAAATTAACAATAAAGCATAATACTATTAATTGTTTTCGTTATTGTTTATAATGTAAATAAAAGCACTGCATATTGCCAGTATTTAATGTTTAGAAAATTTAGAGAAAATGACTAATTCCTAGGTACCTGTTTGCCTTACGCGAACGAACCAGTGATTCCTAGTAACTGATAAGACTTGGCTTGCTTTCTATCATTTCCAGAGGGTTTGTGTTTTACCAACATACAGTTTGGATTCGAATGGACTGTTAATTTCGTTCTTTGGTTTTCTTAGATTTGTTGCCGAAAGTGAATCGGAGTAAAGTTTGGAAGGAAAATGTTTAGAATTCTTGTTGGAGTTCAGATTGAAGCCAATTTCATTTTCCTACTTGGCCCTGTAGAAGATTGTGTAAAGGAGTTTGATAAGACCCAGCCGTTAGTAATATTGCGATAAATGAAGGAGGTTACATTTTGTGGTTTGCTTTCGATTTCTGCTTGCAGGTGGTCGTTGAGTCTCACTTGGGAATTTTAATTATTTTCAGTTATTTTAAAAGGTTTGATTAGCACTGTTTTGATGGGAATTGAAATTATAGCGGCATTCTATTTCTATCCTTGCTTTTTTTCTTCAAACAAGCTTTAAAGAAGGCGACTTCGTGCCAGGCCTCACCGACCTATATCGATACCTCTTCTCAATTCAGCACTCCGTTAAGAATAGACTGCCATTCCCGAAGAAACCTTCCAACACCTGCGTGCGAGAGTCGAAGTTGTCATCAAGGCTGGGCCAACACCATATTGAATTCCAGCAGTACCGATGGAGGGCGCCACGAACTTGTAAGTCATTTTCAGCCAGATGTGCGGATACTATTAGTCCTTATTTTTACATGTCTGAAATTTCAACCTGTGACACCTTTCAGGTTGCTCCTTTCTACGAAAATCAATTTTCTGTGACATTTGAATCAAATTTATTAATATTTAAAGGTGGCTTAAGCGATTTGATGTTGCGTTGCCTAAACACGAACCACTGTTGAATTACGCCCGTGAGCAAAATTGTCAACTTAATTTAAGATGCTATTCACTGTTTTCTTTTACTTTCGATCACGATGCGGGGAAAGTCTTTCATTATATGTAGCGTAGTGTTGTTGCTACATATTTAATTGTGCAATAGTGAAGTCGGGCATACGTATCTATTTGTTGACAACTAACTTGTGTTAATCTTCCATTTAAGAATTTTTACAACTCTGGGAATCATATATTTTTCCGAACTATTGTAGTGCCGAAGTGGTCGTTGCAATCTTCTGTGTTTCCACAACGGAAGAAACTGGAAGTTAGGAATGAAGAAATCTGTCCCTGAGAGCAAATATAACAATGAAAAATCAATAGGACCCTTAAACCTCAGCGATTCTCATGAAAATGTATGTCTGGTTTTAGTAATAAGGTATGTAAATCAAGAATGCACGGAAACACTCAACCATTGAAAAAAACACAACCGTAGAAACAATGATTGTATGCAAGGGTATGGTCTTTGTAAATGGTAACAGTAAATTGTTAGTCGTTAGTTTCAATATAGATACAGTCTACGATATTAGGTTAGGTTAAGATAGTTGTGATTGTAAATTGTAATAGTAAATTGTTAGTATTTTCGATATAGATACAGTCTAAAATGGTCATTGTAAATTGTAATAGTAAATTGTTAGTGTTAATTTTCAATATAGATACATGCGGTCTGTGATACAATATTGGGGTCTGTGAGAACCCACGACAAAAGAATACGAAAAAATTAGGGACAAAAAAATAGAGGTTAAACACTGCATCTTGATATTACCTTTTATTTATAATACGTACTGAAGGAAACATTTACACCATTTAAATAACACACATGTAGATTATACAAGATGGATCCCTTGTTAAATTATATATCTCCCGTTGCTATAACGACAAATACACACAGAGCCCGAAACGACTCGAAATGACAGAAAAATTCATGTCTTCAAATTTGGACATACTTTAATGTGTACAAATGAACTGCCTTCTAATGGCGGACATAAGGAAATATGTCGATTTTTTGACATTACCGATATGTCCGCCATGAACTTAAAAATTGTTTGCAACTATAGCATGTCAAAACGATCTACTGCCTTGTTTTAACTAGTTTTGACGGATTAGTGTGTTATGTTTTGATCACTGGGGCAATGTTTGAGATGATATATTTTTACATCAAAAATTTATACAAATGTGCGGAAACGTGAGGCGGTTGTCGTTTTCTCTCGTTATCAGTGTTACCAATGTAGCACTTTGTCTCTTGATCTAGAAATTTTTAAGGATATTTCTATCAAAAACAATTGGTTCATTTATATTGTTAGAATAGAAATTTAGCACCTTTTAAATGTCTAGTGACTAAACTAGCGTTATTTCCACTAAAATTAATAATATTTCTAGTGTCTTCTTGCAGTGTGTTAAGTAACAGTATTATTCACGTTGTTGGCAGTGCGTTTAGTATCATTACGACATGTGTATGTACCCTATTACGGACAGGTTTGACATATACTTTGCATGTCATATCTTGTCCTTCGGGCTCTGTGTGTAATACATACCGTCAGATTACTATGTTAACAGAACACCAATCAAATTATCCGGAAGAAAATTAATTCTAGTTCTTTTTATATTTTCTTCTTCTTTTAGCTGGCTAGTGCATATTTTAATAGCACATATTGGCCGTAAATATAAGTAATGATATTAAAAAATACACAATATCGTTATATAATGTCGCCCGATCAATAGGATTTTTTTCGTTTACAACAAAAAAAGAATCCTTGACCGTTAAATATTACATATTGATTATCTAAGTTTTTGAATGATCCTCGTATGTATGATAATTACATTTCATATAATTATATATCATATTTCTTTATATTAATATATTCTTATTACCATAATTAATGTTATTTTAAACATTCATAAAATTCATCGACGCAAAGTGAAGGTACATTCAAAATACGGTATAACAGTTGTTTATTTTAAAGTTCTTTCCAGGTCATTAATGCTTCTCATAAGTTAGAAATTAACAAAATCTATATTAATTTCTTGGCCATAACTAAGAAGAGTTTGAAAAAGATATTATTGACATTCATATTATTATTATTTTGGAACGAGAAATGACCAAATATATTATACATTCAAACAAAGTACAAAATACAAAACGAAATATCGACAACGTTTAGAATAAAAAAGATAATCAGCATCATAACAAAAACTAACACAAATAAAGAAATTATCATATTAACAATGAATTTAAAGATTAAATGTCATTCATGTTAACTTTGGATACAACTTTAGAAGGTATGAATGTCTTAACTAACTGATTCCATTTACTTTTAGTATGTTTAGAGGGACGCCGTAACTTAAGTTCATCAATATTGCTAAACTCAAACGTTTACCATTTTTCATATCCATTTGTTCGAAAACTTTTGGATTAATTTGTTTGATACATAAATATGGTCTTATACGCTGGATTTTTTTATCATATTAAGAATTAGCATAGTTATCAGAACTTTAATAAGCATTATTCACATTCTAGATCTTTTGCTATATATTATGAAATTCCTATCACTGATTTTTATTTATAATATTTTCATAGAATTCAAATAAAGTACAAATAACAAACAAAATCATAACGTTATTTACAGTGAAATAAAACAAGAATCAATTGAATATACTCTTTCAGACGCCACAACATTAGCTTAAGTTACATGACCAACGAATTCATTTAAATTGTATTGAAAGTCACAAACCGGAATACAGTCTTGTGCGTGATTTATTTCTGCAGTTCTTTGCTTCCTATTTTGAGAATTTTTGTCATGTATGAAATTTCTACGAAATCCGATTTGAGAGAAATTAGATCTAATGATTGCATGCTTCTTAAGTATAGTACGATTACTATTACTGTTGCTACTAAGATTAGGTTCGGTTATCTTACCGGTAAAATTAGGTTCAGTTCTCATTCGTTTTACTGATGGTGAAATGTCGTGTCTTCTACCTGTACTACCAGGGCTGTACTTATTCTTTCCACGATAATCATGGTAATTTGTCCTACCACGATTTCTATTCCATGAAATCGTCCTCTGGCCATTTGATGTATCACTGCCCTGCTTCTTAGAATTAGCTGCATCGCTGTCAGGCGGATAATTTTTATCTGACTTCTTTCTCTTTCTGTCAACCCATTCTTCTCTTCGCCGATTGTTTTGATTCCATTTCTGTACCCCGTCCTCTTTCCTCAGAACTTATCTCTCCGCTTGTGATCATGTTCATCTTTGCTACTTCCCATGGTTAGCCTCACAACATTATCAGAAGTAAGTTCTTTGCTTTCATTTACTTCAGGGATTTGCAAAACAGGAACAGAATCAAAGCACTGTGAATCACTGTTTGTCGGTGAACTATCATATGGGTCACTGTTTGCCTGTGAACTATCATTGGATGGAGAATTGAGACAAATTCTGGATTCATGCTGATTGTCTTGGGAACAACCACCGTTATCCGCATTCTTGTTGTTTTGATCCATTGCACTCTGCTATGTATTCTCATTAACTGAAGCTCCAACAACTTCTAAGGAATTTTGATGTAAAGCGTGCTTGTTGTCTTGGGAATAACCACTGTTCTCAGCATTCTCGTTGTTTTGATCCATTGCACTCTGCTCTGTATGTTCATTAACTTTAATTTCAACAAATTTTACGGATGCTTGTACTTCGGTAAACTTACGTAAAATCTGCTCCATTTTGCGATCACTTTGCTCAATCCTTTGTGACAAATATTGCGATGACTGTTGATTTTTCTGCTCTATCCGTTGTGATAATTGTTGTGTCATATGCTGATTATTATTATTCATTTGTTGCTTCATATTGTCCATTATTTGTTACTTCATATTGTCTATTTGTTGACTCACTTGCTCCCCAAGGTGTTTAATAAGGTCAGCTAGGTCTGAGGATGTATACCTTGCTATAATAACACTTACTTCAGGTGTATTTTCACTTCCATCAACATTAATTTTAATATTTCTGTAAATTTTTCTTCCACTGTTTAACAAAGTATATTCCGTGTTGATGGATTTCATAAAACTGCTACGTAATCTTAAAATCAATCTAAAGTTAGTTATTTAGGAGATTGTTTACTTATCTTCTCACAAATCTCTAGAAATCCTGACTCGGAAAACACCAAAATTATAGGTAACGTATTTTGTATATTTTTAGCATTACACTATAATCCACAGTTCGAATATGTCTACAATCTAGTTTACTATTTTACCAAAATCCATTTAAACACTGCATCTTGACATTACCTTTTATTTATAATACGTACTCAAGGAAAGATTTACACCATTTAAATAACATATATATATATATATATTATACAAGATGGATCCTTTGTTATATTATATATCTCTCGTTGCTATGACGACCAATAACATATATCGTCAGATTGCTATGTTAACAGAACATCAGTCATATTATCCAGAAGAAAATTAATTCTAGTTCTTTTTTATATTTTCTTCTTCTTTAGCTGGCTAGTATATTTTAATAGCACATATTGCCCGTAAATACAAGTAATGATATTAAAAATTACGTAATATCGATATAACAGCAGCTGCAAAAAAGAGAAATATTAACTTAAAACTCCATATTCCAGTAAACCTATTGATGTTCGACTTCGAATGCGAGGGCGCAAAAGTGATGTATTACCTCAGCTATCTGCAGTGTTCGATAGGAATATTATCAGCTACAGGTGTGTCATGATAATCTCTTCGAGGCTTCCCTCGGTCTGTGGACAACATCTTCTGGAGCTAACCATCCATAGATCAATCATCCACCATCAGTATGAACAATACAGGCAATCAATCGGTTCCTACTCACATTAAAGAGTCATTGAAACTAAACACAATTTTGACATTCCATTTTGATGGAAGTTATTGAATGATATTAGTGGTAGCAATAAGGTAGAGAGGTTGCCCATTTTGGTATCGACCATCGGAGAAGAAATTGCTAGAAATTCCAAAGTTGTCTTCTCGGAGTAGAAGGGCTTCCGCTCATGCTGTGTACAGTAGTGTAAAAGAATGAGGATTGGAAAACTTGATTCATACAATATGTGTTAACACTACCTGTTCTAACACTGGTCGTTCATCAGGAGCGTGTATAATTTTTAAGCAGTTTTACGTCACATCCTGGAACTTATTCTGTACTCTGCCTTTGGAACATGCGTAGGACCCATCTGCTCACCAGAGATTCTCTTTTTCAAACGTAGGAAGTGGCCCTTCATTTACTAAGGAAAGTATGAGAATATCTTCTCAGACGATTTTGTAGCAGCAGAAATTCATGATGAAGTAATTTATTTCTGTGAACACCAACTTCAAGATCATCAACCGCTAGATGGTTGTCGCGAACCTCTCTTGTTGATGTTGATCTTCGAAAGTGCAACATCTGGTCCATCAACCCAGGTCTTCCAAACCCCTGAACCAATGCATCAAGCTCGCTGGATGGCAAGGTCTTAATGTTTGGCTATTCCCTTCCCAATTTAAGCTGACACACAGAGTGTTGAAGGGATTGCGAAATTTCAACATATTTCCCACGAAGATTTATTTTAAATTCTGCTTTCTGGCATCCCAGGCTTCAGGAAGAGCGAGCACTTATCTCCAACTCCTAAAGAAACATGGTTATCCTCAATGTGAGATTGGTAAAGCAACATCACACAAAATGACACGACATCTGTGGTACCTATCAATAGATTTGATCCTCCTTAGGCTCTGATCCATAGTTTAAGTGCAATCTTGAGCAGAGATGGAAGGGCTAGTTCTATCAATCAAAACAGAAGTGGATTTGGTTATGATAGAAAGTAAGACACTCGTCGATCCTGTGACAAAAAGAAGGAGAAATATATTCTCTTCTTGGCATCCCACGTGGTTTCCTCAGTCAATACTCGGATGTGTGAAATGATAGGAATGACTTTAAGGTCACTAAAGCAATTATTTCCTCATTATCTACGACAAATAATTATGCAGTGCTTGGTGTCGCCCTCTAACTCAGTCAGGACGCGTTAAGACTTGAGAAATCGAACAAACCCGGGAAGAGTTACCCGTTGCAAGC
This sequence comes from Thermobia domestica, assembly GCF_964235325.1. NCBI lineage: Eukaryota > Metazoa > Arthropoda > Insecta > Zygentoma > Lepismatidae > Thermobia > Thermobia domestica. Next base: position 74,884,882 of record NC_137461.1, read on the forward strand.
AAATCAACTTTTCTTCAAACTAAGTGATTTCAAACCTATAAAATAAAATAATGGCGTTCCTCACAATCGGAATTTGTTGTTCTGTAATAATTCAACAGTGACTGCTCCAAACTTTGCAGTTACATTGATTTACTGTGAATAACTGATTGTGTAAAACATAAAATACTCGAACAAGCACACGAAGCATTAGCCTTCACATGGCAAAACTTTAACTTTATTGAGCTACCTCTAAAAGTTCGTAAATGATATTTTGCAAATATTATTTCTATATGAAAAGGAAACTTTTGAAGGTGTCCTCCCACTTGCCTACATCCCTATTTGCGTACATGTTAAAACATTTCCCAGTTGCGTGCAAGTGCCAAATGCAATGAAATGTCATGATTAAAAGCGATATAAAATTCCCATATCCGTACATATTCAATAGCTAGTACTATTTTCTTAAATTTTTGTTAAGTCTTTGAGCAGAGGGGAATATAGAATTTAAAGATTTCGTTTCGAGTAACAGCTACAGCTTATAAGAATACTTGAATAGTTTCATAGCAGGCCAGCACGACCTTCTTTATTGACGGCACGTTTTAAGAGCTACGACAAACTTTTCTCCCAAATTTTTGTAGTTACGAAGATATTGAAAATTCAATAGAGGAAACGAATGTGATTCCAGTGCTTTCTAGCCTTGTCCCGAACAAGAGAAAGCATCCTATATATGAAAGGTTGAAGACCTGAATTGGAATATTGAAGTTGTGATGGTAGGCTTCAAAGAAGCAGTAATAAATTCTTTTAGAATAATTTTCCTTTCAGCTTCCATAAGTGGGTGCAATTTTTACTGTAACCAATGTCTTTGGCAAAAGATACAGTATTTGGTCTTGGTTACAAACTACAAAAACAATAATGATATAAGACTTTAGGTTCGAATGTTTGCGTCATTAACTATTCTTCCGTTTGAAATGATCGACAGTAGTTGACTGTTTTTTCAAGAAGACATGCTTTGAGCTTGAGCAGTTTTCTGGATATTTCATTGACCAGTAGCTAGAACATTCTACAGTCCCAATAAACATGTGGAGCTTTCATGAAAAAAGCCATAGAACAAATAATACCGTAGAGGATTGGGATAACATTAAATACTCTGCTAAAGAAGCAAAATCCTCATGTCATCGAATTAGTCCGTTTTCTCAAGTTAGAAGCCAGGACAAGTGACTATGTTTACGACTGGAAGTATCTCAAGTTGCACGGTAAAAGAAGAAAGTATATATGACGCTTGACCATAAAGGTTTTGGTAGCTTTGATGTTCCAAAAAATGTTATATGATATTTGGTTGCACTTTCATATATTCTTCGACGGAGATTCTTTATAAAAGCCGACTTCTATATTCCTTTGATGTGATTTGTGAATTGATATCACACACATTTCGGGCATACATTGGTCGAATTTGAATTCAACATGAAGAGTTGAGTGGAAAAACTTGCAAGAGTATGGAAAGCATGTATGCGTCTTTTCGTATTTCCTTCAGCATGCAATTTCATATCTTCCTCTGCTCAAACTTTATTAAAAACTCCCAGAAACTGAAACGGAAATGGGAAACCTCTTATCAATATCAAAAAATGTAATATCATCGCCCATTGTATTTTTACTCATCTGGGAAGGATTTCGACATGTACGCATCTGGGAATGTACGCAACACTATCGTAAAATTACTTAAACTACTTAATGTTTGATATTTTGGATCGTTACATAGGCGTAAACCTCATAGCATATCTCCACCATGGTCGGTGGATACATGTATAATATTTGGAGATTTTAGGATGTTACAGCATCTCCACCATGTTAGCCTGACTTACTCTAATTCTATTTTTGTATGGAGATCGTAGCAACTGAGTAAAAACTAGACCAAACTAGAGAAATGTCTGAAATTTCTCTCTCAAATATGCTCCTAAAACTCGGGCAGAAATTGTATAAATTGCAAGCAAAACTAGATTAGCGTAATGACTATTGAAGCTGATACAAAAATTAGTAAAGTCTTCGTGTTCATTTTAATTTATTTTATTAGGAACAGGTTCGTACAAATTTGAGGTTTCAAGAAATTTTGATTGGTCATGTTTAGTAGCTATCTGGAATTTGTGACGGATACTGATAAAGAAAACAGGCCAAAATAAGAGTGCCATACCTGTTGTGTCGCTGGTTCCTTTCCGACAAAGAGATCCTAATCCACAGCTCTGCCTTCGGCCGATATAAAATGTTCTCTGAGATCGTTAAGCTTGATGATTTGAGCACATAACAATAAAAGCCTTTCTTAAATCCTTTAAACACTATTCAGACTCTAACAATATCGTATACCGCAAGGTGCTTAATAATTCTAAGATATGACTCATTTATCGATTTATCTATACTCTGAAGTTATTCCGAACTTTTACTTCCGTGACTCGAATAACGTCTCTGCTCACATTCGTTCCTCTCTTCTACTCTCTTTTTACACACCCCTGAATTTTGAAGGAAACATTTTATATGGCCGAAAAACGTGAGATTGTAGATTTTCAAAGAAGTTTTTCAAGCGGTACCGACTTCAACAGGCACGTGAAACCTCAAAAAGGACCTGAGATCCTGAGAAAGAACATTCTGCTGCCAAAAATCTTTAAAATTTTCTGTACACAAAATTCCTAATATTTTAAATTCTGCCAATCTAAGAAATTACTGGAAAAGGTGAGTACAAAGATTTTACAATATTACAAACATTTAGTGTAATACAATGCTGAAATTAAAATGCTGATTTATTGACAGTTATTTAACAGTCTTGTTATGTAAGTTCTTTTGATGTAATATACTAGCTTGCAGTATTTTGTGAATAACAAAATCTAGGAATCATAATTAATGTGAATAATCTTCATGGCATAATTTGTTTTTACACCTGTTAAAAGAGAGTGAAATTTAACCAACACAATTTATAATGTAAATAAAATTAAGTTGAATTACTTGTATAATATAATATATCATTGCAGTTCTTCCATAGTACCGTAACATTGCAAAAACTGCATTAATTTGCAGTGTGGTCACCATGGAAGTCATCATGAATTTTGCCATATTGCATATCACACAATATTTTTTTTTTTATGTAAAAGGTTGTGATTTTACAATTCAACTTAGGCTTGAATATTCCCACAAATGAGAATGTGAACTCGTTTTCCACACATCAAATTTTTCAGGCAAGGTATGCTATATTTGGCATAGGTATCTAATAGGAAAATGTATCATGACAAGGCAGTATCAAAGTGACGCATGGATGGAGGAAAAGCAAATGTTATAATTTGACATTCGTCAGAGGTAAAAGTGGATCTGAAAAGGTAAGGGGACTGTAAGTAGCTGCACGCCGTTCCCCCTGCCTATCTTTGATCATCGTAATTTTTTAGGAACTGGGAGATGCCGCACATGTTTTCTCGAGGTGGGGATACGGCGTTCCTTGGTGTCCCCCCTCACTTTTACTATTCGCATTGGTATAAAACTGCGTTAAATGATTTTGTGTACATCATGGCAGCCATCTTGAATTCCGCATATTGGACACCACACAATATTTTAAATAGAAAGAGGCTAAAATCTTCCTATAAACGATAATTTAAATTAATTTTTGACAGATCGACATTCATTTACGAGATAGCGTTTGCTATGTTTTACATTTTTCAAGTAGAAGAAAGTATCGGGACAGGCAAGTAATAAATAGATCCTTCGTCGTGTTCTTCACGTTTCTATTCTCTTGCTTGCTTTTGTAAAACCTTGTAGAGTGAGTTACCACATATATTATTAGTATGTGTAACACATTTTATCATTTTTTAAATAGTAAGTGTATTTGTTGTTAATTGTTACTTTATGAATATAAAGCAATGTAATGCTCTTAATGTGCAAAGTTTCGAATATTCAGTAGAGCTCAATGACTTCGTTGAAATAGTAGCAAGTGGTAACAATGTTTTATCTTGTCAGTTTATTGTACTGTGTGGGATTAATATGGTAAGAGTATAATGGTAGAATAGCTAGGAAGAAAGCGTAGGACGAACCAACAGGACGAAGTACTATCACACCATGAACTGAGCATTTGAGAATACTTACACAAAACGATGGATTGGAAGACGAGCATGATCGAATGGCCAGCAAGATTTTGCTATCTATCACTTCTGGGTTACCCTCTGTAGTGGTACATTATGGACAACGTGCATCACACCAAACCATATGCCTAGAATGAATTATGGATCGCCTTGTGAAAGAAAGAAGAAACCTTCATTTTGATAAGCTATAGTATACACCTTCCACTTTTTACGACCAAGTAGCCTATTGTCAGACAATCGGAAAAATGCAGATAAATATAAGTAAATGTCATTTTTTCTGTAATATGCAGTGTATAATGTACAGGAATATAGTAAACCTTTCAGATGATTGAATTTTTAATGTCAATCGTACCACACTCTATCTTGTAAAGAATTAGCGATACATGAAAAGTAAGTTCAGGTTCCCGTTTCAGGATACATCCTAGCCAATATTGGTGCCATACATATCCTTTCCATTTAGATAATGTTCTGTGATATTCCCCGCAATGTAGGATTACCAATGTTGGCTGCCACGATGTCCACATCCCCATTCAATGCAGTTTTTACACCAACACCCACTTGCAACATTTGCTTTTCCTACGTCACGTTATTACTGGATTGTTCAGGTACTTTTGCCTACTACATACAAATCTTAACACATCTACCTTGTAAAAGAACGGTGATAGGTTAAAAATATATTCAGATTCTCGTTTGTGGGAAGATTCAATAATACATTAATATGCCAAATGTAGTCCTTTCCATTTAAACATATTATGTGATATCCAATATGGCGGAATCCAAGATAGATGTCATGATGCTCACACCCTCAATCAATGGAGTTTTCGCTTCAACAGCCACTTGTAACTTTCCCTTTTCCCCGTCCACGTGTCTCGTTATTAATTGCCTGTGCCGATACTTTTAACTACTAGATACAAATGCCAAACGAAGCTGTAACACCCTACCTCGCAAACGAACGAAAATAGATTTGAAGAAAACAACAAACAAGCATTTTATAAATGATCCAAGAAATGCATCAAAAGATTGTGATTTTGCTCAATAATTAGTTTTTGGATCAGGTGCCACAAAGTTTTTGAACATTTCCTAAATCGAGAATTCATGTTTTTTACTGAATAAGAACATCATACTGAGTTAAGTGATAGTTTAAGTTTGACTTCACTGTATGCAGTTCTCCAGATATCAGACTTAAGTTAAAAATTTTGATTGAAATATATTGGATTTTTTTGATCCAATAAGTTCATATTCTCATTTGTGAAAAGATTCTAGCCTAAATTTACGTGCCGAACCTACCTCTTTCCAGTCAAATAATATTCTGTAATATCCAATATCCGTGAATCCAAGGTATATGCCATACCCCATTCAATGTAATTTTTGCATCAATACCCACCTGCAAGATTTACATTTCCTCCGTCCACGCTTATCGTTATTGCTAGTCTGTCGTAACATTTTTGAATAACTCTATAGTATAGTAAGTACTTTTTTTCCTCACGTGTGTTCTTTCAACACAAATAAATCAGGTACTATCCTCAGAATATTCTTCATCTAAACATTTTTATGATTGTCCGGCTTTTCAGGCGTTTTTTGTCGCGGGTCCCTTTTGATTCGAGCCTTTCTGTCCTCGCTCTTTTGTCCGGGTCCTTCAGAACACACATTCTCAAATTATAATTTGAGAAGTAATTATCGGCTGTGAGATAATGGAGTGAATTCTTTATAGAGCGGTTTTTAAATAGTAAAAAGGATGACATTGAAAGAAAAATTTTGTAGGAAATTTTGGGAAATTTTCTCCTAATACTTCACTAAAAAAAATATGTATGTGTTATGTTAGCAACTAAAGCCACAATTAAGTAGCTAAAAGTCTAATGATTTAGTGATCGCGAAAAACTTCTGAGAAATGTACTAATGTATAGAAATGAATGACACAATTAGTCCATTTTTCCACTTTTTTGACTTAGATAACTGGACAACCAAGTGGCCTATATGCCAATTTTGTGAGTAGCTTCAATTTTGTGAGTGATCACTAGAACAACCCAAAAGCATAAAAAGCATAATAGCAATTTAGACATATGGTTGGTACCTTGAACACGGTTGTGTTTTTTAAGGCTGCCGAAGAAACTAATTTGAAAAGCATAGAGCATAATTTAAAATATATAGCACAATTCTTGGAAAATTCTGTATAACTGTAAGTTTAACATACTATATTAATATATATATATATATATATATATATATATATATATATATATATATATATATATATATATTAAAAGAATCAATTTTTACAAAGCAAAATCATTGAGAACAACAATGCAACAATGAAAAGCTGATTTTTATTTCTGTAAATTTTCGGTGTAATTCTTTGATGTGCAGGAAAAGAAGGAAATGAAGAAAGCTTTCCGCCAACAATGAATAGTACACGAGAACTTCACACAATGTTTTTGTGTGTACCTCTTGAACTTGAGCATTTTATGTGATTTTTTGTGATATCTTTTACTTTCCTTTTCTGTATATATGCACCTCTAAGGCGCACACAAGTGAAACAAAAACTGATTCGAGTAATGCACAGGGGCGGACTGGCCCACCCTGCTACCCTGCAAATTCAGGGTGGGCCCCCCAAGCAGGTGGGCCCCCTCCACCAATTTTAAAAAGATATGTTCAATTAAACCTACCAGCATCAAAAATATGGCAGGATAACTCCCGCAAACTTGTGTTTTGCATAAAAAAAACGTAAAGTTAAACTTTCATGAACATACCTTATTCTTCTTCACGTTTATCGATTTAAAAAGGTTCCGTCTATGAGACAATTAGGCCCTAAAACATTGCGGGGTTTGTGATACAGCAGCTGTTAAAAACGAGCACGTTAACTACTACTTTTTTAAATATAAGAAATACAGTAGATTTCAGTCTGTTATTGGATTTGGATACCATTGCCTAATCCGGTCCTTTTACAAGCCGGCGAGTGGCGATGTTTTAAAGAAACAATAGTTTCGTAGATATTGTTATTGTGGAAAGTAAAAATGGAGCCGGAACGTTTTTGAACTGCATTGTCCTCAGAGCAAGCTTCGCAGAAAGAAATCGGATCAGGCTTCGTTGTTTTTTTTTCTCAGTGCGGTAAAGCGAAAAGAAATTAGTAACCACTATCAACGATTGTTTCATACAAACCTGAAACAATTACTATGAAGTTGCTGCCCTCGGCTCGTGTTTTATTTTTATATTACATCGAAGAGCAAATCTGATAGCAGCAATTCAATTATTGCAACACCAGTTAAGTGTCGTTTGTCGTGGAAGACAGATGTAGTTGTGTCAGTATGGATGGTAGGAGTGATTGTAAGATTACTGTAAAGAAAAAATATAAAAGTGGTGCTAAAAAGAGAGAACACAAACGAAGATGTGATTTACAAAAAGCTGCATCTGACCCAAACAACGTAGGCTATTTGAATCTGTTAAGCCCCAAGAAACAAATGAGCGTGATGTGACTCATTCGAGTACTGCAGGACAGTTGCCAGGTATGTTTTTTTTTTTCTGTCTAAGGTGTTTATAAATTATAATGTATACACCACGTCTTTGGATGATTTCAGTCAATTGTAGCTTATCATTTATGGCTATTTTTACTTGAAATTACACAACTTTAACAAGCGATCACGAAATTAACTGAACTGTTTGCTGCCGCGTAGTGCTTTCAAACGGGTCAGATTAGGCATTCATGAGTCGAGTCAAGCCTGCTTGAGATACGGGTCGGGTCAGGTCACCTACGCTACTCAGGGCTGCTCTAGCTACGGGTCGGCTCGGGTCAACTTTCTTACGCACCGTTTCGGCTAAATCCTTCTCGGGTCGGGTCGAGTTGAACGTCGACCCGACCCGACTCATGGCCCGAATAGGTTTTAGCCGAAACGACATATAAGAAAGTTGACCCGAGCCGACCCGTGGCTAGAGCAGCCCTGATCCGATCTGTGACCCAAGGAGGTTCGACTCGAGCCCTGACCCGATGAAGCCTGACCTGACCCGTTTGAGAGCACTAGCTGCCGACACTGGGCTCAGTAAGAGTTGGTGTAACTTCTAAAAGTGCTGAACGCTTATTCTGTCAGTCAAATCAGTGTGTATATGTGTAAATGTTAACTTCCCTTTAGTTATTTAAAGTTAATTTAAAATAAAAGTGTAGTAAAATGTAAAAATTATTTGTGATGTGCAAAGTAGGTATTCATATGAAAAGAGAATTTGGGGCCAGCCGAGGAATGGGGGGATTACACTAGACGATAGACGATATCTAATCTTTCAGCGACATGAAGATATGATATTATGACTTACTTATGTCAAGAAAAATCTTGCGTTTCGAAATCTATCGCAAATTTATCTCCAATCGCATTCTTTGTGTTGCACTGAGGCCACAAAGTTACAGCTTTTTCAAGTTTCCAACAGTGACACGCTTGTTGGGGGGGGGGGAGTTGTCTGCTAAGAGCGAGACGTACTTCCTTGAGATTATACAGCAATATTTAGACGAGTTTGTGTGTGTGGGTTTCAACATTTTCTTCTCGGCAGAAAGACAGGTACAGAGAGAGATTGCAGCAACTTCGCGAGCAGACTCTCGACTGAAGTAAGTGGTATAATTTACGTATCAAGGAGGAGCGGAGCCCCAGATCAGCTATGACAAAATACGGATCTTCGTTAAGTAGGGTGGTTGCAGGTTTGGTTACTTAAGAAATTGATTACTTAAATTGTGAGTGTAACTGGGGCATAATGAATATATTAATATTAGGATACATTTCTGGCATTCATATTAATATTACATTATATTAGGTTACAGTATGCAATTCAGTAGAAAATTTCAACCAATTTTATATTAGAACTTATTTATGAGGAAAGAAACATTATTTCTGTCAGTGCTTTAATTATTTAGTGTTTCAAAGTTGACTTGAGATTAGTTTTTACTTATTGCACATGCATATATTTTGGGTTTTCTAAAACATGACACTCAATTGTTTAAATAAATGGTTTAAATTCATTTCATAAAAAAAACAATAGCACTATATAAATAACTGAAAGCACCAATTCCGGTATTGTGTGTGTTTACAATAAAAAAAATGATAATGCCAATTACACACTGTATGAGATACTATTAAAATGTTCCTACTTCAGATTTTTTGTAATTAATGTTTTGCTTTTGTATGAATATATGGGATACTATTTATGGGTTCGAAGATAGACTTTTAAAATTAATACTTATGAAGAATGCCAAGTACTTTTTTTTTACATTTTTATACAGTGGGCCCTCATTTCAGTTTAGCAGGGTAGGCCCTAGGGTTGCCAGTCCGCCCCTGGTAATGCATATCCCTTTACAATGCATTAACCATGCAATACTAAGCCTTCGTAATTTTTACGAATGGAGTTGGTAAAACTGGCATAGAAAGCAAACCCTACCCCTTCCTCTCCCATGACAGGTTCTCTCACCAGACCAGTAAGCCAGTCGCGGCAGTGTTGTCAGATAGCGGGAAATTCGTAGCGTTGGCGGGAATGCGGGAAATTCTGGTTGAAAACGGGAAATTCTGTCAACTTTTCTTCCTTTTGATGTCATCTCTTTCTCACTCCTTGTCTTCATGTTTTTGTAGATGGAAACGTCTTTGAAGGTCAAAAGAACCAGAAGAGCAAGAGATGTTTATAAACCGAACCAAATGGAACTGATTGTTCATCGCGCCAATATCCATTTTCTAGGAGGAGAAAGAAGGGACGGATGGTTTATGGCCCTTTGCTTACTATATCTGTAAGGGGAAGGAGGAAAGGAAATAATGCTTGGAAGCAGGACACACACAGACACAAAAAATGTATGTTTCTCTCTATACCAAATAACCTACAGATAGAAAATATAAGGATGACCCTATAATAGATTTCTCCTCCCGCAGGAAGAGATAAACTTCTGATTAATTGTTCATAGTTATTTGATTTTAATTTGAAATGAAAATTAGAAACTGAAGGAGGGCAGTAGGGAAAACCGATTCCACACTAACATTTACTTACGTGACGAATGCTTTGTTTATACTTTTAACCACAGACAGAGCGTTGATAATAACATATATATGTATAAAAAAATAAATGAAATTGATTCTTAACGTTGTAATGGGTAAAGTATACCACAATAATGGAACGGGTAGTATAGTGGGATTATAGTTATAGTGTATTGCCTGTCACATGGAGACCATTATCCAAATGATTCATGACATTTCATTCAGATGTGACAGATAGTAAAATAAAAGAGATTGAATAAAAATAATAAGATTGCACAATGTAATTAATTAATATTCAGAATAAAAGAAATAATTACACATAAGTCAAATGCACAAATATATTACGGTACTAAAAAAAGAAGCATACAATAACTACAAAAACATGTAAATTGCTAATAAATAATTTTGACTTGTTATATTATACCGTACTTTAGTTATACTTTCTTTTTGAGTTTATACTTAATGTCCTGACGACAGCTACTCAGAGACTTCATGTCGAAGCTCTGAACGGAACGAAGTGAATCCGAAATGGTGTATTTCGAATGAATGATTCCAAAAGAATGCATACTTGGTTTATAAAATTTGTCTTTTTATACTTGTAAATGTTCTTGTTTGTTACAACTAGTTGGCACTATATTTTTGAATCTTAGACCAGTCAAAAAATAGTTTCCTTATAAATATTATTATGTATACAAATATAAAGGTTATTTTTGTTTTTCCGTTCAGTTTTGGAAAATCCGTGTATTTGTCCACCAGAACATCACCAGATATTGTGTTTTTAACTTTTCCTGCAAACAATTGTGAGATCACCGATGCACCTATCGAGGTCAGCTAGGTGTTACGCTATAGCTTGTTATGGGAAAGTTTATTTTTCAGTTCACACAACCTTGGCCTCAGGTTATTCTTATTTCTGGATGCTTTGACTATTCGCACTGAAAAATATTATTTTAATTGTTCACTTTGTTTTATTTTAATAAAAAAAACTTTATGCACTAAGTGATAATTCACTTATTATATGACAATCCCCCTCTGGGAATTAATGAGCGGCTACTGATAACGTCCGCATTAATAATTAAAAGAAACTTTATGCACTGAGAGTCGGTGCGTTGAATCTTGGCGAAGCACTGACGGGAAGATGTTGTATGTGGTGCAGCAGTGGATTGCACTCTTCCAAGTACTACAGTTTTTTTCTTTTAACAATATTTTTTTTTCTTGTTTTGTAAGTCACAATATACTTATACCCACAATGGCTGTTAAACTGGCGTTCCACACTCCATGCATAAAGGTTTTTTTATTATAATTTTTTTTTCTAATGCGGACATTTTCAGTAGCCGCTCAATAAACCCCAGAGGGGGATTGTCATATAATACTCGGCACCTGGAAATGCATAAGGTTTTTTTTTTTAAATTGGAATTATATTTTAGTGTACAATTTCGTACACAGTAATTAGAAAGTGACAACATGGTCAAGGTTGTGTGAATAGGGAAACAAACTTTCTCATCGAAGACAACAACAGCCAGGTGACCTTTACATAAGCTTCTCGGCCCGTTGCTTTTTCCAAAACAAACACCTCGTGACGTGATGGACTTTCCTAGAGTAAAATAAGAACAAAAATACTTACTGAAAACAATTTTTGGATTTTTCACCATCATACGTCACGAGATTCAATAATATAAAAAGCACGGGCAAGAGGCAGAAGAGGAAGAAAAAATTGATCCATCCTTCGTTCCGTACAGTTTGGGTCAGAACTTCAAGAAGCAGCCATGGAGTTTGGGATTTGTGCCTTGTAAGTATCCTTTCTTTACAACAATATTCCTTTCCACTTTGGAGAGGAGATTCAGCAAAAACTCTGCCATCTGGCATGTAATGAGTCATTTATCATTGTGGGTGTAAGTCTCCTGAGTGGCACGCAACCCACTATGCTGTACTTGCAAATTTAAAAATTTTGTTTTCTTCTATACATACAATTCAAAAATTTTATTCTGTACAAGTCAGTAATAATAAATTGTATTTTAAATGGGGCCACTCATTTTATTTTAAAGCCCTGATATATCTTGCGGAGACCGGGGTTCGATTCCCCGCCGGGGAGCCATAACATATATATGTATAAAAAAATAAATGAAATTGATTCTTAACGTTGTAATGGGTAAAGTATACCACAATAATGGAACGGGTAGTATAGTGGGATTATAGTTATAGTGTATTGCCTGTCACATGGAGACCATTATCCAAATGATTCATGACATTTCATTCAGATGTGACAGATAGTAAAATAAAAGAGATTGAATAAAAATAATAAGATTGCACAATGTAATTAATTAATATTCAGAATAAAAGAAATAATTACACATAAGTCAAATGCACAAATATATTACGGTACTAAAAAAAGAAGCATACAATAACTACAAAAACATGTAAATTGCTAATAAATAATTTTGACTTGTTATATTATACCATACTTTAGTTATACTTTCTTTTTGAGTTTATACTTAATGTCCTAACGACAGCTACTCAAAAACTTCATGTCGAAGCTCTGAACGGAACGAAGTGAATCCGAAATGGTGTATTTCGAATGAATGATTCCAAAAGAATGCATACTTGGTTTATAAAATTTGTCTTTTTATACTTGTAAATGTTCTTGTTTGTTACAACTAGTTGGCACTATATTTTTGAATCTTAGACCAGTCAAAAAATAGTTTCCTTATAAATATTATTATGTATACAAATATAAAGGTTATTTTTGTTTTTCCGTTCAGTTTTGGAAAATCCGTGTATTTGTCCACCAGAACATCACCAGATATTGTGTTTTTAACTTTTCCTGCAAACAATTGTGAGATCACCAATGCACCTATCGAGGTCAGCTAGGTGTTACGCTATAGCTTGTTATGGGAAAGTTTATTTTTCAGTTCACACAACCTTGGCCTCAGGTTATTCTTATTTCTGGATGCTTTGACTATTCGCACTGAAAAATATTATTTTAATTGTTCATTTTGTTTTATGTTAATAAAAAAAAACTTTATGCACTAAGTGATAATTCACTTATTATATGACAATAAAGTCATGTAACTACAAACACAAATATATATATATATATATATATATATATATATATATATATATATATATATATATATATATATATATATATATATATATATATATAAAGAAAGAAAGAAAGAAAGAAAGAAAAGAAAAATGCATGCTCTCGATCGCGCTATTGAGGATCTGGATTCTAGTCCAGGTATAGCAGTTGACATTTCTGTCGTTTCTGACCAACCCGTACAAAAAAAAAAAAAAAAAAGTTTCCTGTGCCAGCTGAATAATGGTTTTGATTTGTTGCTTTTGTATAATCTACAGGTATAGCCTATACGCTGAACTTCTCGTTTTTGTCTATATTTTGAATGATCTGTCCAAAGTTTTTGAGAAATTTGTATTAAAATTAAGAATAAAGAGAAACATTACTTTTAAAGCTTTTCAGGAAACAATCAGACGACAACTGAAGGGATATTACTTAGATGGTCGCTATTTTGTCTTCAGAAGTAATGGTTTCTGTCTTTATTTAAGATATCATTTCAGTATAAGACTGTGGGAAACCAAAAGGAACTTCTGTCCATATTGTTTGAGCATACCTGTGCCTACATTTTTAGTGCCCTAACACCTTCTATTGTAGCTAATAAATCAAGATGTTTAATAAAACAACTATGAATCTCCTTTGTAGCCGAATTGCTACTTATCGTGCTTTCGGTGCGAGGGGTTCCGGGTTCGAGTCCCGCTGGGAGCTCAAAATTTACGGTATTCGTGAGTCCAATTGAGGAGTTACATGAATCGATATGTAACGTACTCTGGTCAAGGATATGGCGGTGAAGGGAGTCATTCGACCACTTTACACCCATACCCGCAGCTACGGCAAGATCATGGGGCCCCAAAATTATCTTTACCCTCTAATCGATATAAAATATCACTCTGCTTATTAAAAAAAAAAAAAAAACCGCCGCAACAGTCCCTTGGGACCAAGATTTGCTAGTAGGATTACATTCAAATTGGTGGTTACGTGGTCAGCTCATTAAGGATTACATGGTCTGCTACCTCTTAATTTAGGCGTTAATTCAGACAGCTTCCTAGGGCTGGATTAACGCATTTGGAGGCCCGGGGCTAGAAAAATTATGTGCCCCCTGCTAACTTCACCTAATACATTTCTATGAATGTATGGTAAGAAAGTTAAGGGAATATATTTCATATTTGTGGATCAAAGGAAATCCAATATATTTCAGTCAAAAATTTTCTTGTAAGCCTTATATCTGGAGAACTACGTACAGTATAACCAAACCAAAACTACCACTTAACTCAGTATGCTGTGCTTATTCCGTAAAAAAATACGAAAACTTGATTTAGGGGAAGTTCAAAAAAAATGTGAGCCTTGATCCAAAAAGCCCAATATACTTCATTCAATAAAAAATTTTCTTGTTGCTCATATTTTATTTTATGATGATTGTATCTTCATAATTCTTTTTAGATAGCCAGTTGGGATTTTGATCAGTGTAGAGGCCTCTGTCCACCTTGAGGTCCGGGGCTATAGCCCCCTAAGTCCAACCTTAATCCGGCCCTGCAGCATCCCAATTGCCTTCACGATGATGCGTGAACATTGAAATTTTTCAGTAGCCGAGAATCGAACCCGAACCTACGCGCACCATAGGCACGCGCTAACCACCCGGCTAAGAGGAAGCACATCAGTATGATTACTATAGAGAAAAGATATGTTTGGCACCCAATTTTAATTTACGTGCCTCTGAATTTACTTATGGTCAACCAAGCTTTTGTGGCTGACTACGGGCTTTGTTACAACCCACTGAAACGAAAAAGTGCCTGTTAGGGATGCACGGATTATTATTATTATTATTATTATTATTATTATTATTATTATTATTATTATTATTATGCTAGGGTAGTATAATATATGTTTTATGAGTCAGTTTCTGTTGTATTCATTAATATGAATATTTCAGATAGTAAGAAATGCTGAAAGTTTTTATGCTTTCTAAATTGAGTTTCCTTGCTGAAGGTAGAAGGTCACTGAACTTGCTTTCCAATCTTATACTTGACATTCGACATCTGCGAACCATCCCTTGCTTAAATTCCTCGGTCCTCTCCGGACTCCTAATTGAGGCCTCGCGGTAGAAGTGCAATAAAACTGAAAACACTAGTAAAATCTGTCCACCAGGTCACAATATATTGTCATTTTTTCTGCAAGAAAGGCAATCAAAAACTAGTTAGTTCGTTGTTCGGTGTTCCAGTGTCAGGAAGTGTCATGTGTTTGGCTAGGTGGATCTTGTGATAACTTTTTTTCTAAATATATATATATATATATATATATATATATATATATATATATATATATATATATATATATATATAGAGAGAGAGAGAGAGAGAGAGAGAGAGAGAGAGAGAGAGAGAGAGAGAGAGAGAGAGAGTAATCAAGATGAGTGATTGCGGTGTATAGAAACGAGACAAATCTAAAAAAATTAATGAGGATTGGCTTTCGAATCCAGAGTTTAAGGGGTGGTTGCAGTCTGTGCCGGGAACAAATGCTAAAGCTAGGTGTAGAGCATGCAACGTTGAGATCGTGTGTGGCAAAAGTGAACTTCAAAAACACGCAAAAGGGACCAAACATCTAACTAATGTTAAGCAATTGCAGCATACACCATCTATTGCTGCAGCGTTTACGTGACAAGGAACAAGTGAAGACCAAGAGCATAAAATTCGCGTGAAGGCTAGTGAAATTGAAATAAGTGCATTTTTTGCTGAACACAACATCCCGTTTCAAGCCGTGGGCCATCTTCTTCCGCTATTGCAAAGAGTTTTTTCTGATTCTAAAGTAGCAAGAGACATTAAATTAAAAAGAAATAAATGCGTCAGTATAGTAAAAAATATATTGTGCAAAGTGGAGACAGAAGAAACTATACAACAATTCCGGCAATCTTTCTTTTCGATTATGGTTGACGAAAGCACCGACATTTCAAATGACAAGCATCTTTGCTGCGTGGTCAGATATGTTTCTCCAATAACAGGCCGCATTAGAACACAACTTTTAGAACTTATAAAGCTGGATGCAAGAAACTCTTCTGCACAATCACTTTTCGGATCTTTTATGCAGTGTCTTAACAGACATGAAATTTCCGTAAAAAATGTGGGAGTGGCAAGTGATGGGGCATCAGTTATGGTGGGGAAAAATAATTCATTTATGTCCAGGCTCCGTGATCGAGTTCCATATTGTGTTCTATTAAAGTGTATTTGCCATTCAGCACATTTCGCAGCAAGTAAAGCGTGTGAGAAACTGCCTCGTGGTCCTGAAGAACTTTTGCGTTCTATATCAACATATATGTCTTCAAGTGCCAAACGCTCAGCGCAGTTTATGGAAATACAAGAGTTCTTCTTGCAGGAGAGAAAGAAAATCTTAAAACCATCATTAACTAGGTGGCTTTCAATGCATCAATGCATTGAGCGAGTACTCCAAAACTGGGATGTGCTTATAGCATTTTTTCAGGTGGCAGTTCTGGAAGAGAACCTTCGAAGTACGGAGACCATTCTTAATGATTTAAATAACCCGTATACAAAAGCTTAGTTTCTCTTCCTTAAAAACGCATTAAAATATTTAAATTCCTTTAATGCATTTTTTCAATCCAACAGTGTTAACACTCATACTTTGTGGGTTGAATGTAATAAACTATTTAAGCAGTTTTGTCAAAATTTCATAAAGGCAGAGCTACTTGAAAGTGAAAATATAAATGTTTAATCCCTCCAACTTTTTGCCTCTGCAAGAAATATACTTAGAGCTGGATTGCACGAAACATCTCCAAACTTGAATTTGCCGGAAAATGATATTAACAGTTTTAAACTAAAATGTCTCGATTTTTATATCTGCGCTGCAATGGAAATTCAAATTAGATTTCCTCTTAAAGATCAGATTTTCAAAGAAATGAGATTTCTCGATCCTTCCATTGCATTTACTCTAAACAGGAAAAGTTTAAAGGAAATTTCGGTTTTACCTTCTAATTTTTTTACTGTTCTGAATGCTGAAGCAGTGGCCGCTGAATGGAGAAATTTACCGTTGGCCCTTGATTCTGACGAAAAAAAGGCAGAATTAAATATTGATGAAATGTGGCATTCCATTGGGGAAATTAAAAAATTTGAAAAAATTTGGCTGAAGGGGCTGAAGAGGCTGAAAGAACTTTTTCCATTGTGACCGATGTAAAAACCAAGAAAAGAAATAGGATTGGGTCTGACTGTGTTAACGCTATTGCTGTTGTCCGGTCGAGCTTCCAGGCAAATAACATAGACTGCACAACTTTCCGAGCAACTCCAAGTTATATTTCCCACCACACAGCATCTGCACTTTATGTGGAAAATAACGACAAACCTACTTCATCATCAGACAGTCAAATATAGGGATACAGTGTTACATTTCAAATGGAAACGCGTCTTTTTGCATAGTGTATATTTGTACTGCAATAACATTTTTTAAATATATTTTGTAAAGTTTAATTGCGTGTGTCCCTGTGTGTATATTTGTGAATCCATTGCGTATAATAACTGCATATAGATACTGTTTGACTATGTATAGTGATGGTAGTGATTTTGTATAGTAAATTTCGTACGAAGAAGATGGAATTTCGTCAATTCTTGGTGAGTACACTTTCACTTTTTGATTTTTAACATATTGGAAACTTATTTTTCTTGGCGGGAAATTTTGCAAGCGATCGAGAAATTTCAGGGCTTTGAGCGGGAAGTCTGTTATTCTGAATCTGACAACACTGAGTCGCGGGCGAGCAGTCCTGTAGTTCATTTCGTTCTGGGTATAGTGGATGACGTTTCATAGTAAATTCTTAGTCGTAAAAATACGAATGCTTAGTACTAACGTTTGTTTTTCATAGTGTATCGTACATTTTTCAAACTACATTCGGCACAGTATTTTATCTGATTTCCACAACTTTACTGTCATTTTCTAAAAATGGCCCATAATAGACCACTAGACCCGGATGCTATGAGCAAGTTGTTGCTGGAAGACGAGAGTGAAAAATATTAGGAGAAAATTTAATCTCCAGCTTTGCGACCAGCTGGTTTCTCCTCACATGCATTGTCGAATGAGTAAGCACATTTGCAGCGCAATCTTCGAGTGTCAATATCAGATTTCCTGCAAGTTCCTATTAACTCAGGTCGGTAGTCAGCCTAAAAAATGTAGGGGGGCTCTGTACAAGTTAAGGGGGGCTGGAAGCCTATCGTGATAATTTAAGTGGAGCGGACCCCCTACACCCTCTGGATACGGGCCTGTATCATCACTGAAAGACGATAGCCTCTTGGAGCAACGAAAACATGCTTTTACTGCCCAACATCTAAAAGGGGGATGACAACCACTTACAGTAACCACTACCGACTGCCTAATTGTATGGGGTATAAAGCAATATGTTGAGTCCAATGTGATAAGGAAAAGTAACAACCTAAACTAAACACTTTGGCGTAGTGTGTTAAACCGTCCACAGTATAAACTAAATCAATATTCCATTGTTACAGAAGAATTATTAGGTCTGACGGTTATGTTTTTCAGAAACATTTATATATGTCATTTTTCATTTTGAACATATGCGATATTTAAGTTTACATCTAAAATAGAAAAATATATAACTTTTCCTTATATCATAGAACACGATGTTTTTTAATCCTTTCTGTATATTATAGAGTAATTATTTTGTCAAAATATTTTCTTAAAATATTTTTTAAATGTTTTCTGAAACTGCATTTTTGGCATACGTGTGAAAAATGACCGCAACGGTAGAGAAATAGAAAGATTTCAAAATAAAAAATATACATTATTTCACGTAATAATGTAGTTAGTCATAAACAATAATACTTTTAAACAATTATATCACATACATATGGCTTAAAAAAAGAAAAAAAAAACGACAGTCGTAAAAATTACGAATGCTTAGTATCTACGTGGTTCTCAAGAGGCTTAGTAGTCTAGGGTTAAGTAGAAATTTCATTGAATATGAAATTTTCCATAAGTAGAAGCTTCGCTTTGTTATAATTAAATATAAACTTATTATTAGCTCAGTAAAACTATATGTATTCATTAAAATTCAACACCTCTGATGAAACCAAAAGTTAGTTGGCGAAACTGTAACACGTGTTGAATTTTAATGAAAATATATAGTTTTGCTCAGCAAACAATTAGTTTATACATTAAATATGAAAGAAACTGGTTGCATAAAATATTAATAAATAGATCAATATATTTAGAATATTTAATGCATAGTAAATATTTTACATTATACACGATTAATATAAAACAATGACTGAAATTAACAATAAAGCATAATAAAGCATAATTTGGAAAAACAAGCATAATTACAAAAAAAAATAAAACATAATGTCGGTTGCTGTAGTGATTACAAAATAAAGTCTTAACAAGAAAGTGAAAAGCTGTGAAATGATATATAGGGTGTAAGCAAACACCTTACCATAAATTTCGCAAGCAATTCTGCAAAACAAAATATGAAAATATGTTCATGTAAGCATATGCCGAAAATTGCATGCTTTCTGACTGAACGAAAATAAAGAAAAAATATTATAGAGCTTTCATCAAAACGCAGTCAAGGTTTGGTTTGTTCTCGGGAAGCTCGTTTCAGAATGCAATCCTATTCTTTCCAAAATTGTAGTTTGTATCCAACAGGTTCAATGGCTGCACAAGGGATTACGCTGTGTCTTAAGGACTCGTTAATAGTTTTTGAGATAGAAGTGGTTCGAATTTTAACGGAGTGAAGAAATAGATGTAATTCTTCAAGTTCGAGTATTGACTTTGCATAATTTGGAAGCCTATAATAGTTTTTCCTCTGTAAGGAACAAGACGTACAATGAAGCGCACTAGTCTCAATAAATTAAAAGATTAAAAATGCAACCCAATACAACTTAGTTTCAGGGAGAAGCTGGAATGGCTATAACGCTTTTAACTGGCACCCAATCTTATGTCTCAGAATAATTTGGTATTAACATCTTAGCCAATGCCTGTCAGTCAGTATCGGATCTAGAAAATGAAAACTGGGGTTGGCAACCAGAACCGAGACTATCATGAGTTTATTATAAGCTTTCGAAAATATATAAATATCTTAAATTAGTTTTTCATAAAAAAAAACTGGGGGGAAATAGGCTCCCCGGGCAGCGGTTGCATCCACCACTCCAGGCAATATCGTCCTTATCATATCAAAATTTTGTTCGATATTGATATACTCATGCCAAGAATAGAGGCTACTATAACTAATAAAAGCAGAACTCCAAGTCGTTGGGAATTTTGATATGCCCTGCAAGGATATTTCTCAATCTATAGGAAACGAAGAGAGACGGTTAAGAAATGAAACGTCTTCATTAAAATAAAACTAAAATGTAGGAAACATTTGTGTAATATATCTGTTAAGACTGATTTGAATTTAACGTCCCCCACAGTTCCATGTCTATGGAACATGTTGACCTACAGTTTAACGTATTGGTCCGAACCGTGGGACGAGGGATAAAAATGGATCTGAAAAGGTGAGGGGAATGTAGGTAGCGGCATGACGCCACGCAGTTCCCCCTGCCTATCTTTGCCCATTGTGATTTATCAGGAACTGGGGGACACCGTAAATACTTTTCGAGGTGAGGGGACGGCGTCGTCCCGTGTTTCCCCTTACTTTTAACCCTGCATATACCTTTATGTGTTGCCAATATATTTAATGAAACTGTCTCCGTATTTGATTAAAATTATTCCACCCGACTATGTGAAACTATACATTGTTTGTTATATGTAAATTCTGAATTCCATATATAATTCCTCTCCCCCTAGAAATTTTGAAATGTTCTTGAAATGTAGTACTTCAGATGAAAATAATATTGTTCAAAAACTTTCCGAAATTTCCAGAACATGAGTTAATGTTGGATTTTATCTTATACCTTTTTGATTACTACGGGAGATTGGTGCTTAATATATTCACGTAAACAGTGGGTATATCATTTTATTCTATTCTCAATTACAACACGAAACGGTTTAGGCTTGATTGCAAATCCTTCTATAAACTCTGTTGATGGTGGAGGTTCATTTGGGGGAATGCGGAAGGTAAATTTCTGTAGCATCATTGTTGTAAACAAAAAGAGGATCATTCTTGCTACCTTTTCACCCAAACATCGTCTTCGACCTGAAAACAAAATACAGAAATTGACTTTAAAATTCTCACTATAATATTATAACTTGAAACGAGTTCTTTATGAAATCTGCGGAGTACTCGTATACTTATATAACAAATCAATATCAAATGTAAACAAGGACACGTGTGTTACTTCTTGAACACATCTTGATTATGTATATTTGCAGTAACTTCTAGGTTAATAATGTTGTTAACACTAAGATAAGAAATCCTGAGAGAATGGAGGGCATTCTTCAATTAATATTTTTGGAATATAATTCCCCTCTAATGCTAGGTTTATATCTTTGTCTCCTAATAAAAGAAATTATAAGTTTGTCTCAAGTCCTTTCAACAATGAGATCTCGAAAACCACAAGTGTTAGAAGCGTGCCGTTTTCTCTGGAAGATTCTAAATTTTTGTACATTGTCCAGTTCTAATTGAACATTTAAAAAACATGGCCAGTATTTCTTTATTTTGAACTTTTGAAAAAAATAAGCACATCATCATTATATCATCATTGTATTACTTATACATTCCAACACAACACAGCTATATACACGGGTTGTATACTTCCCGGCATGCCCGCATCCACGGAGGGCTAGTGGGACCGGCCCCCTAAACTTTGGCTGGTCCCCTAAAAGTTTCACGGTAGGCTTGAAAATGAACTATATTAGCATTAGAACTATATTACTATTATATTAACAGTAGGCATATTGCAAATGAACTATAATATGGTGATGAAGAATAATATGATTGGGTCCGGCCCCCTTAATTTCTACCGCCCGCCCCCTAAATTTTTGGACTGGCTACGGGCCTGCTTCCTGGGAGTTCGTTTCATGTCTATATGATAAAACGAAGAATAACCATTTCTCCAGCCTGAGATAAAGCTTTATTGTTTGGAGTGTTTCGTCCATTGAACACAATATATCACTGGCATTATAATTAATGGTGTATGTAATATATTTGCTTATTACACACTGCTTGCAAGAAGGAAGAAAGCAGTAATCATACATGAATGAGAAACTGCAATCTGATGTAAGCTCTTCCCTTTTTCCTAGCCCTTGCCGATTTTCATCAAGACTCTTGTGTCTCTAAAGTGCCATGGACAGATGTTGTGATGAATGACAAGTTCCGTGCTTATATGTGAATAATGCACTGTTTAGGGAGCGCAGGTTCATCTAGTACAGTTCAAATGTAGATCTTGCAATTTTTAATACATTACAATTGTACTGAATTTCCTATATAATTTTACATAATCTCTATAAAAGTATATTCTTCGCTTGCAATAACATTCAATTTATAACTTTCATTCTAACTAACTAACTAACTAACTCTATGGCTTATGGAATCGGAGATTGGAAGCCGCATCACAAAAGCTTTCAATCGACTTCTATCCTTAGCCAACTGGTTCCAGTTTGTACTTTGTATTCCTATTACTACGAGGTCCAGCTTAATATTGTTCTCTCATCTTCTTCTAGACCTGCCTAATTGTCGTTTTCCGAAAAGATTCCCAGTTTAAGAGTTCAAAAGTTTGTTACCCTTTTCCATTCTGCCTACATTACCTGCCCATCTAAGCTTCCTACACTCGATAACAGTAATAATATTTGGTACTCGGTACAACTTATGCAATTCTTTTGTATTCTATTTGAATAAATTATGTTTCTAAATCATGTATTGTACACTAAACATGTAAACTTTTAGGTATCAGATTGATTTCTGTTAATAATCACGAAATATTCATAGCTACTTTCAATTATGCTAATACCAATACTAATAGTTTTCCTTATCTGATAAATTAACTTTGAAATTGTTTCTTCAAATTTCTGATTTACTGCACAATTCTCAGATCTACTTGATTCTCCTGGTATTCCATTAAATGTGGTTCTACAGTCTATGAAATGCGGTTTTGAGATAAAACCATAACATACCCAGTAATAGTGTAAATCCGAACATCAACATAGATGATTTCTATTCAACTACACGAAATTCTTATGCTTCATGCTCTAGCTACGGTTCATTATTAATTCATAGTTGCAATGCTAAGAATTTGAAATTCTTCTTTTCATTCAAATGTTCTTACAATTTCAATACATTGGCGTGTCTCCAGGTTGTAGTTTTGTACAAGTAAGCAAATTATATATCAATATCCCTTATGAAGAACAACCTGCTTGACACTATAGACAGCTTTATATAGGAGTATTATTCACCACCCACAAGTAAACACTTGTAGGTCCGGGATCGATACAAGACGAAAACACTCAACGCATTGGAAGATAAGGCTTCACCCGATATTTAAAGAGGCTCATCACAGCCAAATGGCTGAGGTACAGTAAAATGCTTTCCTTCCCTAACCTTTGCGTCTTTGCGATATTTTCTATTATAAAACATGCATTTTATTTCATTCATCCCCAACTAATTACTCAAGCACTGTACTGCCCGGATCCCCACGTACTTTCTCTCTTCCCATGTGAAGTGCTATCCCCACGTTCATTTAGTAAGAACTGATAATTGAGACAATTAATTGTGGTTGTGACCCCACAGTACAGTACAGAAAGTGTATAATGATAGTATAGTTCCAAAGTTTGTGTATGCGTTGTACACCTATCTACAACTCTTAATGTTCTGTTTACCATAACATTTTCTGAATCACAGCGGGAAATATACTAGATATCCTGCCCTACTCAACTTTCAATGGTGTGTATAGCCCCGTTAAGATATTGTATTTAATCTGCTTTTCTACAGAGCACTTAGGCACATCAATATTTTTCAATTCTTGCAGCAGAATTAAGAAAACAGAATAACATTAGGGGATGAATTACATTTATTCTCTCTTTATAACTCTGAAAAATCTGTATAGCAATACGTCTTACTCGTGCAATGCTAGAATATCTTACCTCCTCCATATGGAAAAATATGTTCTGTGTTAACAATTTGCCCATCTTTCAGAAATCTGTCTGGATTAAATTCATCTGGATTAACCCACGTTTCTTTGTCTCTATGGGCAGATAGTATAGCGAGATACATAATTGTACCCTGAAATAGGAGATATCTTTTTTTATTAAAAAAAAAGCAATTTGTGTAACGGAATGAACTTAAAACACAAAAAATTATTTAGAATGAAATAGAACAAACAAAAAGAACGGAATTTATGTGTGAATTAACTGTACCACACCAGAATTTCGTTAATAAACTCATAGCCATTAAAACTGCAACACTTGAAAGAAAAGGAATTAGAAACGACAAATTATGTAGACAGTTAGCTGATCAACTCTGAACCACTTATCACCCTGAGCAACATTCCACGGCGGTTCGGGAGTCTTAACATAATACGCACAAATCCGAATCTCAGAAAGGGATATTCGACGTAACTTCTGCGGATGGCAGGACTTTGTATATTGTTCTGGGTCACCTCAAGCTATGTAGTTTTGAGATGTCGTTAAGTTTCATCTTATATATCTACAGCGATATTTCATGTGTGAATCAGTGTACAATCACCCTATAACAGAGTATCCGTTGTTCCAAGGTTCTGTGTCTCATATATAAAGTCTAAGAACATGGCTAATGCAAATTCATTTCCCAATATACTAGTATCATAATTGGCCTCTCTGAAATGTTTTTTTTTTTTCGATTTGACTATTCTTGTTACACTAAAAGAATGTAACGAAATTCCAGTGACGGTACATTCTTTTAAGTGGGATCAATTAAGACTTATCTTGTTAATATTTTGGTATAGTTAAAGTTTGAACTTAACAAACTTTATGTTCTGCGACGTACAAGCAACCAAGTGAATATATCACAGTTATTTTTGTATTACATGGCAATTTACAATGTTTCACAGTGTACTATTCCGTTGATTGAACTTTACATAAGTTGCAGGTGTCTATCAATCCTTCCACTAGGACGTTGGTATGGGTTAAAATTTGAGAAAACATGCGGTAACTTGAAGTGAATAAAATAAAACAACCTTAAACGATTGTAGATAAACTCTTTCCAGGTAACACTATGAACTAAATCAAGAAAGCATAGATTTCCAAACCAGTTTGAGAGGGATAATCTTCACAATTCCAATGTTACATCATAACTTCAGATTTTACTAAAAAGTGTTACTGGGATAAGTATATTGAATCGGTGGTATTATGTGATAACGCCTTTAAAATATTACAAGTTTTAAATTAAAAAAAATATTGAACATAATGTATTTGTAAGTTATAAATATGCATCAGTGGCGGATTTAGATGGTAAAAGCTCAGGAAGACAGCCACTACGATGCCTATGGTAGATGTATAATGAGTTAATAGAAAAACTTATTTTTTTAACAAAGAAAATAATATCTTCAGTCACTCATAAACCGGGGACGCCTAGCTGCCCGGGCACAGGCTTTGTCTGCCGCTGTTGTGCATGAGGGTTCACAGTTGAGAAAGAAAAGGTAGTTCTTATTTGTAGCTGATCTCGGACGAAAGCGATATTGTGACAAAGGACGCTTGCTTAGCGCTCAAACACATTGGAACCTGTCTATGTTGGCCACCATAGCTTCCGTTGGAAAGTGGCAAATTTAGACAGGTGGCCAACTTACAGAAAATAAGTGTGATTGGTAGTAGTAGGGGCCCCTCTATATTCAGCCGAGTCAGCAAAAATGTTGGTGACGTCATAGGTCAAAGGTCAATGACCTAGGACTGGGATGAATGACTCAGGTTACCTAGGACCCCTGAGTCCATGTATTATACGAAAATCGCTATAAAATCTTAATTTACCCAGAACTACATCTCTAACCTAGCAAGAACTCTAGAACTCTTTGAGTGCTACTCAGAACTCTAAAAATATATAGAGATTTTAAGATTTTTGGTTTTCCGTGAAGTTAGCAGCGAAACTTTAAAATCGCTATAAAATCTTTATTTACCCAGAACTATTATTCTAACCTAGCAAGAACTCTAGAACTCTTTGAATGCTACTTAGAACTCTAAAAAATACATACATTTTAAGATTTTTGGTGTTGCGTAAAGTTAGCACCGAAACTTTAATATCGCTATAAAATTTTTAATTTCCCAGAACTATTGGTCTAACCTAGCAAGAACTCTAGAACTCCTTGAGTGCTACTCAGAACTCTAAAAGAATATCGATTTATTAAACTTTTGGTCGCTAACTTCACTGGGGTCAACGAATGAGGTGTTAAAAAATGTAGCAGTAGGGAAGAAAGAAGAATTTTAGATATGTTAAGAGAAGGAAGAGGAACTGGTTAGGATATTGGCTGAGGAGGAACTGTATTATGAGGGACGTGCTGGAGGGTATTGTGGAAGGAAAGAGAGGGAGGGAAAGAAGGAGACTAGTTGAAGGAAGGTATTAAAACAGAAAATTGCTACATTAAGACGAAGAGACTACGTGAGGACCACCCAACGTCGAAGTTTCTCAGTTGCAGCAAGTAACCTGCCAAGAGTGGCAGAATATCTATTACGGAAATGATGATATATTTAGCAATATTGAGTAAAAAGAGAGAGAGAAAATTAAAATAATAATTATTATAATCTTAAGATTTTAGAATAAATTGAGTAAAAACTGAAAACGATTCAACTGTCTATGTGTTTTGTGAAAATTCAATCTATATAAATACGTTTGACCTGTATTGGAAATACAAAATAACGGCATCAAACACCAAGTTATTTGAAGTCTCACTTCTGAATATGGATTACTAGCATCAATTACCCACTTCGTTGGGTTAAACCTAAAAAAGTAATAATAATATATTTCGGTAGTCAGTTACTTTTTACTATTAGTAAAGCTCTCTCCGATATCTGTCATTTTCGATTATTTGTATATTTCCCTCCCCTCCCCAAGTTGCGGAGCTGAATTTAAATTTAAACGGCATCAGAAGTGTCACTTTTCGTTTCAGAGACCCCCAAAACTAAGAATTCGGCACTAATATTGGTCATTTTCAATAAACTTATATATCACCCTTCACCCCCATGTTGCGAGGTACGGCATCATAAGTGTCATTGCCCATCTTAATGACCTCGAAAACCATGAGTTCGACATT
This sequence comes from Thermobia domestica, assembly GCF_964235325.1. Classification (NCBI taxonomy): domain Eukaryota; kingdom Metazoa; phylum Arthropoda; class Insecta; order Zygentoma; family Lepismatidae; genus Thermobia; species Thermobia domestica. The sequence goes on from NC_137461.1 coordinate 74,912,192, forward strand.
GATAATAGTAATTTTTGGTAATTTTATATATCTAGTTATTCCCCCAAGGAATTGGCATTTAAACGGGATCGGAAGTAGCACTGTTCACCTTAGCGACGTCGAAAACTATAGATTCCACAATAATATTTGCTCATTTTTGCTCATTATTGTGTACGAGGCTGAATTTGGTCGCAAACTCAGCGAACTGGAAAACTATGGATTCGACAATATTATTTGTCATTTTCGATGGTTTTTATATATCTTCTCTTCCCTCCGCCAAGCTACCGGGCTGAACTTGGATTTAAATAGCATAGGAAGAGTCACTGTTTGTCTCAGCGACCCCTAAAACTATAGACTCGATTTTAATATCTTCCATTTTTGATCATTTTTAAATATATTTCATTCTCCTTCCCCTAAAGTGCATCGCCAAGGTGATATGACAGAAACCACCTCAGGTCTGATCCTCATCTATGTTGAAAATGAAATCGAGTTCGGTCGGGTGGTTCAAGAGTTATTAAATTTTATTTATTTTTGTACATTTTCCATTCCCACCTCCTACCCTAAGTTTTAGGTCGAAATGACTTGACAAAAAATACCCCAAGTCAGAACTTCATCTATGTTGAAAATTTGATTGAGATCGATTGGCTGGTTCAAGAGTGATGAGGTCACAAAGACAGCACGTATATTTTTATTTTTTAACATATATATTTTAAGGGAGGGATCTATATATTTATTTTTATTTATATTAATTTTTGTACATTTCCCTCTTCTCCTCCAACCCTACATTGCTCCTCAAAGTGAAATAACGTAAACACACTCCCAGGCCCAAAACTCATCTATGTTATAAATTTGAATGAGATCGATCGGCTGGTTCAAGAGATTAGGGTCACAAAAATAGTCACTTTCAATTTTATAATATAAATTTATTGTTGTTGCGTAATGTATTATCGTTCAGCCTCGAAGTGTCGTATATCCAATGAGGCAAAAAGTTATATTAATAAACAATTATTCAATGTATAAGCATTCGGCCATTAAATAAAACTTGCGGTCACATGTACTAAGTTTTTCTCAATGTCATGAAAATGTTATTTCGATATTAGTTTTAAGAGTACAGATTGAAAATTTCCAACGGATGCTTGAGTCTCGGAGCCAAGGCCATACCCATGTAGTCGGCACCTATGATATACGGTATTACCGATGTTCAATACTACATTTCTCTTTAGTTTTGGAAGAAGAACACCACTAATATGCTTTCAAATGAAATGAAGTATCTAGTTTATCGTCCCACGAATAGGCATCAAGGCTAAGGGAGACAGTGATGATGTGAAATGACTGAAATAGTGGAATGGAGAAAGTAGGAGGAAACGAAAAAATACCGAGAAAACCCACGCACACAGTGTTTGTCCACCAGAAAATCTCACATGGTGCAAGATGATAACTGTGTGGCTTGTAAATGAGTAATATCTACAGAAAACGCAAACAACCAATTCAGAAAACGACATACTGTTTCTATAAGCTACAGGGGCAGACTCACACGGATTGCATAAACTACTGGAAACACATTCAGTCCTTCAGCATTGTTACTGAAGCCAAAAAGAAAATCTCCTTCTTTTTCACAGTATATAAAGAAATCAAGTAGTGCCGGTACTTGTGCAAGTTTCTTGCGCAAGAGTCATGGTCTTGATCTTTGTCTTGCAGGTATCGTCTTGATCTTGGTCTTGGTCTTGGTCTTGGTCTTGCATCGGGATCCCTGTTCTTGGTCTTGGATGCAAGACTCTTGCAAAAGCTGCAAAACCAAGACCAATGTTCCTGTCAAATTGACCAAAACGTGTCTCTAACGGAGTAGCAGGTTCAAAATGTATTCTAAAATTAGAGAAACGCAGTAGACCCTTAGTTTGTTACATATAAAGAATGAGCCAGAAAAAACTTGGCCAGTAACTTTGACGAAAAAGTAGGTAAAGAAATGAAAAGAAGAAAGGTGGTTTTAATATTTTAGTTGACTATAAAGTAAAAAAAATAAATAAACACACAAAAGATATCATAAAGAACTAATTGTGGAAAAATGCTTGTACATTACTTTTAATCCGCTTCATAAGAGTTCACACATCTTCTGTTATTTGATTGGCAGCTGCAGTCCACTTGCGACGAAAAGTTTTCAAGTGAGCTTCCTTCCCTTTTGATGTTTTCAATGTTCTTTTATTATGGGCCCAATATTTTTCAATTGGCCTAAGTTCAGGGCAATTTGGTGGATTTGCCTCTCTTCGAACTGCGACGATACCCTTTTCTTTATAACAATCAGTGACTGCTTTAGAGTAGTGAGAGGTAGCAAGATCTGGCCAAAAGAAAACAGAGTTACTGTATGACATTACAAATGGATACAAGCGTTTTTGTAAACACTCCTTCGTTTAAATTTCGCCTTTAATTGTCTCTGTTGTGATGAACGCCTTGCTTTTTTTTTTTTTTTTTTTTTTTTATCGCATGAGCAAATAGCTTGCAAAATCAAATATTTTTTGGGATATTTTTTGATGCCTTCCGTTGTTTAAATTTCTCCTGCACATCTCCCCTCTTCAGTGCTACGTAGTACTCCTTTCCGGGAATTTGACTGAAATCAGCGACACAATAGGTTTCGTCGTCCATAATGCAACATTCATATTGAGTAAGGTACTGATCATCCTTAAGGTAAGTTTTCTTGCTCTGGATTTTGCCGTCAGTTGTTGCTTTTCGTTTCGGTTAGGTACCTTTTGCACTTTGAAAGATCGTAAACCTTTCCTTGCTTTAATTCTGTGCATTGTAGATTGGGACGCTTTGACCACACCAGGAACTGCTCTTTCCGATAAATTCGGATTCTGACGCAGCAATGCAGTAACCTTTTTCTCCAGCTTCGGTTTGCTAATCCCCGGTTTTCTACCTGAGCCAGGTTTTCGTTCAACAATTAAATCTTGTGTGTACTTTTTAATTACATTTTCCACAGTAGACCAAGGGTACTTTATGAGTTTGCTTAATTTATTAAGAACATACCTGGATTTTCAAGGTGTTTGTTCACAATTAGTTTTCGTTTTTCTGACTCATCGACCTTTACCACACCACGCGCACTTCACAACTGACAATCTATTCGTGAGTAAGATCGGGAGTCTGTCCTTGCTTATGCACAGTGCTGCCAATGTTCATCTTATATACTAGAAAATATGACGGAATGAAAGCGGCCAAGTTTTTTTCTGACTCATTCTTTATTACTAAGTTGACGTGACATAATGTTCTCGGAAATTAGTATATACTCCTTAAGTGAGATGAGGGGACAATTTCTATTACATAATGTATGTATGTTTGTCCTCTAAGCGAATTTACAGAGCAATGAACTTGGTGTCTTCATTGAGCTGGGCTTTTATCATGTATCTGATTAAAATACCTCTTATAAGGTATAAACCATGCGTTACGAAAACGGAGAAACTTAAAACAGCAGGAAACTAGTATAACGATAATTGGCTATTGAAAATAATTATTAGTGGCGTATTTAGGGGGCAGGACTTCCGGGCTTAAACCACCCGAAATATTACTTACTATAGTAAAGTATATGAAATATCTTGCAGAATTTTCACAATTTCAGGCAAAGCAACCCCTCCGTGAAAATTAGCAAAGCCCCTCTCCGAAACAAAATCGTAAACACGCCACTGATAATTATATAAGATTAATTTTCTGTAAACAAGGAGTCATTTCAGACTTCGCTTGAGGGGGGGCAAGACCACCTCAGACTTTCACGTTTTGTACTAATATATTAGTAGATAATCGATTAAAGTACGTAAACCTGAAATTCCTGGGGGACAAATGCCTTCTCCTGTCCCCCTTAAATGACGCTGCTGTCTGTAAATACTAAGAAATCAATTGGTATTAATCTTGATTTGTTTGAATTAATTCTTTTTTAAAAAAAAGAAAGAAAAGGAAGACTAAGAAAGAAATAAAAAGAGTTAAATAAAAACTTGTTTGTATTTAAGGTAGGTTGAGAATTCTTTTGCTTCCGGCTGTTACATCAAGGTCGCGCGCGCTTCTGCTTTCTTCCCCTTCCCGCGCCATAGGCTTATTGGTACGTGCTGCACCGAGGCTCCGTGACCTTTTAGATGTGTGCAGAGTTGGAAGGGTCAGCTGCCTTAAGGAAATGTTCGTTCACACAGCGATTGTGGTCTTCGTTTCGATGGATTAATTGCAAATTGGATCACGTCGTTCGAGTTGAATTTCTTTATTGCTTAATTTGTGAATGTCATTAATCCTAATGAAAAAAGTGAGAATAAACAAGGAAGTGAGGAATATGCAGTTACATGTGGTGATAACGTTTCTGAAAGATTGAAACTTGTACATAACTTGTTTGCTTGCACGCTTTACTTAATAAATTTTGAAACTGAAGAGATAAATTTTGAGTGCTTGGTGTTGCATTTATTGGCTAAATTTGGCTAAATGTGTGGTTACTTTAGTATTAGCATTGGCATTTTTTTCTTGCTTGGTTATGTCAATTCGAAGAGTTTGCAAGTGAGTTTCTTGATGAAATTTAGTGTCCCTTTGGACCGAGTAGTTATCTCTCTCTGTCTTTTCTTTAATGCTAATAGCTCACAGAAATCAGTGTTTATTCTTGCTTTAACCGACACAAGACGTGATTGCAACCCAGACTGGAGTAAAAATTGGAAGTTAAAGTAGGCTGAAAAATTAGAGGTGAGTTCTTTTTAAATTTTGAATAGTGTGTCCTTTGTGCGTGTTATTGAGTGCTTGTGTGGTTCTGACTCCAATTGCTTTTCAAAGGTTGGAATAGGAATAATCAGCAGGATTACGTCTCTGGTTTAAACTCGATTGATAACCAAGTTATAAGAAGATTGCGGGACTTGAACCCATTGCCTTTAATAGAAAATGAAGTAAATTGAATTTTCTTACCGGATTGGTTTGTTATATGAAACCTATTTGTCTTCCTCAGAACTTAAATTCAATAGTATTTTTGTTACAACGTACTAAATTGTGGTTCCCAACCGTTAGCACGCGGATTGTACTTTGTAACACTAGTAAGATAACAAAACCTTATAAGATTTGGAGAAATTGTTATTATTCTTGAAAATTTGTTTTAGACATATGTCTTGGACTAAAGCGGAAAACACGTGGTTCTCAAGCCTTAACCCGCATTTGGTATTGTTTAGATTTGATGAAGTTACGAAACCTTCAAAATCCGTGAACTAGGCCTAATGATATTATCTCTTGAAATTGTCAAATTAGTAGTCTTGGACAATTTTATATGGAAGACTTGCTGTTCTATGCTTTAGGCCGCGGTCTTTTTGTATAGTTCATTTAATATTTCAAGATTTTCAGGTATTACGAGGTTATTTAGCTAGATTAGTATGGATTTAATAGTTTTTCCCAGATTAGAGATTTTGTTATGGTTTACTTGCTATTCGGATTTGAGTTAAATTGGAAAATTTAAATGAAACTTAAAAGTAGGATTTTCCATTTATTCATTGACTGATAAAGCCAAAACATTGTTCTTAAAGGGAATTCTGACCACTTTAGCTATTAAATTGAATAAGTGCAATTTGTGTGTGCATAACTTGCTGAGATCCATGGAAGGATTATATTGTATATTAATTGCTTTAATTTAGGGAATAATGCACTTGATGTTTACTACGTTTTGACGAGCTTGATTGAATTAATCTATGAATATTGAAGAATTGCAACGATTAATTGAATATTGTGCAGTCGCCCCTTGTCGGTCTGAGAGCTCAGCTAGTGTGCTTATAAGTAACGTAATTGGGGATGTCAGAACCGACAAGTTGCGCCCAGGATTTTACATATATTGAACTTGACAGAACGTAAGGCACGGGACCAGACCTGGGTTGCATTTACATAAAATCAAACGTTTGTAAAAAAGAAACAGATTGTGATGTTGATGGGCTTGAAAGGGGTGAGAAGGGAGCAACTTTTAGGACAGATTAACCTACTTGCACTTACTTGTAGATTTGGATGTTGCCTTCTTGACGATTCTTCCAGTGGGCTGACGTCCGTCCATCTCTCTTTCTGGGTGGCTGTCGTCCAAGTAGTCGAAGGTTAAGAGTTAGCGAAACTCGGACAAGGAAACCAACTTTACGAAGATCGCAAGTTCAGTAAGAGTCAAAACTACTCTTTAGTAAACAATTCATCGTCGTTAACAGCTATGTAATGTTAGCTAATACAAATGTGCTCTTTAGGACAGAGCAAGGCTAAATTTGTCGTAAACTTGAAAATGACGCTCGCGGTTTACATCTTAACTCGTTTCTAATTCCATATCGACTGCCTCTTCCAAAAGTCTCTCAATCGTTTTTGTTTAGCGTCCCTTCCGGGTTCATGAAAAAGTGCGTGCTCGTAGATTAACTAAGGTAAGTTGATGGTAGGAATGCGGACGGGGAAGCAATCTGTTGTTTTTATTAATTGAGAAATTACAAGTGTAAGAAGGAAATAACAGACAGAAATAAGACTTCCTAGTAGGGAAGGCGAATTAACTTAGAAAAAAGAAGTCGAAAAGTAATTTAACATTAAATGAATGATTATCCTTCTTACTGTAATGATTTTTAAAATAAAATGTCCCATAGTTCAAAATAAAATATTTTCTTATGTGTCTAAATACACATATCTTCACAATATAGTTATTATGGAATTTGTTGCTGTTTTCATTGAAAAAATCTTTGTAAATTTTGTAATAAAGATTTTTGTTGGAAAATTCGTGTTGTTATTTGTTATTTATTACTGGTGTTATTTATATTCGTTTAGTTGTTTATTTTGTGCACTGTGTAAAACTGGATTATCAATTGGTTAACAAATATCTCTTCGACAGCCAAACCCTTCCTCAAAAACTTCTTCTGAGACTAAATTGAAATTTTTATTTTTTAAAAATATTTTTATGTCTAATTTAGCTACGGATACGATTACAAATATGTTACGAGCAGTTGAAATATTTCAAGAATAGAGTATGCGAACTCCTGTGTAAAGGACCTACAATTTTTTATACTTGCCCGAGAAAGGCCTCAACTTCATCTGTTAATTTATGACTTAAAGAAAACAACGGAAACCTTATAAGTAATATAATCAGTATGCTGAAATTTGTTTCTCGTCTTTTTCAAGTTTAAGTGTAATATTTTTGCTCTCACGAAACAAATATCTTTAAACGATATTTATCTATTCATCGTTCGAAGAAATTTTGGATACCTCAACTAGTTACACTTCCGGAATATATTCTTGCTAATATTCATCTACGCGAAGAAATAAGAGCTACGGGGGACCGTACTAAACGTGCTTGCTACACTTTCTTATCTTAAGTCGCGCTATGTTGCAGTTGAGAACTGACTACAGAAATTTTCAAATGTGAATAACATTAATTGTCGTTTCCGGAAAACTCTGTCCGAAGAAAACTCACCTCTAAAAGTGAACTAGCTGTGTGGATTTCTTTAATGAGTAGTATTCTACGCAACATCATAGGCAGTGTTATTAGACAAATGTTTGTGAAATATGAACAAACTCGTGTGAGTCGCTTGACAAGTAACACTATAAAGATACTCGTCGCAGAAGGAGACTATATCTTGTGCAGTTTTCTTTCCATAAGCGACTTATCCTGTATTGTATGTTTGAATGAGTAAATTAATATATATATAAAATTAATATATATTTGAAATATGAAAGAAATCTACTTCGTAATTTCTGAGAAAATTCCTCAGAAAAGACTCATCCTAAGATGTACCCTATGTTGAGTAAGAGTAGGAGTAAGGCACCCTATGTTGCATTTTCAGGACAAATGAGTTATGCCAATTTGTTAAGTTATTAATGTAATATTTATTTATGAAATATGAAAATAAATCTTCTGATTATTTTTGGAGAATACCATCCTAAAAGAAAAGTTCACCCGAAATAAACTACCCTTATAAGAAGTCATTTTCCTTGAAAAATGTTTTGTACTACAGTTAATGGTTGTTAATGCCATATGAACAATAGTCGTTAGTCATAAGTATGACTGTCATTATGTGTGATTGTATATGTTTCCCCACTTTGCACAACACATTACCACTGCAATAATGGTACGTCATAGCTTTTATAAAGTGAAATGTTTCAGTTTCTATATTTAAAAAGAAGTAGCGATATTAAATGTTATGTACAATACGATTTTAACAAAACAAATACCAGTCTTTCACCTTAGGTATTTTGTAGTTCAATAGATCAGTATCCTCCAGAGCCAGTCTTGGAAGTAGTGCTATTACTGGAGCTATCCTTTGTACCTCATGGATAGTGGCAACTGTGTAGGGCATCCTAAATAATAGAAAAATAGGTGTAATGTAAATGCTGTATATTATCAAAACATGAGTAATATAATAATATCACATAGTACCAAAGAAAGTACTATAAGTAGTCACGAAATGAATTGGTTTTATTGAAATATTGAAGAGCGATTAGCAGTAGAGCTAGATTTGAACTACGTCTGTCTAGATAACAAAACCATATTTTTCTTTGACCTCACTGAACAAGACCAAATTTAATATTCAGTTGAATAATGTACCCAGGGATAAATAAAATGAATAAAATGAAATTTCTATTTTTGCGTCCCATAAAATATATATTTAACCTTCACCTCATCACTGCTCCGGAAGTCATGAAGGCAATAAACAAAATCAAATCACCTGCTTCAGGAGCTGACGACTTGCCAATCATTCTTATTAAAAAAATATTACCGTTCATTGTAGATGTCATTGTGCATATTTTTAATAGTTCCATCACAACCGGAGAATTTCCATCAATTTGGAAACTCTCTCACGTTCGCCCATTGCCTAAAACCAAAGCTCCAACAAAAGCAGAAGATCTTCGCCCTATTAGTACACTCCCTGCACTCTCCAAAGCATTAGAGCATATAATACATGACCAATTAACTAAGTTCCTCGAAAAAAATAACATCTTAAATCCGTTTCAGTCACGTTTCAGATCTCAGCATAGCACTTGCACTGCTCTAGTTAATATCACTGATGATATTCGTGCCGCTATGGATGAACGCCAAGTTACACTGTTATCCCTACTAGATTTTTCTAAGGCTTTCCAAACTATAGACCATGACATACTGATTGCCAAACTGTCTTCCTTCTAAAACTTTTCCCAGTCAACTTTATATTGGTTTAGCTCCTATTTATCAAATAGAAAACAAAAAGTTGTCACTAATATGTTCCAATACGAAACTTGTTCCTTGTGGAGTCCCGCAGGGCAGCGTCCTAGGACCTCTTCTGTTTTCCTTATACATCAACGATTTACCTGAGCACATCACCCATTGTAAATATCACTTATATTCAGATGATATACAATGCTATTTAACGACTAATCCCCTAAATTTAACCACCGCGATTGATCACTTAAACAGTGACATTGAAAGTATCTGCACATGGGCACGTAAAAATGGACTGCAAGTAAACCCAACCAAATCAAAATATATCATGCTTGGTTCTCGTAAACTACTCTCCACGATCAATATTACAAGCCTACCGAATGTTCTTGTAAACAATGTAGCCATTCCTGTAAGTGATAGCGTCAATAGCCTAGGACTCCAGATTGATAAATTCCTAAATTGGACAGAACATATTAATAGAGTATGCAAGAAAGCTTACGGCTCCCTCCATTCTCTTCAGCGTTTAAAAAACCTTCTTCCGGAATCCATTAAAGAGTCCCTGGTTCAGTCATGGTAATCTCTCATTTAGATTATTGTGATGCAGCATATGTTGATTTAACCGAAGATCTGGCAAAACGTTTGCAGCGCATTCAGAATGCCTGCGTTCGATTCATATTTAATAAAAAAGCGCTTCGACCACATCTCTAACGCACAAATCTAATTTGTTTTCCAAGCCTTTCATACTATTTGTCACCAAAGCTTGGAATGACACCCCTGAAAACATCAGAAACTCTTGTTCAGTGTTGACTTTTAAACTTTGGCTTAAAGAATATCTTTCTAATGTAGGTCTTCAGTAAGAAAGAAAAAAATTGTTACACACGAAACTATTCCTGGCGTTACTATGCAGTCGTTTTTTTCTTCTCTCCCTTTCTATTTCTTCTCATTTTCTTTTCTATTCCTTTCTGATACATGTGTATGAATGTATACATTATAGACAATCACTTAAGTAGGTGTATCATTTTATCTATAGATAGCGAATCATAGGAATGTATTTTATGTTATATATAATCAAGATTGGCGTTTGTTTCTCCTTGTATTGTTTAACATGTCTTTAACATGTCTCTTGTTTGTTTTAGTGTTTATTTTATATGTAATAAGTTTCATTTTCATTTTTCATGTTTTATTTTCTGTATTTTTATGTATGTCGGTAACTCTTTAACGTACCTAACTGTATGTCATTTTTATTCTCGTCGTAAAAAAAAGAGAGAAATCCGACTGTAAAGAAAAATGTAAATGGTTGAGTGGAAGAAAAGGTTATGCCTTAACTCCGCCATTTTAAATAATAAATAAATAAATAAATAAATAAATATACATAACCAGGTGCTTTTGCACCAGAGATGATAGTTAACATTGAGCCACCGAGCCCCTATATAACCAGCGGAATGAAGCAGGGAGGACACAAAAATTTTAAAAATTTCGAGATAAAGAAATGAAAAATTATTTTGTGTCTCTGAGCGCAAAGGAACTTCTTCTTGGCTATAAAAAGTGTTGCGTCTACGACGCAGGATATCCTGTTTCGATTCCCAGTGGCTACTAACCTGGCACAGGTTAAGCTGTAGGTTCACGTTTCGTACAGTCTAACTGCTAAAAGGAGCAGTAAACTACAATCCAAGCAACGAAATCTGCACATAGGTTTCATTGATTTTATAATTATTCAAGAAAGAGTCAGCTAGTCGGTGGCACAGTGGATTAAGATGCAGTATAGCTGAGTAATTTAAGACATTGGCAGACGATCGGGAGGCAAAATCAATTCGCTTGTTTATTATTGAAATTTAACTTCCGGTTTTCACTATAGTGGCTATATGAAAAGTGGATCTATAAGTTAAAGTAGAATACAATTAGTGTTCGAGATACGATTTCTCTATATGTAAGGGAAGTGAGTATCTGTACATTTCAATACTTTCTGTTTCTCTACCTGAATTGGTTTGGTCATTTTTAATTACTTGATAGAGTGCAACGACAACATTTATTTAGATCTGCATATGCCAATAGAGTGGAAAACGGTTTACACAAATTTCTTGCTATTGTGAGTGAATCAAGTGAGCACACGCACAAACAAACGTTGCATAGAGCGCTTCATGAATAACACAGATCATTGTACATTTCTCCAATTTACATATGCGCGAGGAAAATTTTCTACGTCCCTTAAAATTGTAAATTTGGCAACAATGCATTTTGAGTGAGAGGAGAAGAAATGGAAAAAGAAACAAGACTTATGAACACAGCTCACAGTTTGCTGTTTGAAATTCTCAGTTCCTCTTTTCTTACTTCATATATTGATACTTTAGCTACTAAACAGTACCTTAGCTATAATACAGAAAATGTTTAAAAAACACACGCTTCTCGACGAAACAAAGAAAAGATTGTGATAAAAAGAAATGTTATTAAGGAGTTGGTTTTCTATCAATACAACTGAAGAAGCGTTCTCTAGTTGTTGCGATATCCATGCGTGTCAAGTAATCTATTTTTGTGTCGATTCAATATTTTGTGAGTTAGTTCGAATCCCACTCGATACTTGTATATCTTTATTTTATTTTTTTTTCAGTTATGCTTGCCGCACACTTTTATAGTTTATCTATTACACAGAGGGGATGGGCAACTATCTAATTTCTTCAAATATAACAAGGTGTACAGGAGTAAAACCTATTCTCTATATCCTAATATGATTCCTCTTTAGTTCAAATTACTGCTTTATATTATTATTATTATTATTATTATTCGTATTATTATTATTATATGCGTCTTTGGACTGGGAGACCTGGATTCGATTCCGAACGAGACATCATGTGGTTCGGGACCCACGTTAAACTGTAGGTTTACTTCTCATTTAGCCTTGTTGCTGAATGGGACGCTAAACTCAAAATCATATATATATATATATATATATATATATATATATATATATATATATATATATATATATATATAATTATAGACGTCTTTGGTGTGGGAGATCCGGATTCGATTCCCGGCGGAGCTCACGTAGTCTTGGGCCTACGTTAAGCAGTAGGTTCACTTCTCACATAGTCTCGCTGCTGAAAGAGGCGCTAAACTCAATATATATATGTGACATGACATATCTAAAAAACCCAGGAACATTTCTACATGTTTACCGTGTCCACTGACAATACTCCATACGGTGTAACTTGTCGTTTGCAGTAAGGGCTTGAGTTAGAGTTATGTGATAGGCACGATATTTTACCTTTTTCAAGAGGCTAAGGGTAGTTCTTCTAGGTATCTCTATTTCCCTCTCCATCTGCCTACTACTAATATGGGAATTGATGTGAATTGCTGCTAAAATAGTTATAATTCGTGCATCATCGTCTTAGTTGCGAGCTGATCTTACTCGCATCAGGCGACCCTCACGGACTCTTACTTCAATATGTCGGATCACTGTATGGTTTGGTGGCCGTCGATCTGGATAACGTGTTTTATATAAATCAGCAGCTTGACGATATTTTTTGCGACATTCACCCAAAATAAGTAGCATGTCAACAATTTCGTTTGGAGTATAATCAGTCATATTCTTATGAGCGACAATATTTCAGACAGTCAATAAAAAGAAAGTAAGAAGTACAACAACTAATACTAATTCGTAGAGATAATAAGAATACGTACGAAAAAGTGTTTGTCCGACAGTTACATAACTAGTCACTCTACACTTTTGCTTTTGGCACATCTGCTACTAACACTGTCTCTCATTTAACTCATTTAACAGGGTTCGTCTGTAGAAGTTTGGTTCGAAGCTTAGAGGCAGCATTTACTGTACCGGTGTGTGTGTATTGGGCACAAGTGTCTGTTGAACCAATGCGAATGAGGCAACGGGGGTGCGTCTGCTCTATGACGGCGTCCTACACGAAGATTCAGGAACAACGCTAATAACCGCAATTACTACTAACGTTTTTGTGTACAAAGTAATGGTACTTCGTTACTTCATAAGTCAAACAACATTGTTTTATTTATTTTCATTTCTGAAACTATATTTTCCAGATGAATTTGAGAGTATTGCTTAGAGCTTTAGAGCTCTTGCGCAATGTGCTCTAGTAAGAGACTTTAATTTAGTTTATCACGTTTAGTCGTCTAAATCTCAGGCCGGACTACAGAAGCACGGATGAGGAGAGTCAGCACCTGAGGCCTTTTACAGACGGTTCCATCCTGACATTCGTCCAGTGGAACTTAAAAAACCAGGTACTCGCACTCAGAATGTCCGACCGGACAACGGTTCGGGCGTACGCTTGATCTACCCAATGCTGTTTGGAAGGCAGACTTCAGGGATAGAGAATTGGTGCACTGAGTTAATGCGGATGGCCACAGTTAAATTTTGATTAACTATTAGCACTCGTGTCATATTGTGAGTTTCAGGGCTGAAAGGGTGCGTACGTATATCCCGAATTTCTTTCCGAATAACCAGCACGCATTGCGTTAAAGTTTCTGTGGCTAAGGAGATTGGCAAATTCACACGTTTGTAAGTTCCAGCAACTGCATTATTCGACAACTTCTTTCGCAAAACGTTCCTTCTGTTTTCGCATCAAATCATTCTCAGCCATACAGATATGCGTTACCATTCACATAAAATTTCACCTTTTTTTAGTCACTATAGCGTCATCCCTACAAACAAATGTTTCAACCACACCGTACCTATTTGTAGCGTAGCTTTAATTTGATAATTAAAGTAGAGTTCTGATATGAAATTTCACAGTTACTTTTCACCCTACACACATATAGAGCACAGGGGGAGATTATTTTGCAGGACTTGGATATCTCTCTATACAATATGGCAATTTTACTCTAACATTTTTACCTCTGTTGTATCATTCTCGAGCCATGGAATACCGTCTGTGGTTTACCTATTTGAGTTTGGTTATTTTCATTTATCTCTAACCGAATTCATACTATGGGCACTAGACGTTTTCTTAGACACAGTCACCATATCTTGGCGATCATTTTGAAAACGGTGTCTTATGTCGAAAATATTCTTACAGAAGCTGTTTAATATTCCTTTGTATATCTAACGTGATGTTACTCGCTTCAAGTTGCTATTTGAAATTTTCAAGTTGGCCCCGGATAGTCTTGAGTTGGCCCTTGGAGTCACCACGACAACACCTCTCAATGTGTCTTACTCAGTTACCTACTCCAGTTTTTCTTCTGTTGGTTTATCTCCAATCGCTCTCATACTACGGGCACTATAGCTTTTCTCTGACACAGATACTATGTTTCAGCGTCCTTTTGAGAACAGTGCCATTTCATCTCAATCGTTTTCCGCTGCAAGATGTTCGATTTTGCAAGATTTATCGAACGAGGTACCACTCGACTCATGTCTATTTGAAATTTTGAAGATAGCCCCCAAGAGCCACTGGGATCACAGAGACCACACTATTCGATATGCCCTATGATGTTTACGTATTTCAATTTTGTTCCATTCATTTACCTTCCATGGTTTTCATACTACGGGTAGTGGAGTTTCCGAACCATATAATGGCGGCCATTTTGAAACCGGTGCTCCATATGGAACATCTTTTGATACAGCGTTACTTAGTTTTTCAAGACCTTTCGAACGAGGTATTACTCGACCCATATTCCCATTTGACATTTCAAAGTTACCCCCCGTTACACCCATTTAGAGAGGGCGGAGAGGGGTACTTTTGGCGGAATTGGGTTCCCCCTTAGCAATATATAACGTGTACTTGAAACACTTCTTCTATGTTTTACCATTTTTTAAATATTTCCGTGGATTGATTACAATGACCCACCCTGTATATATATATATATATATATATATATATACTTTAAAAATGACAAACAAAAATGCATACTTTACTGTGAAATACAAATTCACAGACAACGCTTTTATGTAATATTTTAACTAAACTTTAAATTCACTTACGCATGTGGATGCTATGACATATTTTATGATGCTTGATGTCAAATAAACTGTACTCGTATTTGTGACAAAAGCTTAAGTAGCGAATAGCTGTAGAGAGAGCTGTTCGTTTTTTAAAAAAAAATCGGAGTTCAGCTGCTTTTCTGGAAAACTAGCTAGTAGCTGTAGTGAGTTACAATTTTACCATGTAGCTGTAGCTGTAGTGCAGCTACCTTTGAAAAGTAGCTTTCCGATCAATGCACGGAGTAAAATATTGTTGGCAAATGGCGAATATACAATATACTTTCCTTCTAAGGGTGCGTCTCGGGTCTATTTTCGCCGAGCTTCCTTGCCTCGATTTCAACAAGCGGTAAAAGGAAATTTATCATCTTTTTTCAGTTGGTTTTCTGTATGCTCTGAAAACCCTTAAAATTAGGAATATGATTATGAGTACTCGGGTCATAACAAAAGGAGGAGCAAGTAAACCATGGCCTTACTCACCTGAACCGATGAAAAATACTAAGCACTGCTTAAATCCATTAATTTCCAAGATAGATATGCAAAATCTTTATCGAGTGAGAAAAAGTGATGTCAACCGGTTCGGCTGCAGCCCTGAGTCAGAGGCTCAGCTCGAGGTTCCACTCCATTCAACTGAGCCAATAGCTTTAGCCGGTGTGATTGGAACGAGGCATTGGCTCGGTTCGGCTCGGCTTAAGTGAGTCATCGACTCGAACGGACTTGGTTGCAATGAGCCTTCAGCTCGGCCAAGGTGAGCCATCGCCTCGGGTGGGGTGAGCCATCAGCACGGTTCGCCTCAGCTCAGGTGAGCCATTGCCTCGAGCCGGCTCGGTTGGGATGAGCCATCGACTCGGTTCGATTCGGCCCAATTGAGCCGAGGGCTTGAGCCGGCTCGGTTGGGTTTGCTGTTGTCTCGGCTCACTTTTAGGTTCGGCTTGGTGGTGTCTGAGCCGTGAGCCGAGCTACTCGAGCAGTTGACAACACTAGTGCTTTGATCTTGAGGCGAAATCGATTCGAAATCAGCCCAGAACCACACCTCATCTCGACTTACAAAATACTCATGTGATGTTATTTGGAGTAAGGTGACGGCCAATGTTTCATGAAACTGAGTGCATTCTTGGGAGATAGACTCTAGCAAATGGTGATACTATTGAGAGCTATTAAGAGGTTTAGTGAAAAAATGTCAGTACGTCGTGAAAACCTATCTAAAATGATTTTGATGCACCAAGATAACAAAGTCCATAGGTGTAACAACAAACTGGGAGGATTTTTTTCTATTACTTAATAATAATAATAATAATAATAATAATAATAATAATAATAATAAGAAGAAGAAGAAGAAGAAGAAGAAGAACTGCGTTCCGGTAATAATGAAGGAGGTATTCGGAATGATAGTGATCTTCAGAACACTAAAACTCCAAGATTTATCTTGAGATTTACCTATAACTTACGGATCGATGAAAGAAGTGATTTACACTGAGGAGGAATCACTTTGGGATATATAGAAAAGGTTTTATGCCTTTACACCTTCTTACTTTAGGATATATTAAAAAAAGTAGTCCATCTCCTTCGTGCAATACATGTACTGTAAAAGTGTACGGCAAGAATAACAGACAAATAAGAAAATGAACAAATAGAGCATGCAGTGAGATTAGAACCAAGTTCAAAAGTAGTAAATTCGCACAGAAACTAAGAACTTATCACGCATGGCTATCAGAACAACTACGAGGTTTTGTTAAAACTTTATGAGTAGAGAACGAACTTGTCAACAACTCTTCTTTTTTTTAAAACAAATTTTGTGGTCAAAAAGCTTGTGTTGTTTACCTACAACCAAACCTTTTGCTTTTACCAAATACTATGATGTTCTAAACGTATCATTACATTAAATTACAAAACAAGAAAACAAACAAACAATAAAGAACTGAGTATTTCAAACAGAAAACTGTGACCTGTGTTCGGAAAACCCGTTATTTGTTCCTACTACTTCCCCTACCATTACTTAGAATGCGTTGTTGCAAAACCTACAATTTTAAGGTACTTAGAAAAGTTCGAAACGATCATTTTAACGAAAGCAAACTCTATATTATGTGTTAGCGCTACATTAACTTTAGTACATATCACAAGTAAGAATACATGCACAGTTATTGAAGGTGCTCAACATAGTTGCAATTTATGTAAAACCAAATAGAACAATACTTGTATCTATAAATCTTTAGGATCTTCCAGTTTACAGATGTCAAATGGAATCAAATGTCTCAAACCTTGAAACAAAATTCTGTAATTATCGAGCGTGTAAGCGGACCTGTTTGGAAATCACGCCACCACTGATATTAAACTTCAGCTATATTTCAAGCATGAAATATTACCTTAAAATGGCCTTGTATTCCTTAAATGTCAGTCACGCACCATAAATGTCACGCATGCCGTTCTGTTTCAGAGCATAATCGTGGAACGGAAGACTGGGAAACTTTATTTGTTTCCTTCCATATCATGAAAGTAACGACATCTGCTGAGTGAGTACTATACTACACACATATATGAAGCGTTCAGAACAAGCCGAATTATGACAAATACACAAGTTATGAGAAATTGAGATAAGTTTGGTGGGATCAACTGCACGGAAAAGTTGGCACTTCGTTTTTTGTAAAGAGTTATTTACTGTATCTGGACATGAATCATTTAAGATCTGGAGGAAGTTTCAGAAAGAGATCTTAAAGGTTAAAAGATGTTCAAACTGACCAAAAGTTAACTTGATTCCATTGTGTACTGAACGCCATTTATTGTAAGGATACAACACCGAAAACAATATTCAGATACCATATATTAAATTATATATACATTTGTCAACATAACATACACTTAGAAACGTAAAAATAATTGTCGAGATTTAAATGTCCTTTCTGCCTTTGAAATATTTTAAATTACATAGGAAACAGTCATTAGTTTCTTTCTTACCTTTTAACGTAATTCACGTAGGATGGTGAATTAACTCCTATAACTGTGTCTATTTCTTTCTGGACTTTTTTCTGAACTTCAGGATGCAGCACCATATATAAGATTATGAAACTTAACGTGTTACTAGCCGTGTCCAAACCACCAAGGAGCATGTCCGTTATTATGTCGTTACAAGATGACTCTGCAAATATTTATGCATAAATATTAAGCGAAAAAAGTAACTGTAACAATGAAGAATTGTGTGGTGTGAATACGACCTTTTATGTGAACTTATGAGAACTGAAAGAAAGTACTGGCAGTAATATGACCACATTGAACATGAACACACAATTGTGTAGTGTTACTAGCAGAGATAGTAAAAAAATATTCATAGCACTTAGGGTTGCTCGTGTACTATGTGTATGCAGACGTAGACATAGGAGTTAAATGTTGGTATGAAATTATACTACTGTAAGCATGTTTTTTGAATTACAGCAACACAGCATAAAGATTAAGGTATCCCGTGGAAAAATCAATATACGGTTTCTTGCAGGTCTCCTGGAAATCCATGATAATGAAATATTTTCCTTTTAGACTGACCTACCCTTCAGAAGCAGCATTTCGATCAAGACGTGAAAAAACTAAAGATTTACCACGTGCACAAATCCTGTCCACGAAGCGCAGTAATCGAGTTGGTTTTTCGGTGAATCAGGGCCGGATAGCAAGGGAGCTAGTAACGGAGGTACGACGAAAGCACATCATATGTTTCATGTTTTATGTTACGTGCTAGGAGTCTAAAAATCGAATCCTGTTCAACACTTTAAAATTTTACAATTTACGCTCTTACAAGTGGCCATGTGGGGCGTTACAAGGTAGGAACACAAGCGTTTCTTGATCTAATCATCGCCATGAATTGAACCTGGTACAATTATAAAAGCTTGAATTGAAAAATGTCAATGAATGGTGTCACCCTCCTACTCCAGCTGGATTCCCATAATTTCCTCCAAAGTACCTGAAAGCTTAAAGTAATTGTTATATTAATGTGTGAAGCGTATCATGTGAACAGTTTCCATCTTTCGGTTTCTCCTAACTGGACAGTAAATATCGCGTTCTACCGGTGGTTCTGATATCAACATCTTAATTCCGCTTTATACAGAGAAGGAGAATAGTTCCATGCACGTCCTATTATTATGCTGTAAGGCCATCTCCGTAGTCACAATTCTGCTTTTTGAAATACAAAGCCCGTGAGCCGCCCTGTACTCTACAAATATGATCCCTGTGACTTTGGCAACTTCTCTAACTGAAGGAAGTACTTAGAAGACAACACTTTGTTATTGAAAACATCATTTTGTATGAGATAGTGGATCTTATCCTGAAAATTGATAAAAATAATACTACTGCTGATGGTCATGGACTTGCTGATGGACATGGATATACTTACATTCACGCGTATATACCGCTACCCGTTACTATTTTTGTTCTATATACACAATTTTAAAAGAAGAAACGGATTTTTCATATTACTTGTGGTTAACATAGCGGTATGAGAAAACGGAACTTATTGTTGGATTCTATATATTATATGACATTCAATATAGGTTTGAAGTGATATTGTGGTAATGTCACTACCCTCTGATTACGGCCTCTATAGGTAATTTTGTCAGCGAGTATCTGATACCTTAAGACTTCATTGCCACTCATGGGTTAAGCCTTCGTTACCTATATATGTTGAATTTTCTTTACGGGGGAATTCCAAACAGTTGAACATGAGGTGATTGATCAAGATTCGCCTAATGTCCAAGAAGCTGAAGGTTTCCTCCCAGACCAGATATCTGGTAGGACTGAGTTGCGTGTTTGCATACACTACCCGAGTTCTGTTCTTTCCTCTGTACGACTATAACAAACACAAAACATCTGATCCTTGTTGATCAGGGAGAAGTAACTCCTCCTTTTTCCCTACATCTCCATTGGGTTAATTTTCATATTTCTCACTGGGAGACAAAGTCGTTTTATAAACTTATATTATGTATGCAGTACACAGTCGAATGTCTAAAATATGTATTTATATGTAAATATGTCACACATGTTTGAATCGTTATTGCATCACTGTAGAATTTTCTGTTTTCTATTTTTTTCAGTAAGAAAGAGTCAACGTTAGATATGACACTCTCTAGGGCGAATTCTCTCGTAAGAATTGGTGTTTTTAATGTACTGCCCTCAAAGCAAATTGGCAGATGCTTTCTTAAAATTACGTAATTCATACTTGTCTTTCTCGCGTAGTTCGATGTACCTTGAGCTTGCAATGATAAAATTAAAAGCCTTTTTCCTTATATATAGGGCGATTATAATTAAAGTGCTGCTATTCACAGTGGTCCAGCTCGGGCTGTAATCAGCGTATTACATTGAAATTTGTTCAATATGCTAATGAGACCATGCAGAAGAGAGATATGCTGGAACAATACATTAGTTCCACTTCCCAACACCAGGGAAAAATGTGGCGCAGTATAAATTTTACTGACTTGGAAATGGTAATGAATGTATGGATAAGACGATTATCTAGGTCATAGGGGTCAAACATGTGAGATAAATGTAATTCAAAGAAGGTTAATGGGAGGTTTTTGTGACAAATGGTTCAAAGGGAACAACTACAAGTTATCAAATTTTGAAACTTTGTTTCCATTCAATGGTAACAAATGGTGAGATGGAAATAACTTTATTAACATTTGTGGTTACAATGACTGACTTACATAACATGACCCGCATGGCACCAGATACATGGAAACAAATGTTGCATCTGCAAAATGGCGTGCACAATAATTGTTTGCAGCAGCTTCGGAGGAACTGTTGCAACATGCCTTATGTTATCCTTGAGATTCGGCAGAGACTGGACATTTCCATGGTATTCTCAAGCTTTCAGATATCCCTGAGCCAAAAGTCACATGGACCTAGATCAGGGGATCTTGCAGGCTACGCATTTGGAAAACCTCGGCAGTGAAGGTTACACGAAGGAAATCTTTCACATGGCGAATGATGTGCAGTGTTACTCCGTCTTGCATGAAAACAGTGCTCTCAAAACAGTTTCATGCCTGTAGCGCAGTAATCACATGTCCCACTAGAAGATCCGTATAACGTGCCGATGTCATGGTACAAGTGACAGCTCCTTGAAGAGTCTTCTCCTCAAAGGAAAACAGGCCAATAATGAACGTTCCTGTGAATCCAGACAACACAGTCACGTACGCAGTGTGTAATGGATGCTACTGCACAACATGCGAATTATCTTAGCCCTATGCTCAATTGTTTTACGTGTTTACTGCCCTTTCTAGTGCGAAATACGCCTCATGAGTCCACAGCATACACCACGGCCACATGTTATCCACTTCCCTTCGTGCCAAAGCTTTGCTGTGGATCTAGGGCTTTGAGTTGCTATACTGTGAGGAATACTGTTAGGATACCAGTGTAAAGTTACCGTAAGAACTTTCTACACTGTTGACCAATTCACATGACACAGCCTGAGCACTGGTAGCGGAGTATGGAGCACGTGATGCGTTTCCCGCAACAACCACAACCTCATCAACAACCTCCGTTTGAATGGGCTGCCTTCCTCTTCCTGGAGCCACAGGTAACTTACCCATTGTCTTCAATTCTAGTATAATATTCTGTAAGTCATTTCCCGATAGCGGTCCTTTTCTAATTCCTTTCAGATGCCGATATTCCCTTAATGCTACACTGTAATTGCTGCTGGAGCTGTGGTTGCTCAGTGCTAGAGCGTTCACCTCTGGTTTGTGGGATCCGTATTTCGATTCTCGCTCGCGGCAATTGAGCTTTAGGGTGGATAACAACGTTTGCGCGAGGTTTCCTCAGATTTCTTCCGTTTCCTCCAACTTTCTTTATTTCACTACGTCATTCATTTTCCATTATTACCGTCTTCTTTAACCTAGCCGGTATAAACATAGGGCGCAAAAGTGAAAGATTGTAAGTGCTCCCGTTCAAATAGACAACTTTTACTATCAGTGCACAGGCTCTCTTATCAATAGCCACTCTGTTCCTCACGCAACAGTGCATATGAATTGAGAGCTCGCGAGTATTGCGGCCTGTAGAACGCCATATTTTCTCCTGGTGGCGGAAAGCGGAACTAGTACTTTTCCAGCGTATCTCTCTTCCACATTGTCGCATTAGCATATTTACCAAATTTCTATGTAATACGTTGATTATAGCCCTCGCTTGACCACCTTGAAAAATGACAGGTTAATTGTAACCACTTTGAATTATCTAACGTATTCTCTTTTCCATATGATCCAACTCTTCGACTTTTTTCAGTTAACAACTTTTAACAATGTAATATTCCATATGCTTACCTGTTAACTTTGAATCTTCCTTCTCCATTTCCTGTATTAAGTAGTCTATGAAGTCTCGTATATTATTATTATTGTAACTTTTCCTGTGTGTTTCAAACATACTCTGCAGTGAGAAGGTAACAAAAATGATTGTGTTAAATTATATTGAAAGTAACTGTAGTAATGTTTCAAAATATAAAAATAGGATATCACTGAATTTGTGCCAAACTATGTTTTCAAGTAATGCAAAAGTAATCTCCAAACTTTGCTTTAGTTATTAGGAATTCTGATTCAGTTGTGATGTTAAATCATAGAAAATCAAAAGATCAGGTAACCACTTTAGAACAAACAATTAAACTATAATTTTCAACTGTGATTTTGGTCTTAAATTATTACACGAATAGAGATAAACAAGAAATAACTACATTGAGTCGATTTTCTTTTAATTTTTGAACATCGCTCATTAGTATAATGTATTACAGTTTTGTGAATATATATAATTAACATTTAAATTAAGTCATACATTTTCAAACTATTATCGTAGAAGATCACTTCGTTGCTTCAAGACATTGATTTTGGTGCATTTAAATAACTCAAAAAGATAAAAAGTGTAATATAAATTAAAATATAGTAAGTGTGCTTCAAAATCGTTGTTTGTGTAAAATTGTAAGGTATGGCAAAAGAAATTTTTGAGTGTGCATTAGGGTGCATCAAACCCCCTACTGTTCACAAAGTGAATTGTCCCTGGACTAGAAATATTCCATTTGAGGTATAATTCAGCTCAGCAATTTTTATAAGAATCAAAGCATGTTTAGAAGGTCCATCAGAGGCATAAACTTATATGAAAAAAGATAGTTATCTGAAAAGTTGCTCAACAGGTGGCGCTACGTAGCTTGTATCGTGAATTTTGAATAAAGACGAGCGGGTAAGATGTTCTTCTCTTAGCATTTGTACTATTAAGATTTTAAAATTAAGACGAGGAACCAACCAAGAGTGAGCCAGATTATACTGTAGTAGCTACAAATCCTTCTGTCACCAATTCAGCAGCAACATGCTCCAATAATCATCGTTCAGTGCGTACTGGAATAAGAGTTTTTGTCCCACATTATATTATCCAACGACCAAACATAGTAGCTTTAGCAGCTCGTTTGCAAGTGACGCCTGCACAACAGAATATTTATACCAAAGCGTTGATAAAAAAGCAGGTGGATACATCAAAATTTACTACGTCATACTCCAGTGCAAATAGGACCCGACGAAAGGTTAATCAACAGATATCAGAATCCTTAATGGAAAACTGGACTCCTCCAGAGCTTGCCACCGTACACTGGGATTTAAAGTTAACGTCATCTTTGCCCAATAAGTACGTGAAAGAAGAACGTCTTACAGTCGTCATGGGGGAACAAGAATGAACTAAAGCTACTGGGCACACCTGTTTACAAAACTGTGATTGGTATGAATACTGGGGTCATTATTGCCGAACATACAGTGGATCTGTTGAAGTCATGGCACTGTGAAGACAACATAGTAAACATGACATTTGACACTACGGCATCAAACACAGGCCATGTTACGGCTGCTTTCGTGATGTTACAAGGAATTGTTGAATCGAGCTCTTCTGTGGTCATATAGGTGAAATTATGTTTGGACAAATTTTTAAAGGCTTGTATATTGAAATCACTAAGTCACCTGATATTTCCCTTTTTACAAAATTTCATAAGCACTATGACGAATTACCTCATATCAGTGAATACCCTTCCTCACGATTTGATCCAACTCATTTAACAAAAGTGAACAAAGTGTACTTAAAAATTTACAAAATGGTTGTTTCAAAATATGCCAATATAATTGAAAATAAAATGAAAATAATTCAGTGCAAGACACAGTTCTGAGAACTGACTACCTCGAGTTCATTGAACTCTGCACCACAATCCTAGACGGAGAAATATATGGGACTCCAGTTAAATTCAAACAAATGGGTACTGTTCACAGAGCGAGATGGATGGTTATGCCATTGATCTATGCCATTAAAATGTGTTTATTGGGGAAACATATTCTGAGTATCTCACTATGCCATCATTTACAAAGCTTAGAGACTTTGTCATATTTGTTACTCATGTGTACAGTGCGTGATGGATGACATGCAACTCTGCAGTTTATGCTCCATGGAAGCTCTATGAAAATCTACTGCTGTACAAGAACATAAATCCATTAATTTCTAAGAGTGCGATACGCGCATTTCGACGGCACTTGCGGTATTCAACATCAGAGATGGATTCTCTGAGTTTTTCAGCAGAGCGCTACACTTCGAATAGAAATGTTCTCTTGCCAGTAGACTCTTTGCTATGAAATCTGTTTCTCCTCTACCAAATCCAAATGAACATTATGGAATAGGATTTCGGAAACCTCGGTTTCCTGAATAAATTACCGATAGTACAAATTACCAATACTACGATTTCGGATACCTCGTATATCTCTAACAGATTTGGTTGGACCAGACTCCTTGTTTACATTTCACACCCTGAAACTCGAAGATAACTTCCTCGGCGACGAAGTTTCAGGTTGGCCAGAAAATTCTTTATTTCGAAACTCACTTCTCAATATCAATGCCGTGAATGTTATCAATGACTCTGCATAACGTAAAATCAAGCTGACTGCGGATTTTTTTCTTCAGCAAAACAAGAGGAACATTTCCAAAACATTCTGCGAGTCGTTGAACAGAATAAGAAAGAAAGCGCAAATTTACGCAAACGACCACGAAAAGACTGGATTCACTTGTTACTTATGGAATATCTTTGTGAGAGTTTAGGTTACAATACGGTAAATGAGATATAATTTTTAAAATATATTGTTAAAATGAGTAAATATGTGTCATCCTTTCAATAAATAAATTTTACTTGTCAAATTTGCATTTCAATTTTTTTGAACACACTTTGAGTCTTTGACACTTGTACTATATATATTATATTTTAACTACTTTATTTTAATATATTCTTGGCAATGAGAGAATTTGTGTAATCTTTGCAAAAAATATTTTATTTATCAAACTCGCATTTCAGTTATTTCGATACTTTTTGACATTTCTATTACATGTTTGAGCTGCTAGTGGACCCCTAAACGTTCGTAAATCTTACTAAAATTTTGCACGAATTATTAACTCACGAAATAGAACAAAACGTATCTAGGGACAAGAATCACCGGTTAATTTTTCAAAATTGTGGGGGGTTTGATACATCCTAGTGTACATATCACGTTTCTCGATCTACCGAAACTTACAGGGAAAAAAATATTTCTGGTGGTTTGTCTCTTAACTAGGAACATTTATGAGGACACTCCTAAGTTCTTTGTCGGAATCGAAATTTCAGTAAAGAAACATGATTAAAATTAGATGTCACACAGTATTCTTTGAATTACTAAAAGAACTACTTTCTGTTAGAAGGAAATTTCAGAGAACAGACCTCCAGGTATATTTTAGTTGTAATATGGTCATTCTGCTTCTAAGAGTATATTATTAAATTTAGAGGCTATTGTGTCAATTAAAGTATTTTGAAAGCATAAGTAATAGCGTACTTTTAGATAAACTGTATCCTTAGGAACTCTTATGTGAATGTGGTGGTACTCAGATTAGTTTACGAAGTCGTCTAAAATATTCGTTGGAATAAATTTAATGAAACTTATTTTATTTATGTGAATTTGATTTAATTAAGTGTGAATAAGAAGACTGCTAAACAAACTGAAAGCATCAAAGTTGGGTCGTTATTTTGTTCGTGTTTCCTTAACCCGAAAGGAAATGGTGAGGGTCTTAACATTCTTACAGTCCGAAACTGGAAGAAGTCATTCATTGATTTAGTGGATCATTTAAACTTTGAATGAACAAAGCAAGTTTCTGCTTCAAAGAAACCGAAGTAAATAGATTTCACCTGTTAATCAGTGTTTTGCAGACCTAGCCTTGTGTTTTAATTCATGCACTGTGTATTTTCCTAAAATGGTTGAAGTTACAGCGTGTAATACCTGGATATACTTTCCAAAACACTGTTTCATCCTTATTTGATGATTATACCCTGTAAACTCTGGAGCAATGAATCGTAATGCAGGACATCCATTTAAAATTCCTCCTGATCTTACGGCTGCGACTTCGATTTCCTCAGTAGCATGTATCAATTCAAGCAGGAATGGGTCATCGTAACTAAAAGTATGCCCTGCAATGAAGCCCCACAGACAATTCATAACCGATGCGTGAAATGTGTGATCCATTAGAACTCCCTTGGATCCGTATTCCATATTTATGTGTTGCAACATTTCTGTTAAACGTACACCTTCGTGTATGATAATTGATTCCATAGAATTCTTTCCAAAGCCTAAATTGTTCAACATTTTCACGCTTAATCTTCTATGTTCAAACCAGGTTGATCCATTCGTGCAAATAATTCCTGAAATAAAGGAAGCATAATTATAATAACAATATATGCAGTTAGCTTGCAGATTGTCACATACTCGTAGATAAACAAAGCTGTTTGATACAATTTTCAAATAAAAAAGTAGAGTAGGCAAGTACATGTTTGAAATTTCAGTTTTATTTCGAAAATAAGAATTATAGTGCCCGTTATTCAAAACTAAAGTACACCTCTTCTTGTTAAGATACTCTAATTTCATTTTAAAAGAATTATTTTTATGGTTAGAAATCATATTATGATCAATTTTCAAAGGCCATGCATATTTTCCAGTTAATATGCTTAACACATTCTAAAGTTATGAACAAAAGAATGTGTAGAATGATTTGTACACTGACATAACATGAGAACCTTGGTGTGAATGTACTATTCATGTTGGTCCCTGGTAACACGAGTTCTCGCAAACTTAAGGCTTTTCTGAATGAAGTTATTCCGATTATACAGGCATTATATTTGTTTTGTAGATTCTTCGTAAGTGTTTGTAAGTAGATTTTAAGTAAAAGAGAGGAACATACAGAGTATGAAATAAGGAGAAGAAGCAAATAGGTAACTAGCCATTCATATAATACAATTGTGACAGGCAAATCAAAATATCACAGTGCCGTTATGTTTTGTAGACATAGAACTTACAGGTACATTGTTGCGCGTATACTGTCAACTCTTCTAATTCTAGTCCAGTTAGATTAGGTCAGAAATTAGCAAATCCCTAACAAAATAAGTAACTTTTGAGATTCGGGAGGTACGTTCCTCTAATTGCAAGAAGTAAAATCCCAAAACTGCCTGCACCTGGAACTTGTGCGACATTCAAAATGGCGGTCAGGTTTAATGTGGCGGATCATATTTGTACGCCAAACTTTTTCCCCATTTTTAACATTATAACAATTCGATCTGAACCGTACTTGTGTATTTCATACATAAATTCCTGACCCATGCATTAATGTAAGATAGCACCACTAGGATATGTGACAATATTGCCATCTCAGATTATTTGTAAAGAAACTGACTTTTTTTAAAAAAAATATTAAGCAACTATATTTTCTGTCTGTATATTATAGAAAGAAAGAATACATATCACATGTCCATAGATCCTGCGTATCATAGGCGTTCAAACCAGTTATAATTGGTTGTCCTTTATAAACAGAAACTTCTTGCCAAATAAGGGCTGCAGAAGTCATATAATTCTTGGCAGATGTCAACAGATTAATGGCTCAACTTTTGCCATCAGTATTCTGATGACATGTTTTTCTTGTAACTTTTTGATGCACGTGGAACAGGTATGTGCCTTTGTAATTTGATACCAAAAGATCCAACCTATGGTGTATTATTCAATACTGCCGCCGTCAACTGTACGCCAAGTACGTTTTGTCTTCTCGTCTTCAGATTAATAATAGAGTATTAAAACTTCTATCCTACATTGTTAAATATTTGCACATATAGTACTATACAACAACATTTCTTATCTATCCCGGACACAAAACTTTGCTAGTTTTCTATATTATGAGTACATACTGTATATAATAACATAATTATAATGAAATTGAGGTTTACTGAATATTTTATTACTATACTTCGGCGGTGGGTATGAATTCATTTTACTAAACTCTTAGAAACATTGCCGATTATATCTTCCTTTTGCTGCAATCAAATCTATAATGTTGTCCAGTCTGGTCTGTACAGCTTCTTTCCATTGGTTACTGCGTGCATGTGCATATGAGGATATGGCGTCTTTCACGTGCAGAGGTGTTACCAAACAGATATTCTTTCTATAAACTGAATATTTCTTCAATATCAGCTTGCTCACACTAATAGATTTAGCGCAGCTTATTGTCATCTTTTACAGTTTGTGGAGAACAGGCTTCTGGAAACATGCTATGTAACTGGGACGTGTAGAGTTTTTGATAGCCACTGTGAATTGCCACTGGCATGAGCTGATTGAGAGTGTTCGCAAAACCATTGCCTCTCTTAACACTTGCTGCGATAATTGTCTTAAGGCCTCTTTCGACTTTTCGACTTCTTCGTTTCCAAAAGATTTAACGCATAATATACAGTTATAAATTTCAATTAGTTCCAAAATGAGAAATGGGTGATGCGGTTGCTTGAACTATGAGCTTACATCACTGTTATACACCTGTAAACAGAAAGTGCACATACCTTCAAAATTAAACCTTGTTATAGTGAACATAACAACACATAACAATAAAATGCACAACAACATAGATGGTGGAAATTATAGTTATTAACGTATTTGATGCCCATCAGGGGTTTTAGACTTATGCAGACCTTATATTGTATGCCTCCTGTGAGCCTTCTAATTATAGGAGAACAACGAATAATACATCGTTGAAAAGGGTACAGAATGTACATTTTCAAGATATATTCTTCGTACTTATTCTAGTATTATCACGCAATCAGAAAACAAAAATATTTGAGTTGATCTTTTAAAATGTACATTTTTAATATATAATCTGCTGCTTCCAAACTACACTAATCCATACGCCAGACATTTATATACAACATACCCAAGAAGTGTTGACATTGATGTAAAATAACGTGTAAAAGATGGGAGAACGATTTTGGAATACAAGCGACGGCAGCCATATCGTGCATGGTGCTCATTTTGAATGACGCACAATTCCCAGCTACGGGGACCTTTTGGTTGTGACTTCTTTGCATGAAAGGAACTTATAACATAACAACTTATGACTTTCCGGGTTTCGACTCCAACTTACTGGACTATTCTACGCCATACCATTCCAGTTTTATCACTGTGTTATTTGCTTCTTTTTCCAGATTCTAAAGCCATCCCCTTTACATCATACATTGGACCCGTTGTAAATGGATGGATCAGTGTGCATTTGATCTCTGCGTGAACTTTGTTTTCCTTTTATCCGGTGTTACTTTAGTATGAGTTGTCAAATTAGGATATTACTAGATGGAAAGCAGAGTGTCAACCGCGGTGCATGCATTATCTTTAAATGTTCCTTTCAAATTACCCACTGTGGCCAGTATGTATAATTTCAAAATTCAGCTGCGCAGTAATCAATTTATTTTGCTATTATTTCATAACATTCTATCACTCATCTATCGATATACGTTTCTTAAACAGCTTTTTCTAGAAGAAACTTTCCAAGCCTTCCTAACCAAAAAAAGGCACCTTACTCCTTCTGTGTCGTTTAAAATATCCAGATACTCCGTTGCGACTAAGGCAGCACGCTAGGTGGCCATTGCCTTAGCTCCTTGGATTAGTCATCGACAATATCATTCTGTGTTGTCTAATACAACAGAGTACTTCATTGTTGTACTATCACTCTCTTTACCTCAATATATGAACCGCTAATCTCCACCCTAGACTTCCAATCTCACACTCATTCTTTCAGTATATTTTATAAAATTTAAATTATTACATAGTCATTACAACAATATTCACAACCGTTCGGATAATCAGAAACAATTTCTTTGACTTTATCAGAACTACTACCGGAGGTCATATTTTCATATGTAAAAGCCTACTAGACTTATCAATGAAACCAGAGCAGACGTAGCGATTTCTTGTGTCAATCTATCACAACAAATCTTGAGAATCTAAATTCTAGAGGACCTGTCATCTTCCCATCAAGCTTGACATCAATCAACCACAGGCTCATTCTCTTCTATTATTGTCAGAACATGGTAGTATTCCATGCTTTGATCAAGCGAAATAGGATGATTATTGTCCAATGATTACTACCGACTAAGCTAATTTCGACCTTCCTATATTAGACCTTTACAATTGCATCTTCGGCATCTCCTGCCGCGTACGCCATGATTCTGAACTTCAGATACCAACAACTGCACTCTCCAGGTGGTATCCACGCTTACCACATAGATACTGACCTCTCATACATCGCTTCAAAGAATTCTTTCGTTAGCGTACTAGTAATTCCCAAGATCTTCGGTATTGTATAAAGCTCAACGAATACTCAGCAATTAGGTCAAGGCACATAAAGTCACGGGTGAAAAACTTTAACAACTTAGCAGAAACTTCAACCCAACTAAGAGCTAGAGGTGCCCTCATATCCAGACGGGGAAGTTCGTCCTCTACCCGTTACTAGTTATTGACTGCAACATTCATACAGATCAAGACAAAGCCAATACTTTTGCTGACCATCCGCAGACTATACTCAACTTGTTTCCATAAGATTTTCCTCGAAGGCTCCCTACTGATCTCATAAACTTACCATATCTATCATATATCTACAACCAAAAAAAAAAACGCACATTCCTTCCAGCAATAATGCTCTCACAGATCTTATCACCGCTGATGTCTCATATGTTGTCAATTGCAAAAGTACTACAGCCCCTGACAAGAATCGGAAAACTTACTGCGACATCAAAAACCACCTTACTGTCTTATTTTCGCTTGTATCCGATATATAATTTTTCATCGCACTGGCTATGTACCTCCAGACTGGAAGACTTCCTCTACTCTAATGTTTCTAAAGAGTAACAAACCTCCAGATTATGTTGTGTTTTACCAACCAATCCAGTTAACCTCCATATATTGTAAAATTCTTGATCACATCATTCTCAACAAAACCCATCATTATATCCCTCTTTATAATTCGTTAGCAGTGCATCATTCTGGTTTCGACTTCATTTTAATATCAGCGACAAACTGATAAGATTCTTACATCTCCTTACAAATAAAAGCTTTCCTTCACCTTGTATCGGGTATTTCGATCTAGAAAAAGCTTTAGATGAAGTGTGCCACTTTGCTATCATGGTTAAACTTCACCCCTTCCGGAGTTCAAATTCTTTCCTCCGTTTCATCTTTCATTTTCTTTCCAATCGCCTCTCTTATGTTAATGTCAACAGTGCACTATCTCATCTTGATGTTATTCATCTGGCGTACACAAGGCTACACTATCTCACCGGTTCTATATCTTCTGTTTATAGCTTACATGGCAACACTTCCTCCCATTGTGCACACTTCTCAAACCCCCTTTGACACTGCTTTCTGGTAAAGTCCAAGCATCAAACAAATTGATTCTTCTTTAACATAGCATCTGAGGTACCCGTTGATAGTACATTGAGTGGTGACACTATATCAACTCCAGTAAAGCGCAGGCAAGTCTTTGTTCCATTTTGCAAGCGCTTCTAAGCCCAGGAAAATCCAAATCTTTTTCATATCAATGTCTTTGACACACCAATCCACCATACCAATCAGATCACTTACCATCACTACTGACAAGGGAACATCTTATATTGATAGTAGTATTGCCCAATCAAACAATGCGCAATCGATTGAGGAGTGACGAAAAGTGTGAAATCCAAAGTTTTACAGGCCGACACCCAGAAACACACGAGATACAGATGAAAGAAGGATCTAGAATCATGTGAAGATAGCAATGCAAAAGATAGACTGACGGAGAAGAAACTTCAAAATGATTAGTGAAATCAAAATGACATTTACACAACAGTATTGTGATTAAACATTGTATCCACAGACATGCTCAATAACGTCGTATGAAATGCAGTGTTTCACACTGAGCACAAAATGAAGTTTTGTGAAATGGCACGGAACATAAATTACAACATCTTGAAAATCTAATTATCAGTAGAACTATACCTGTGAAGTCGTGATGAAAAGTGTTGCCAACATTTGAGGATAGCCTATATGAATTCTTATATGGATCTCGGATGTAGAAAAGTACATATAGTACACGATTTGAACTAGATGAAACCAAAATATGAGACAACAAACAAGAATATAATCACTGAAGTTCAAAAATAACGCACGAAGCACAGTGTCGAACAATTTTTACCAAAAGAAAATGTCAGAATTGTACTAAAACACAGCACGTAAGCTGAAATGATCCATGCCCTTGGATCACCAGGTGGTCTGCAGGCTCGCTGCTAGTGCACATGTTCGATTTAAGATTGGAGTGTTCTGCAACTTAGTAGTATTTGGAATCCTACATTAAGCTAGATGCCAGGTTGGATTTAGGGGGGTCAATTCGGAATTCGTATAGACCTATCCTCAAACGTTGGCAGCACTGTACATCAAGATGTCACAGGTATAATTCTACTAGTAATTAAAGTTTCTAGATGTCACAATTTGTGTTCTGTGCCATTTAACAGAACTTGATTTTGTGCTCAGTTGGCAAGACTGCATTACATATGATGTTATTGAACATGTATGTGGGTACAATATTTACTTGCTATACTTTTGTGTAAATATCATTTTGATAACTTTAAACATTTTAAAGTTATTTCTTTGTCAGTGTAACTTTTGGATTGCTATTACAGCTATGTGAGTAATACAGACTATTACAGCTCTTAATATCCATAAGGGCTTTCATATCCAAACTTGTCGTATGGCCACTCTACCTGGATTGCTGCATTATTTTCATCTATGCCAAGTTGTAAGTTTTCAAGCGTAATACATCCCGTTTAGCTTACGAAATAAAGTTTCTGAATCCGGCTTGAAACAGAAATTTTAAATTACGGTTTCAAAATCATTTAAGTGGAGTGCTTATTCTATACTTGTACAACTCTTTGTTTAAGCAGTACATTCCAACAATAGATTTTGACATTCAAGTAACCATGGTACCTAGGGTTTGCAGTTGCGGGTAATACGTTTAATATATTTAAGCTAATAATAACCAAATTATCGTATTCTACGTATAATAAGTGTTACTGAACCGTAGTAATACGTACTGACTGATCCAGTGCTTGCATAATTTCGAAAGTGAAATCCAAAACAAAGTATGTCTTGTAGCTAAACTTTCATTACACTGCCATGGGTAGACTAGCCATTGATTCGGATATTACGCAGATTTTCTTCCTAATATCATGTGCAATTAAATTTAGCGTTATTAAGAATGATGTAGCCCCTAAATGTTAGTAATTTTTGAATTTTATGTCTCCCTGTTTCCCTTCACAAGTTCATCTGTTAATTTAAAAATTATAATATGAATATTTCAAGTAAGAATTGAATAAACAAGTAAATATTAAATACTATTCTACAGATGGATTTAGTTTCAGCAGAGTTTCCGAATTATTCTTTTAGCACGTTGGCATGCCAAAATTTAGTAGGTTAGTTTAAATTTCTGAAAAACGATTGTGCATTAGGTTGGAGCGTTTTGCACTTCCCACTTGCCTCACTGGCTCCAGAACCTACACGTTTCCAGAATATTCTCGCTCGAAGTTCGGCGGTGGTATTAATATTGCGTACTTCGGCCAACCAATCCAACAGGCCAGTTTATTGCCGCTTAATATTGAACGGTTTTAGTTCGCTAATGTTTCTATTAAGATATAGAGTTAGTGCATTATACCTAAAGTTACAGTCTTCTTAGCGGGATATGATTTAGAGACATTTTGTATACTTTGGTTTCCAAGTTCGGAAGCAATGGAAAGCAAGATGAAGAAAAAGCCTCATAGCAGACCAACGCGGGAAAGTGTGAAAAGAGGCTTATTTGGCACTCCAAGCGAAATGAATGAAGTGCAGTTTCCCACGTACGCTAACGTTGTGCGACATCATCATTGGTTTCGAAATGTTTTAAGTGGTGACGAAAGTGTAACTAAATTACCAGTGACTGACATTTGTAAACTTGTTAGACAAAGAGTTGTACATGTTTGACTTAAAGCAAGCATTTCTGTGGTTTGAGAAAAGAGAGTTTTTGACACGCTGAAAACTTTTATAATAAGTGTCACACCATGGAAAAACATTTCAGTCGACAAGGACAAGAAGCAATAATTCGTGCAGGTTTTGTTGCACACGCGGAAAGACTCTTTTTGATATTGCGTCTTGCGAATGTAAAACCGCCGAAGATTGCAACTGTGAGAGGACACGCGAGATTCCAAAACGAGAATTCAAGAGTCTCTCGGACCAGAGAACATCACATTGACGCCAGGTAACAATGACGTCCGAACAAGCAAATCTCTGTCAAAGATGTTTTCCCGTAAAGTGAACAGATTTAAGGGGCAGACAAGCAAGAAAGAGGCTGGAAGTGTTGAAGCAAGTCAACTAGTGGGATTAGGCATAGGCACAGGTCAAAGATACTGGCGTCATCAGGGGAATCCAGCGAAGCTGTTGAATCGGGAAACACGTCGGGATCAGACTTCGAGGCGCGACCAAGAAGGAAACATAGCCGAAAGCGCTTCCGTCTTTAAAATACAGCGGAAGCAGCGTTTAAAACCGGAGCTTCAGACAGACAGGTTGCTTTGATCGCTTCTTCCTTACTTCAGGACGTAAGACTCATTACGCCAGAGGACAAAAATCTTATTGTTGACAGATCTAAGGTACGAAGAGGAGAAGATAAACTGGGTGAGAAGATCCAAAAAGAAAAGGCACACATAGGCCGGGAGATTACATGTGTCTACTTCGACGGAAAAAATTATGCAACTCTTGTGCAAGAAAAAACTTATTTCAAACTACGAAGACGAAAGGTTACAGAAGAGCATATCACAGTTCTATCGGAGCCCGGTTCAGAATACTTGGGTCATGCACACCTAAGTCAGCCACTGGCAAAGTTATTGTCGACTATATTTGAGCTCTTAGAGAAGACCAGTACGACGTGCTAAATCTTGAGGCAGTCGGCAGCGATGGTGAAGCCACGAACACAGGATGGGATAATGGCGTGATAAGTCAGATACAAAGATTCCTAGGAAAGAAACCGCAGCATCTCCTTTGCATTCTTCTTACCGACGAGTTGCCATTTCGACACCTGGTAACCGAATTGGATGGTGGGACGATCGGACCCAATGCTTTTTCCGTCTGCATCGGAAAGAAATTAAAGAATTGTGAACGTTCCCCGATCGTCTCCTTTACACCCATTCCCGTTGAATGGTTGTCGGAAATGGTAAAAAACAGATGTTTTAAGCAGTGTCCAGAATTATCTCTTTGAAATTTGTAAGGCTGTTGCTACAGGAATGTGTACTACTGATCTATCAAACAGAAAATCAAGACCATTATCACATTCACGATGGCTTACATTGGCCTAAAGGATGCTTCGTCATCACATTAGTACTGATAAACTTAGTTCAAGTTTGTGTCTACTTTGCCAGTAACTTGTTAATGTATACGTTCCCATCTGGTTTTCAATACGGCAAATCTCCTTCGTGCAAAATTTGCGCCATGCATCTGTTCAGCATAGTTAAGCTTTCGCGTTTTCTGCCAGAAAATCTACAACACATAATTCATTCTGTTCTACAAACAAACGGAAATTACGCTCAACATGAAAACCTGCTGTTAGCGATGACAGCAGATGAAAATCCCCATATTCGAACGTTAGGCTGGAGAAGGATAAAAAAGTGCCACAGCCAGAAGACTCCGAGATAAAGCCGTCCACCTGACTTCGTTGTTCCGAAATTAAACTTTACAGCTGAAAATTACTACGAAATGATTAAGTGGCTAAATGTCTAACAGAGCCGCCAATCACACAAAACATAACGAATCAGCAGCTTGAAGAAAACATCCGAACTTCGGCTACTCTAATAACAACATCATCTTGCCATAGTCAAGCTATGAAACACACAGTGAAGCTGGTGTCCGAAACAGCGTCGAAAAAGTGTGGGCAGAACGCAATAGATATCTACGTTAGAGCCAAACTAAAGTCTAGAACTAGAATGTCCCGCTTCGAGACCAAGAAAAACTACGTGACCTAAAGTCAAATGTCAACGTATGTATACGAGTGGGTGGGAACGAGATGTGCAACCACCTCCCCGTGGTGCGTTCTGAGTTATTTTGCGTACAGAGCAAAATAAGCGAAGAGATGCACAAAGAAAATCGTGTTATACCAAGGGCTATGCCTATAATCATCGTCAACGTGGCATTCCAACAAAATCTGGACATTAATTCCAGCAACTGAGCTAATATAGCTGTATTTTGACTCATATACATTTTAAAATTATTTACTGCAATTGCTACAAGTTTCTTTTAATAAAATAATTGTATTATAGCCATCCGGTAACTATAAAAACGACCACAAGTAGCTTTTCTGTCATTGGTGTTGTGCATGTTGCATAACCAAACAATTAAAAATTGGAAAAGGTGCCACTAATGGCACCTTTTCCACACTAGCTGTCATCGAATTTCGAACAAAAGTGCAAAACGCTCCACCCTATTTTGCATGCATATCTGAGTGAGTGAGTGGGTGCATGTTGGTGGTTGGTGTATATAGGGAGCTCCTTGTTTCTTGTTTCATTAGTAATTTCGTATGTTCGCATGTTCGCATGTTCATAAATGTGCTTTATCGTCATGTACATCATCATAATACTTGTTTAATTTGAATATACGTGTGGCCTGATATGTATTCCTTCCAGGAACTAGCGCTAGCTGGCTAAACTGGGAATTAAGGTACCTATAATAAATTAAATAACATACCAGAGTGTTGAGACATGAAGGCTTACAAGAGTAGGCATATTGGAAGGATTGTTCCATTGTATATGCATAGCTCTTGAATGGACCCTAGAGAGTTTATATATATATATATATATATATATATATATATATATATATATATAATAAAGTGAAAAGTATTTAGGTATTTTTATATGTAGTTGCAGGTGGAACTCCTCATAGCCCCAATTACTATTTGCCTTAGGTTAAATGTTTATAATTTGCATGGATATGTATTAGTTGCACGAATATGTAATCTTGTAATTTAACTATTAATCATATAATTCAAAGTACGGATGAATTAACTGCAGATAATGAAACTGGTTAATATGTAATAAGAACGCTACTGAAAATGTATATACAAAAGATTAAAAAAATCAAGGAAAATTGGGAAAACATTGGAAAAAATTGTTAAGCTTTTTTGTGGACATATGACGTCCTATGTAAACATATGCCAAATTATATCACAACAGTCTACAACTATAAAGTAATCCCAATTTGAAGCCAGCGTTATTATTATTGTTGTTTACTATAAGCTATAGGAATTTAGATCATAATATTGAAATACAGTAAATTTTATATCTAGGCCTTACGGTGCTACAATGTGTTATGCCCCACAACTGGCCATAACAGCTCTTGATATTTTGTTTACTTGTTTGTTATTTATTGTTTGTGATGACATTTCGTACAAGTTCAGTTTTCTATAAAGTTGGAACTTATACGTTTTATTAAAATGTTAACCTGTTCTATTTATTGTTTGTGATGACATTTCGTACAAGTTCAGTTTTCTACAAAGTTGGAATTTATATGTTTTATTAAAATGTTAACCTGTTCTAGACCTGCACCAAGCAATATTATAAATTACATTGTTAATATTTACTCTGAATAAGGTAACGCGGATTATATATCTGTACCCTGAAAGATATTAATTACCTTATAATTACTAAGTGCCGATTGGCGAAATGGTTTTCTTTCTCGGAACAAGAAGAAGAAGAAAATTATTAATTTAAAAAATAAAAAAAGAACAGGATACTAATAAACAAGTCGATGTTATCTGAATTATTGATTATAAACAAAATAATTGGATATAAAGTGTAAAAAAAAAGGAAACCACTGCTTAAGTTGGTAATATAATTTCAATAGTAGTTATTTAGAAAATATTTGTTAAAACACTGAAGATATTTTAATTATGGAGGGCAGGAGAATAATAATTATGATTAGCTAAAGAGTTTCTTCTGGGGCTTAAGCCCTTCTCCTTATATGCCGCCGGATAACTGAAAACATGTAATTTCACGACAAACCGTAATATTTCAACTAAATTTCAGTAAATCTGTATTAATCGTTTGGTAGATATGGAAACTATTATAAATGATATCAACTCAATTATATTAATTGGCGTAATATTTATTAAAAAAAATACCTACGATATATTTTAATGGCATAATATTTCTAGTAAAAAGACGTTAACAATAACGTTTAATAGCCCGGCACTAGGTTTAATCTAGTTAAGTTATGCAAATTCAGATAAAACGTAATTCTCTGTGATGCGGTTATGAGGTCATGTCTAGTTTGGTTAGCAACAAAACAAGGATATGTACGACATAGGCAAAAGGTTTTATTTATCATACGAAATGATGATAATATTAGAATACAAAATGTATCAAGGATTAAATAAAGTGCAGTAAATATAATATAGTTAAGAAATATGTCCCATGTGGAATATATTAGCCTTTTCGCCGAACTGTTGTTATCCTATGATGTTAGCTGAAACAGGGCATGAATGAAAGCTGCGAAAGAAGAAGTTTAATCTGGAACATATATTATATGATGCTTGTGTCCGTTGCTTTTAATCTAATTTCGTTAATTTATTATACGCCTACGAATGTATCGTCGGTTACTTTCACAACATTAAATTACTTACGAATCAGATGAACATGATATCTACAATATTAAGGCCTATGGAACAAAGCCACTATATGGACTACGTCCCAAAATTGACAATATGAGTAATATTTAAATACATGCACTACGCTAGTCTCCATAGATGTAGCATTGGTATTTATTGTAAAATTTCACTTTAACTTCTACAAATAATTTAATGTACATTGTTCCGAATTCAAGATCTTTATAAACAGAACATGGGAAAAAATTTGTTTCGTATTTATTTCTTTAGTTTCTGAGGTTATCATTGATACGTTTTAAATAATAGTGCACGTTAAATTCCTTCTTCAATGACTGTATTACATATTGAGTCACGGTTGTTACCTCGTACCGTGCAATGTGATTGAGAAACCTTCACGATTAACGTTACAGCCTCATCACCGAACTTGGATCTGAAACAAATAGAAAATTTCCACGATCTTTCTATGCGTGGTGGCGACTCAGCATATCTACAAGGGCTAAACGGTTCAGTTGTCATAATATCGTCTTCGGTCGATAGAATGGATGACTGCTGTGCCGGGAGATGAGCAAAGTGGAGCGTTACAAATGAATGGGTGTAAATTGAATTAGTAAATGAATTGAATTCTCCATGTGATGGGGGAATGCTGTCCTTGACAAGAACCTGGAAGCATTTGTTTCCGTGTTTTGTTCCTATAAAACATCAAATCAGAATTCCGTTGTGTGACATTTCTTTACAGTTGATCATGTTGAGCTATTAAGTGATTCAGTTTTGTTGCCGTGTTCATTAGCTATTTGTTTTCTTTCTTCGCCAGTCTTACTGACTACTACGCTTCTTCATCGTGTGACTAAATTGAAAATATGACTTACATATAGAGAATCAGCATAAACGGAAAGCTGATACATGGTTGGCGCCCTTGCGTATTTTCTGAGCCATGAGTAGATTTCGGCTATACATCTACTGATTCGAAATTCTAAATTATTCCAAATTTTCAATTATTTTGGTATTACCATTTTTGACAATGATAATACATCTTGATAACTAGTAAATACATCTTGAGTCCACTTTGGAAAAGGGTAGTGGTCCAGGGAAGAATACCCATTCATACCAATGGTTAATTTTTTCGACCCTTATCGAAGGAACTTTTACTTATATTTGCAAACCATAGCAACAACCGTCCATAATGAAACGTAAAAACATACGATAAATCCCAAATCATAGTGAAATGAAATGTAGTCTATCATTTGGGAGATATATTCGCTTTCCATTCTTTATTCTTTATTTACATTTATTTATTTTCTATTCCTATTTTATTATTATTATCATTATTATTATTATTATTATTATTATTATTATTATTATTATTATTATTATTATTATTATTATTATTATTATTAAATATTTGCTGTCACAGCTTCAATAGCTCCTCCACCCGAGGATTTCTTTTGCAAGTGACACAATGATTAGCTATTTAGTAAACGGTTTCAGGTTGAGCGGTTATGACTGGATAACAATTCCTACCATTCTTAAAAACATATAAAAGTTACAGCTGGAATTTATTACCACCGAATTTCAGCAAAGTGATCACTTATTACTGTACACTATGGATATTTTTGCCACTACAATCTCGGCTATAACTTCGTCTGTTGCCCTCTACCCCAGCTCTTTCCCTCTATGTCAAAAATCTTCCCTCTGACAACACCAATCATTTTGTAGCTTCTGCCTACTCTTCCGGGTCTTCCCGTTCACTTTATCCGTACATATGCTGCACTTTGATGCGATCTACCAAAAGGGCTTAATTCTTGTACATCTCTGTCCAGAGCAGCTCCAGTGCAAGAAGATAACCTGCACTTATGTTTCTAACAACTTTTTTGTATTTGCGTTGCAAGGTGCACCTCACCACCATTTCTTGATCCTCTTGCCCTGATGATTATGATCTCAAGATCATATTGTCCAAGTGGATGAGATGTCCAAAATCTAATAAAGCTCAGTGTAATAAAGTGCTACTTACAATAAATGATATTACCCTTCTGCTCACATCCCCTAGAGCGTTTTTAGTCTCCTTTCTGCCCCAATCTTCCTTCCATTCACCCCAGATAGAGAGCGTAATCTTCGCAAAGGTGATATAGGGCTACATCGCCTAGCTAACAAAGTTTAAATAAAGACTCAGCCCTCCAACATAAACCTTATTAAG
Source organism: Thermobia domestica (assembly GCF_964235325.1). Lineage (NCBI taxonomy): Eukaryota > Metazoa > Arthropoda > Insecta > Zygentoma > Lepismatidae > Thermobia > Thermobia domestica. Next base: position 74,953,439 of record NC_137461.1, read on the forward strand.
GAACAAGAAAGCAGAAGGTAGCGTTGGTGTTTAAATTTGGCCCCGAGCCTTCCATTTAAATTCGTCCCATATCACAACTTCATCTGCAATTGTGTATTTTAGAATAAAGCTTATATCTCTCAATAGACACGGTTTCATATCTATGGTTTGTAAAAGTATATACAATGATCAGTCAGTACATTATGACTACCTAACTACTATAGATATAAACCCGTCCAGGCGATAGCAACGTCACCTCACGAGGAATGCGTGCTAGTGAGACACACGTACGGTGCATGTGGTATCAGTGAGCGTGACGGCCGCGTGTAGAAAGGGGAAGGCGTGTATCGAAGACTTACCGATGGCAGGTTGTAATGGCCCAGAGGTTCGGCACGAACATTTCGGAAACTGCACGACTTGTAGGGTGTTGGAGAAGTACTGTGGTGAGTGTTTTCAACAAGTAGCGAAATCAAGGTGAAATGGCGTCCAAACGTCGAGGGCTTGGACGGTTCCCTTATTACAGATGTCGGACATTGTAGGCTGAGAACACTGGTAAAGAGAACACTCGACGAACAGTGGTTGAACTAACATCAAACTTTAATGCTGAGTAGACTGCAAGTGTGTCTGAACAGACAGTGCACCGAATACTTCTAACCATGGGCCTCCGCAGCCCACAACATCGGCAACTACGACTGAAATGGGCACGGTACCATTGCAAGTGGACCTTGAAACACTGACAGAGCGTTGCATAGTCAGATGAATCCCGATATCTATCTAATCATGTCTAGGGCGCGAATCTATTGTTTATCATGGGAACAGCTCCTTAAGACCTGTTCTGCGGGACGGAGAAAAGCTGGCGGCCGCTTAATTATGCTCTGGGGTACATTCAGGTGGTCATCCATTCTCCCAGTGGAGATCGTGCAAGGCACTATGACGGCAGAGGCGTATCGTACACTACTTGCACAGGACGTACACCCCTTCATGACGACAATGTTTCCCAACGGCAGGGACATTTCTCAACAAGATAATGTGCCACGTCACAAGGCGATGAGTATGATAGAGTTGTTCGAGGATCACAATGGCGCGTTCCAATTGATGTTCTGCCCATCTCAACTCTCCGGATCTGAACCCAATCGAACACCTCTAGGATGTTATTGAACCTGCCGTCATAACCCATCGACCCCCCGAATTTACGAGAATTGGGTGGCCTGCGTGTGCATACATGGTGCCAAGTTCCTCCAGCTACCTAAGAAGATCTCATTGTTACCACGCCAAAACGCGTCGCCGCTGTTATCCGTGCCGAAGGTGGTCATACTGACTTTTAGGTAGGTGGTCATAGTGTTCTGGCTGATCAATATGTCATTGTGTTGTTCCATTTTAAACGATTTTTAAAACAAATAGATTATTTAAGCCCAATACTTACCTCCGTCATCTTTGTAAGCATATTTAATAACTTGAATCATTTCACGTCCCTCTGTCTTCTTGTTCGTCAGTACTTCATTAATTGCTTGTTTCCGAGATACAAGTACTTGGATTAATCCAAACTGGTTAAATGTAAGTTCTGGTCCATATTTATTACATGCGTAAGTAACTGCCTTTCTTATAGAGCGATAGTGAAACAGAAGATAAAGGAAATACCAAACATTACCACACAAAGCAATGCTCATTGGTTCTGGAATAAAAAAAGACAAAAGATAAAGAAAATTACGTATGTTATCTTTGGTTAATTTAAAGAGAAATCATTAAGGAAATATGGTGTTAGTTTGGTTTGTACGGAATATCCAATTTTACGCCTCGTAGGAAATTACCGTTTGTACTATAACCAATGAATGGACTGAAGTAATGTTATGACGTCATAAACCCTACACAAATTTTGAAAATACTCTGGTGTATCTGCCAATCACACAATATTTGTTGAACAGAGTTGTGTGAAATTGAATCAAGGAGAATGTACAGTTGAGTAAGACTTTCTCTTAAGAGTTCAAACCGAGATATTGTGCTCATTTGGTTGTCTACGAGTGTTGAATGAGCACAACATATACCTTTGATTTGTGAAATTTCGTACCACTAACACAACATTAAAAAATTGAATCCCGCACCCAACAACCAACAGCAATCGGAGACGAACTATGTATACATTTTATCACTATCGTTCGGAAGATCCATACAATCTGTAATGTAAAACTAATTGTGCACTTAACTACCACATTGTCTATGTGTATAGTTCTGGTATGATAATCGTAAACGATCAAAACAATAGTAGAATTATGATAAGGTTCACAATATTTGCCAAAATTAGCGCACCTTCCGCAGAAAGTATTTATTTGTGTTATTTTGATCTATGATGTGAGTAATATCTCAAGGCTTTCTCTGTCGAGGCGAAAGCATAACATAGATAGTTGGAGTGATGAATTCCATGAAATGTAATGCATACGTATTCTCCAGGCGTTATGCAGTGGTCAAAGGACGTAATAGTCTCATGTTGAATGACAGTATATACCTAATAGTTGCTCAAAAGACGATTGAGGCTCTTTGTGGATTGAATTATGAAATACTTCTTATATTATTATCACTCGCACTCACTATCACCATGTTCGGCATCTCGACCATTTCCTGGAAGGGAAGACCTTCACCAATGACCGGCCAGTGCAACATCCACTTAAGGATTTCTTCGTTTCACAGATAACGGACTTACTGCGCAACGGATTTCAATCATTAGTTGACTAATGGGGAAAATGTTTAGCGGTTATTTTGGTTAACTAATATTGTAGTGTTCATTTTTCAGTTCTATAAAATTACTAATGTACATTTCGTTTGTACCAATCTAAGACATGACACATGATTCATATCAAGTTCGTCTTCCTAATCCACTGCAATAAATAAAATTAACAAAATTAAGATTTTTATTTATATTTGACGTTGTTCATCAGCACGTATTCTATACACAAGCAATAAAATCGTGATTTTAATTATTATTGGCAACTAAGTCTATATATTCTTAATTTAGTTTTTGTTTTTACAGCAGAATATATCGTCACATAACTTATCGTCACGTACTAATACTTATCCATTTCATGTAAATGCTATAAAAAAGTGTAAATTACGAGATTAATATGACGTTTTACCAGCTTTCATCCTCATAACAGATCGATATGAAATGGGGTCATATGGGTCAATAATTGTAACTTTTCGCGGCCACCACCGAATTCGTGAAGAAGATTGGAGGTGGAATAGACGCCAGATTGAAGGTTACAAAGCAGCCCACATATTTTTAATTACGTTTAGAATAAATCTAGGAGGCTCAGGTAGGCAGAATATACATCCGAATGGAAGAACGTAACAGCGCTTTCAAACTTTTAACTGGAAACAACTGGAAGACCATTAGGAAGACTAACGCAAAAATGGGAGAACAATTTTTAAAAAAATCATGGGAATTCAACGTAGAAACTAAATCAAGTTACCTGAGAACAAAACGGGGAGTTTTGTGAATGCGGAATTATACTTTCTGGTTCTATAGACCATAGAGTTAGTTATTTAGTCCAAATCCAGGAAACGTGCGCTTTAGGAGAGTTGTTTAATTTCTTCCCGATATTTTTCAAACCTTGATGTGTTGTAGTAGCTCCAGCTGTATAAATGAACGTGTTAACATTACGGAATATGGATCCATTTTCCGTAAACACCATCTGAATTATGGAATGCACGTGATTCCTTAAAATAGTGGCATAATCACGGACTGTAACGGGATGTAAGCATCATCATAGGGTCCACTGGAAACCAGGATGTTATGGAGCAAATCTTCATAGAATCAGCACCATGTTTCGACGGTTATCGAAGACACTACAGATAATACACCCCTTTGGACGTCGGACTCTTACCTAAATGCAACCTGTGGTTTAGAAGCAAGTTAAACGATGGCTCATCCGACCACATTACACATTTCATTTTCCCCATTTTCCAGATTACCAGCACGCTTGGAGTTGTGCTAAATAGTTGTGGTAATTTACAAGCTGTTCCACCAGTGCAGCTTAATCTCGTATGACTATGTTATGTAACTTGCTGTGGACTGTGATTTTCAATGATTGTTATGGGAGATGCTTGATCACTTCTTCCGTGACTTGGGTAGTAGTGGCACGATGAATCTCAGTGGCAATCTGCTCAAAAATTCGCAGGGACTATCATTGATGGTTTTCTTGTTACTACTGTTCCCTTTTACCTATATGATTTTGCCGTGAGTTTTGTAGGTCGCCTTCATCGCAACTGTTGGAAACTGGGGAAACTGTTCATCGCAACCCACTTGCAGGTTTAAACCTTTCGCATCACAAAACGGAGCCCTAAGAATTATCTCCTTTGAAAATCATAGAAATACTATTTTACACTATCACAATTGTTCAGTTCTATGCATGCACAGAGAAACTACTGTCACACATAGCATGCCACAGTTAATCGTCACCAACAGCCCAGAGCTACGGTCGTACCCTGACCATGCCAACGCGAACATGTGGTGCATTTTCAACACAAAGTGTTTACATTAAGGGAATAAAAATGTACACATTGTGACAAAATAGCAGCCACACATTTAAAAGTGAATTTATTTGTGCAATAGAAATAACGTTCTCCAAACTATGTTTAAGATACAAAACAGCGATTATACACATAACCAACACGTGAATCTGAAACAAATAAAATTCCATTCTGGAATATAGTCTAAAATGCACTGCTTTCATCGTCTAGTACAGCTATGTCCTACTGAATGTCCTTCCTCTCTCAATGTTTAATACTCCCCTTACCACACGGACAAGGGACAGAGACAGTAGGTAACCTGACGTTAATAAAAGGCAGTGATAGGCAGATACACGTTGATATTGTATTCGATGACTATACAGGCATGGCATTCTACGCATGGATACAGGACTAAGCGTTCACTCCATTATATCTTACATATATCACTTCTTATTTAACACTATCTTATCTTATTGTTCTATATAATTCTCTATCCCCCTTTCTTCATTGTGCTTTATATATTCTTGCGTCATACATCTGCCGGCAGGACATTACTGATCTATAAACTATATGACAATTCGCACAATTATAAAACTTTCTTTACTTCCCCATGGGGATTGTCAATGGATTTTGCATTATTCTATTGCCATTTTGATTTCTCTTATTTCCGTTTCCTATATTTTAGCTTTCACCTTACGCTTCTTGTCTCATATCCTTCGGAGCAATTCCGCTTTACATTTTTCAATCGTCGTTCTTACTTTGTTAGCTCTTCTCCGTTCCCCTTGCATTTCTAATGTCTTTTCTCATTTCCAGTTTTGTTCTTCTACCATAATCAAAATACCTGTTTTTTTCTTTACTATACTTAATCCTTTATACAACATAATATTTTCATTTCTTTAGTTCTATTTGCTCCTTTCCAATTTCTTACTTACAAGAATTCTACATTCTTGTTTTATTATTTTTGGATTTTCCAATAACATGTCGTAGCTATTTTTTCTTTACCGTTTCTATATGAGTATTGTATTGTTTGTCCTTAACTTCAGAACACTAAATATTGCAAAATTTTATCCTTTTTTCCTTACTTTATTTTCTTTCTAAATTGGGTCTCTGTGATAGAAACTTACCTCTGAAGTCCGTCGTTCGACATCCAGATAAGTTCATGGTAGACAATATCGTGTCTGTAAGTTTCCTTGGAGTACTATTTTTCCTCCCACATTCGCATTTTACCATTTTTCCATCATTATTCACTTGCCTTGATCATCCGTTTTCCTTAGTCTAATGGGCGTAATCTTGGGACGTTAAACTTATTTCGTTTTCTAAATCATTTCAACTCATCTATGCATGATTTTGTTTATTCGTTCGATTTCATGATATCTTAATCACTTCACATGTTATTGAATAGCAATACATGTTTACTCCACTATACTTTTTATTACAATCCACTCTGTTATTTGATATATACTCTATTCTAATTGACATCTCTTAAAACCATGAACTAAGAGTAAGTCTTTGGGTGAGGGACTAAATGGATATACTAGAATAATTCTTCACCAAAATAAGCATATTTTTATTTGTCCATTTTTTATCTTATATCAGGACATAAAGAGTGTTTTAGGTATAAATATAGTGTGCAATTACTTACCTGGAGGTAATCTGTTCTTTTTGAAGTTTTTCAGATACATATATATACCAATCACAAGGAAGGAAATACACCACAACCACATTGTTCTTACGGTGTATTGGTCAGTGACCTGAAACAAAAACAAAACACTTAATATTCGCTCACGTGCAGAAAATATCGTTAGTATAATGTGTTGTTTCTACACTGAAAATCGAGAATGTGTCATTTCTACACACCTAGTGAAACATTTAAGCAAACTAACATCTGTCTAACTTTTTCTTCCACCGTTATATTTCTGAATTACTTTAAAATTGATAAGTGTGAGAAAAAGAAAGAAAATTAAAGAGAAATTCAATACAAATCTGAATTATTTCAATATTAGTTAAATTGTTTCTGTAATATGTAAATGTAGTTAAACAATGTAGTGTTGGAACTTCTAGTTTCAAGCAGTCCTTTCCCAGTAGAGATTTGATCTTATTCAAAATGCATGTTTTTAACATTAAAGATATGATAAAATTGAACACATTAATACTGGATTCTTTAGGTGTAACCGAGGCAGCAAAAGTTCGACTTGCGCCGACATACTCCTACCTCTGAAAAAAACTTGGAAAGAGTATATTATTTTGGAGAAAAAATGCAAGGTTAAAATTTGGTAGAGAATTAGCCCTGTAGGAACTTGAAATAGAGGAAGGGTGACTAATTGTGTAATAGAAGGTACGATTCTGACAGAATATACTGACTGCAGCAAGAAAGAGGTTATCTTGGTCTAATACCAAAGAGAATCTCTTAGCAGTTTAGGAGATGAGCATCTCGTTGTGTTGAATGGTTAAAAAATGGACAAAATCTACATTTGAAAGGTTGTATCCTGCAAGATAAAACTTACTTGGATCACATGGCCCATGAGCTACGATCCTTGAAAATATGTATAGTTTTAACCCTTTTTCGATGGAAAGGTGAATGTTAGTAATGTTGCTGAAATTCTAACCGTCAGTTTGTGTATATAAACACTCATTGTGTAATCATATCATTACATTACGATTATTTTTAAGTAGCAGATAGCGTTTTGCATGATTTAAGTGGATATTGTTTTCTAATTTTATGTAGGATCCCAGTTCCATCCGAAAAGGAAACAACGAGCCTGCAGAGACATGATAATACTGTGCATACTATCAGAAATCAAATTGATGCAAATGGTACTGTGATCTTTAGAACTATTATCTATATCAGTGGTTCTTCACCTAATTTCTATCACTACCCGCACTTTATCACATCCTGTTGCCTGTGTCACGCTTTTAATTTCTAGTGTGTAATAGGTTTGTATGGGATTTTCAATATACCTATTGTAGAGATCTCACAATATCCATCTTTTTCTATGGTAGGATAATCCATTTTTTGTATATAGTGGATACAGTAAGTTCCCTTTTAAAAATGGATTAAAACTAAATTTTCATCAGTTCATTCATATTATAATATGGAATTCGATTCGTCATAATGTTTCAAAATGGAGCCCGTTTGAAAATTTTAGAATTTAGTAACTCTTAATTTTGGGTAATATGATTTAAAAAATAGTGATTTCTAATTTTTGTTAACGAAAACTTGGAGAATTGTAAAAAAAAAAAAAGTAGTTGAGCATTTTAATTTTCTAGAGGACGCCACTTTGAGATACCTCATATTATTGTGAATTTCGTACCTTGTTGTATATGTGTTCAGTATCACCGAAAACTGTTCAAATCAACTTGTTTAGATTTACAATTTAGGAAACAAATGAAACACCACACCAAAAATCTACTTTCATTATGGCCAGCTTGCTGGAGAAAAATATTATTTGCTCACACACATACGTGTACAATTTTGCAAAGGACAACAAAGGATCCTAAACAACAACAATCCATTTTATTGCCGAAAATATAATTTGTCCGTTGTTGATAATCAACAAACATAATACATGTATCGCGAATAAGTGTTTTCAATGTTCATTGTGCTTCAATATTTAGGTTTTGTTGCATTTGTAGTTTCCTGATATTGCAATATACAGTTCTAATTACCTTAATATCGTATCTCTTTCATTTAAATTGATTTTTAAAAAGCTCTGCATGTATTGAAACTGTTTAGTAGATCTACTTTTTTGTTGTTCTTAACATCATGTACAAAAGTAGAAATATGCCTATCAGAAAGAAATTGAAAATAATATTTAAAAATATTTTATTTTGCAGTATTAGATTCTAATTCTATTTATTACTTCCGCTTATCTTCGCAACCCCTATGAAAGCCTCTCGCAACCCCCAGGTTGAGAAAAAGATCTCATTAGATGTGCTAGCTAAAGAAGATTTTTGAAATAAGGCACTTTGAAAAAAACAGCCCCTGTAACTTTGTTCTTATTCATTTAAAGGTTGCCATATGACGACAGTGTCAGACACTAAATTACGTTGGATATGCATTGCTCCGTGTGTTTCACTTGCATTTTTACTGTCCTACGGGCCACAGAGCTTTGGATACCGTACCGTCCTTAGGTGGCAACACTGAATAATAAATGTAACATTTAAGTTTTTTTATTTAACATGTGGATTTAACCTTGTAATAATCTAAAATAGTGAAATTTGAATAATACAAGTTTCTGTGCGGTTAACAACAATTTTAATAACTACATGTGCATTAGAATGGAGCTAAAAATAAAAACAGATTTTCGAGTATCGAATTCTGATAGATCTCAAAACTTGCGTAAGTTGCGTAAATGCGTGCTAATCAATGGAAAAATAACGAAAAAACTCACACTTTGGATCTTCAGATAGCGCAAACGGCCTAAAGTTTGAAGACATAACAAAAAAATCTTTACGTGAAAGAAAAACAGATTTTCGAGTCTCAAAATCTAATGAAGTTCAAATGTTGGGTATTCGCGTAGTAATTAATGGGAAAATAACAAGACCACTCTTTGAATCTTCAGTTTGCGCAAACGGACTATATATACACGTATGCATATAACACCAAAATTTACCTTTACACAAGAAATATAGAGATTACTTTTTTTTTTGTTTTAATTTCTATAGCATCTAAGTACTCAGTTTAGTTGTGTGAGGTCATGTTTGTTAATAATTCGCATCTACATCTTCTATAAATTTTCATGTGACGGACTATAGTGAGCTGATAGATTACAGAAAATGTAAGCTGTCTTCCCTTCCAGTGTTTGAAAGCTTGACAACTTATCACTTACGTGTGACAAATCTTGTCATGAGTTTGACTTCTTAAATTTTACATACCAAACTGCGGAAGTTGAAAGTATTGTCAAACTTGTCAAATACTGCAGGAAAAGCGTGCGGACAAGAAAACAGAGATGGCTACATTAGAGCAACTTGGCTCTCAAGACTCACAATGCTAACATCTGATAAAAAGAATCTTAGTTTAAGACAACGTCCTTGACTAAAGCAACATAATTTAGCACATCCTAATTTGTAGGATGGTTGGGTAGGTTGTGGGTGGAACTCGAATTCTCGTGGTGAGTTCTGGCCCATTTCATAAAAAAAAAAAAAAAAAAAAAAAAATGTGAAATGGGCGAAGAGCTGTAAAATCATTACGAAAATAATCATTATAAAATCTCTCTCATTAACGAATTATTAACAATTATGGTCTCATGCAAGTGAAATAAAGTACGTAAACTCTGCAGAAATGAAAAAAACTAATCTGTATATTTCTTGACTAAAGTTAAACGTTGGTACTTCTTATTATTCTCAAATTTTATGCCGTTTGCCGAACTGTAGGTCGGAAGTGCGATTCTTTTTGTTACTTGATTAGCATGCGGCTACGCAACGTTTTAGCTCTATTAGAATTTGATACTCGAATATCTGACTTTTTCGCGTAAAAGTAAATTTGGGTGCTCTTGACAGTTATGTGACCACATCATTACCAAACATTTGAGGCCCTCCAGTTCTCCGAGCTTAACATCACCTGACTTTTTCTTTGCGCGTTACCTAAAAAATGTGGTGTACAAGAATAATCCCAGGTCCATTGAGGAACTGAAGACAAACATTGAAAACATAAATTCAGCTAATCACCAGCAACACTTTTAAGAAGTTGTCAAGAAACATAGTAAAGTGCGCAAATTTGTCTCTACAAGAGCGCGCAGCTACTTCAAGCATTTTGCTGTAAAGTGCCTTTCACTTTCCACGAGAATTCCCTAGTTTGCCAGCTGTAGATGAGTAATATATTTATCGCAAATTTTTGCATAAAAACTCAGGTTATCAATTATGTGTAAATTTTCATTGCTTATCATTAATTGACCTAAAAGCCACCTATTGCAGTAATTTTACGCCAACAGTGTTTGCAGGACTACGTTTCTAAAAAACAAAAACAAAAAAATCATTTTAAGGACGTGCATTAAATAGCCTTTTTACATGACAACACTCAATCAACTTTATCACATTTTTGCATCAATGGATAAACGTTGATTCTTACTGCACATATAAACAGAGATTCCCCCACAGGAAATTAGTTTTTTGCAACTGATTATTGATTTTCTTCATTTTGTACATTTTTTGTGCACTTTCGATATTTTCTTTCCAGGGCCGGCCTTAGGTGGTGCGGGGCCCGATTGGGAACATTTTGCGGGGCCCCAGCTTTGCAACTAACTTGAACAAACGTCTGTAGAACCTTCTACAGCGGCGCAAATCTGTCTTCAATATTGGGGGGCCAGTAGGACCGTTTTCCTTTCTTTTTTTTTCTAAGTGATGCTCAAAATATTTGTAAAGTTGAAAACAATCCTGTAGAGGATCTGGGAGTAGAGTTATCTTCAACATTGGGAGGCGGGCGGATTTGACGCTTATTCTGGGGGGCATGAATTTCATCTTACTTTCCTTTGTGGCAAATAATTACATTCTTTCCCAAAAACACACATTTCAAATCAGATTTTTGGGTGGACAGTCTCCCCCAGTTCCAAAATTGGAGGGGACATGTCCCCCTCATCCTCCCGGGATTTGCGCCAGTGTAGGCTATATATATTAATCATCCATCTCCCTTTCATTTATCATCCATCTCCTAAGAACAAATCCTGGGACGTCAAATAGTGAGTGAAAGTTAATAGTCTAAACATATATAAGGTGCATTTCAATATAAAATTATATATATGTAAGTCTTCAATTAGCACATCTGCAAAGAACATAGTCATATGATAAGTTTGTTAGTTTATCCCCGGAACACCTTGCATATTTACTTATAAAAATGATTGAAAAAGTTATTAACAGCAAAGACAGTTTCGAAACATTCTCCCGTTTCTATGGTGTGGAGTCCTCTTTCAGGAGGACTAACACTAATCTCTCATCATGGATGGGTCCATTTTCCTTGGTGAAAACTCTCATCCTGTTCGTTGCTTATAGCAGCTAATTTTTGAGAGAAATAAATTAAATGGAAATGCAAACAGTGAATGAATTTTAAAATACATACTTCACCCTTGTGCCTCGCAATTTTTCAAGAAGGTTCTTTACAAGTATTTCATAGTTTTCTTCTCTTATAAGTAGACCTATCGATGTCGAAATCTAGTTTTTTGACCAAACTTGGCAAAGAAGTGTAAAATATGAAGAAACGAGCGTAATTAAAATTTAAAGTGCTTCCGTCCGTAGACGGCCGCAGTTTCGAAAAACCTGATTGATCAGAATAAGCCATAACAATGTGTTTCAAGTTTGAAAATTTCATTTTATTTGTAAAACGGGTAAAGGGATGAAAAAAAAAAAAAAAAAAACTAACCGTCACCGGGAGGAAGTATTTGAGGGTATGCTTATCATGGCCTCCATCTTAAAGTCGGCCATCTTGTATCTCGCTCGACTATTTTTTTTAAATAAGAAGAGGGTCGTGTAATATATCAGACTGGACTAGAAGTTTACGAGAAATACAATGGTGAAGTCTATGTTTCCATGACTTTATATTTATAAGACATAATGAAATACACATTGATATGAGTTCGTTGGGTCAAAGGTTTCTTTTGAAGCTGCATCTTTTGAAATGAATTTAAGTCAAGAAAACCTAATGTACGCTAGTGAGAACATTGTAGGTAGCTAACTATGAAAGGTATAATCAGCTTGAAATTGTTATCGACTGCAGACAAAATGAAATGGTGATGAGACGATTGGAAACTTAAAGAACTGATGGAAGATGGATGACATATTTTCCATAGAATTATTAGAGTTACAAGGCAAACCATCATAAGCAGCCAACTATTCAGTACGCACTAGCAGCTAGACATTCAGTTTTCCTGATTTGATTTTAAAAAAAGAAAAAAGAAAAAGAAAGTAAAAAAGAAAAAAAAAAAACAACCATGGGATATTTCGCAGGAGAGGGCAAAGCTTATCCTCCGGTTTTGTATTTTTTATATAGCTATAATAAGAGAAAGGATATGCAAAGAAATCGCACTGAGGCTGATTTATTTAATACTATCTCGGTATTCACGGTAGTAGGCCTATCCAATGACATAATCAGTAAGAACTCCAGGAACTTTTACTTAATGGATTGTTCAAAATAAAAGGTGTGCACCTAGCATAATGATATACATTTTTACACAAAGTCAAAGAAAACAATATTTTTACGCCCAGGGGTGTGCGTGTATGGAAATTTAGGATAGTGTTGGGGGTGTGCAGAATATTGTTTGGACATAATATTTATTTTTACAACAGAAGTTGTAAACGTAAAAAGAAAAAAAGTAACTACTGCAGCATTAAATTCAGAAAATATTTGATTATGCCCGGAAACTTAATACAAACTATTCATTTACTTGTTAGGGAGAGGCCATACCCTCCCTTGTGGAAACCATGGGTGTGTCTGTGTTGTAATATGTTTTTGTGTGTACTTGACAACCGAGAGCAGAGTAATGTTAACGGTACCAAATCCACTTGACCGGGGGGCCCGCAAGCATAATGGCATGTATTAGGAACAAAATTTAGTCATATGGACCACAACATACTTGTTTGTTCTGGAGCCCAATATGGTGTTAAAACAGCACTGGAGAGTAGAGTAGACAGCACTAGCGCGGATTGGAAGCAATCGGTCCAATCGGCTTAAGGCCGGCCCTGTTTCTTTCGTTACTACAAAAAGTACAAACTCCATGGGTCATGATCTCTGAAATATCTACACAGAACATACTTACATTTGTTTCAAGTTTCAGATCTTTATCGTTCTTGGTTCAAAAAATATACGCAATTAAACTTCGGGTTGCGCAACTTTATGGGTGTGCTCCTTCGACAATCTAATGCGGGTCTCCTGAGTCTATGATTATGCCAGTTATGATGCAGCTTATGATATGAATCTATCGAAGACCACATGCATTAAAGATAAGAATTCAACCCATGAATGTGTACCGCTTTCTGTGTTCGATTCCAGATAGAACATACTTAGAATATTTTACGGAATATATATATATTTTTTTAAATTTAATTTAGAGGATATTTTGACCATCGGTACAATATAGAGAAATCATAAAGGACACTAGCAGCTATATATGAAGACTAACTGTGTGAAATCAGTAAATGCATGTGATTCTCATATTGGTTGAAACATTACCCTCAATGGGTGAAATGTTAGTATAATTTAGTCAAATACAAATATATATATATATATATATATATATATATATATATATATATATATATATATATATAATAAAGAGTTAAATATCACTAAACATTCTTAAAAAAAACAATTGGACGTACCATTAGCAAAGGAGGGAATTGTATATTGCAAAATCGTTAGTAATTGACCAACACTAATTGCCATAGTATCGAAAGCAGCAATGCCTTTTAAGGCCGCAACAAAGTTCAAGTTAGTAACAAACAGAAACGCAGATAGTCCACTCCATATAGTACGCCAGAGATGAGATGATAGACGGAAAATATGCGAACTAAAAACAGTGTTGGAAATTTATGAGCTCTAGTATTTACTGTTGTTATAAGCACTATATAGTACTATTAAATGTTTAATTTCCTTGTGTTCATGTTATTCCCTTCCCTTTCATTGTGGAGTCGTGCTCGAGAAATATATATTTCTCTTTGTCGGCTGAACAATGTGAAGGTCAACATACAATGAATATTAATACAGTTGGTTATCATATGATCTTGTTTTGATTTGAATTAATCGTTCGTTTCAGCAGCAAGAGTTTGTGGAACGTTCGGATGGTTAACTAGGGATCTGAATCGCATGAGCTCCTTCCGGGATTCAAACCGGGGTCTTCCGCGCCAAAGGCGCGTACGCTATCCACATAGCCACGACGGTGTTCTACAGTGAGTTTGAATAAAACTCATTCCTAAACGTTAGCTCTCTTTCGCTTCGTATGCTTCAACCAGATTTGTTTTCTAGCCAGAGAAGGAACTGAGTGAGCGTTAGCAAGGGAAGGTAATCGAATAGAAGCAGGTTAACTTAGGACTTGACAACATAAGCTTCCACAGGGAGTTTGTGGGGTTCCATTACCTATTAAAACAATCTGGTAAAACAATCATATATCCACGATGAAGTATATTCCTTCTCTGGAAACAGTTATTTCAGTACTTGCATAATATTACACAACAATTGAATGATTTTGCGAAGAATAGGATTGTGTTACGTAAAAATAAAAATGCTATGTTTATAGTAATTTAAGATTTAATTTGATTTAAATTTCGTATTTCTGCGTAGCTACGTATGTTGTACTATGTGTTTTATTGTTTTTGTAAAATAAAATGAAACAATATCCTATGATAAAAAGATTACCCACAATTTTCATTCTTAACAAAAATACAATTTTTCATTAAAACAATAAGAAATAAAAATACGTATATATAGCGTTTTATTTAAAAAATAAAGGTGCCGGTACACTGAACCTCAAGTTCACAAGGGCTAAAAAGTTGCATACCTGTTAGGATATTCTTCTTCTTAGTATTATTATTATTATTATTATTATTATTATTATTATTATTATTATTATTATTATTATTATTATTATTATTATTATTAACAACAACAATAATAATAATGCCCGGTAGCATATCACTGCAGTCTGGTAACGAAAAATTCTTAAGTATATATATATATATATATATATATATATATATATATATATATATATATATATATATATATAAAGTTGGTTTTACGTCTGATTCTTACATCTTAATTTTATAATAAAATAAACGTAATGATAATCAATATTTCTTAGTGATTAGTTTCTTGCTTTTTTCTCTTTTTGTAAACAGACGAAAGTAAGCTGCTATTGTTTACTTTCAAAAGACATCAAGAGTTCCACAAATACTGTATTTAAATAACAACACACATACAGCACATTGTTCACATAATGTTCTTCAGAATACTAATAATGCTACCCAAATGTTCTACAAACCTCTACTAAATTAATGGATAATCTTTGCAAAAAAAAAAAAAAAAAAATCTAAGTGATGTTTTTGATCAGTTTAAAGCCTTTATGATTTATATTACCGAGCGAAAGAGAAATATAAAAAGGGAGGCGCGAGGACGTTCCAGTAAGCGAGAGACAGAAGGATCAAATATTTCTAGTCCTGAATAAAATTAACTGACTTCAAGAGGGTACAAATATTCGCAACTCTTTCTCTAAAAAGAAAAAAAAGGAAAATGAAAGCAAAAAGACTCTGATTTTCAATAAAATTTTATACGTATTTACTATCTGGTATTTTCGAAGTTTCTTGTCAACCCCTGTTTGAAACAGATGAAATATTCCGTTGTCATTAAAAGCGTACCGGTAGGCCCTACCGTTGCATACCGCCAGAAATAAAAAATTAAATGAAATCTTTAAGTTTAACGTCCCATGCTTATGCCGGTTAGGCTAAAGGAGACGGTGATAATGAGAAATGAGTGAAATTGTGGAATGAAAAAAGTAGGAGGAAGCGGAAGAACCCCGAGAAAACCCACGAGCACGGTGTTTGTCCACCACAAAGCCCACACGGTGCGAGCTGGGATCTAACCAGCGACCCCAAGCACCGGAGGTGAACGATCTAGCACTGAGCCTCCGCACCTAGAAGATTGAAATTGTGCATAAACATTTAGCCCACCGAGTAGTATTTATCAGATTGTTTTCAGATCTCTGCGTTAAAACTGGGGGGTCCAGAGGGGCAAAAATTTGAAAAAGGGGATATTTAGACCAAAAAATCCTTTTTTTCTTCGGGATTTTCCCGCCTTACATATATGATGGAGACACGTGAGTCATACCGTCTGAAAGGCAGTTCTATTCTGAAGAGAATGATTAGCGGATTATAGTCCTAGGGTAATTAGGGATGTCTCAGAATTTTTTTTTTTTTTACCTGAGATCATGGTCTTTTGCGGTAATTTGGGGCATTGCGGGAATTCTTGATAAAATTTCTCCCGCTCAAGTATTCAAGATAGTATTCAAGATAGAAACTTGAAAGTTGGTACACACATTCAGTCTGCCAAGTACTATTTATCAGATTGTTTTGAGATCTCTACGTTCACACAGGACTGCTCCAGAGGGTCCAAAGTGCGAAAAAAATTCCCTCCGAAATGTTCCCTTTGACATCAATTTTCCCTCTTCTGGTATATGATAATGGCATGCAAGTGATACCATTTGAAAGCCAGCTTCATTCTGAAGAGAATGAGGTATGGGCCATGGTCCTAGGATAAATAGTGATGATGCAGGAGCTGCTTGACTGAAAGTCTAAAAAATATCCCCAAATCCCCGGATCCCTTTAGGGATAATAATAATAATAATAATAATAATAATAATAAAATTATGAACTGGAAATTAATTGTGAGGGTCGCAGGTAAGAAGGTGTAACAAAATGGGGTCGTGATACTAAATAAATAAGTTGAGGAAGCATAGCCTATTGCATCATTATATAGTATGTCTCTCGTAGTCTTTTATCTTCCGTGGTCTTTGTTTTAACGAAGTCCAAGATAATTTAAATAAATTATTATAATGGAACAGCAGGACGCATACCTAAACGTGCCGGTATTAAAAAAGTAAAGAACTGATAGAAATATCTAGACGGAAGCTAGATACTAACAGACACGGGGGGGGGGGGTTGTAGTAATCTCAAAATAGTTTTATAAAATAAACAAATTAAATTTTGTATCCACTACCGACACAATATTAAATAATCCTGAGTAAAATATCTTTTTTCCTTCTACTTTTTGACGTTCTGGTAAAAGGAAGAGGGAAGGAACGGGGAAGAGGGATAGGCCGAGAACGTAGCAACACCGTCATGTCAGACAGAAAGTGGGAAGTATTTTGACTACCTAACTGATCGTAGCACCACACTGAAATTGGTGTCCAGACATCACGTCATTTGTGTCTTGCTATATTAATTCAGATAATAATACGGTAATTTGTTCCTGCGTCAACTAGTTAGCGGTGTGCGTACAGCACATGGAGCTCCTTTGTGGCTAAGAGGTTAGTGTATGCACCTTTGGGGTGGGAGACAAAGGTTCGTGATTTTTTAGTAAATAAACGAGTAACAATGTCATACGTACAATTCGTGAAAGAGTTTGGTTACTATGGTATATTAATATTGAAAAAGGACAAGGTGTTATATTTTTATCAATTCAGTTTTTTTCCTTTTTTTAACCAGAGAGATTAGAGTGAAAGTGGAACATATTCTTGAGACGATGAACTAATTACAGAAGACTGCTTCCTAATTACTCTATAGCAGTCAATGTAAAAAAAAAAAAAAAAAAAAAAAAAAAAAAAAAAAAACTGAAGAAAAGAGATGGTGTCTATTCTTAGAATGCAAAATCGATTTTTTTAAAAAATAATCTGCTTACATCTCTTACTCTTTTTGTTTATGTAGAACAATGTGGAAACCAGAAGTTGTGGATTTCCACCATTTCCGGTTTTAATAGAGAATTAATTTAAGTTTTACGTCCCACATTTATGCCGGCTAGGCTAAAGGAGACGGTGATGATGTCAAATGAATCAAATGGTGGAATGAAGAAACTGGAAGGAAACTGAAGAATTCCGAAAAGAAAAAAAACACGATGTTTGTCCACAACAAAGTTCACTTGCGCGAACTGGAATCGAACAAAAGACCCCATGCACCAGACAGAGGTACATGCTCTACAACTGAGCCGCTGGGCAGTTTTAGTACAAAGTTAAAGATGGAAATCATAGTATTTTTGGGACGTTTAACCGATTGCAGGAAACCAGTACGTGCTATCTAATACTTGTTATTTACATGCTAAAATTTTGCTTTAAAGTGACCGTTAAAACCGGAAATGGTTGATGTCTACTACTTCCGGTTTAAATATATCCTACATCAATGAACTCCATTACTGATTTTTCGCACTGTATATCCTTGCCAAAATCAATAGTTATCCATCAAATAGTTCTTGTTCATTTTCGTTCGGGCAAACGTACAGACAGGAACAAATATCGTAACCATTAAATAATATCTTACCTGAGAGAAGCATAGAGCAGACCTCTGGTCTTTTGAGCGTTAGAGAACTTGAAACTTACAAACGGAAAAGTGTTTAAGTACCTAACGAAGCAAGGTCGGTTTGTCATTTCATAATATACAATTGTTAGTTATTACAAACCAAATTTTGTGTGAAAGAAGTAAATCATTCATGACGAAACGTATGGAACTGTTTTAGTATATTTTTATAACTTTTTTGAGTAGATGTAATTATAAACGTGCCGGAAGAAAATAAATGGCTTTAAAAAACAAGAAATAAATAACTTTCAGGAAGGTTACAAATTTAATATGTAATTATTTCAACCTATAAACAACCTATAGGTTACAAAATAATCTTGAATTTAATGAGCAAAAACATCTTTCTTTTACATAACAACAAAAGCAGACAAATAAATTAAAGAAAACTTATACTGTACGTGCTCACTATGTCCACCCTCACTCCACGTTTCTATCCGACGATATTGAGGTAGGACTTATTATTAGATAGTTTATATTATTTTTAACATGTCGCAAAATTTTAAATTCAGACGCAGTCGCCAATTCAAAAATGATGGTCGCCAATATCTCTCACGAACAAATTATGGAAGTCATCCCCCCCTTCCCAATGCCTTTGGTTTGGCAAGGAGATAACATTAGGGGATACAATTTCAAAACCAGAAAATTAGATTCAGGATAATCAATTTTGAATTGGACAGTTCATATACAGGTTGCAAAATATCTCACATTAAGGCTTCACGTTAGTATAACATTCTCTCTCTGAACTGATGTACCAGTTGTCGATTGCAGTTTTCGAATTAAAATTCTTAAGCGAAAGGCCATTGATGAAAATTGTCAGCAAATCGTCCAGTGTGTCAGCCTTTGGTAAATCATTGCAGGCAGTCAACTCTGTATAGACTGCTGAAACATCTCACATGACGCAGTACTCACAGGTAAAGCTGCACAAAGTGTGACAATTAGAAGCAAATTTGGGAATCTGGTCATGAATTTTTGACAAAATCTTTTTCAATGTCTGATTCAATGTCAATGAGGGTGGGAAAGAAGGGATGAATTACAATGTTTTGACAATTTCACTTTCTCTTGGTGACAAAAATTATTCTGCGAAACAGAAACTGCGCAGCTCCGTGAGTTTAGGCAGAAACCATTCTTACTGAACACTGGTCGACAGCTCTAAATTTTTAGTCGCCAATGGCGACCTGGCCACCGGAAATTTGGCTCTCTGATTTTCACTTTTTTTTCTTTTGCACATAGTTGTTGTATGTGCTTTTGATCTTTATATATTTAGTAAATTGGATCCTAAAATATCCCAGTAGTAATAGGTCTCAGTGAAATAGTATATTCTGCTGTATAAATAAATTTTATTAATGTGCAAGCAATTGTCTGTTATTCGACTGAACTACGAGACCTTTTTCTGTTCACCTGCTTCCTCCATCATAACTTAGTTAATATGGTTGCTTGATTTATTGGATTTTTTTTCTGGCGAGATAGCCCCTCCCCCGACTTTAGAAAATTGAAACAATGACTAGATAATTCGTTTGTACTACGTTTGTACCGTTTGTACAGAAAATATTTTCGTTTGTACCATTTTCCTTATAGGGTTACTTGAGAGGTCAACTTCGGGGCTATCTTGGCGCCAAAATAGCCTTCCCGTATCACAGCAAAAAAAAAAAAAAAAAAAATGAAATACACCATTCGAAAGAAAATCGATTGTAACGTTTTAACCGAAAAAAAATTTGTTTGTACTTCGATAGTTTTCGAGAAAGACAGGATGACCTTTGGAGGTCTATCTTGGCGCCAAGATAGCCCCCCCGCCTGTATCACAGAATAGAAAAATGAAATACACCATTCGAAAGCAAATAGCTTGCACCGTTTGTACCGAATTTTTTTTATTTCTATCCTGATAGTTTTCGAGAAAGAGGGGATGACATTTGGGGGCTATCTTGTACGCAAGATAGGCCGCATAATGTGTACCTTTTCCATGCCCATTAATAAGTATTATGTGTTTATTCATGTGAATTTATGTGTATTTGGAACTGTGGTTCTGCATATCCAAATTTAAAATAAAACCTTTTTGGGAGTAACTCAACGTTAAAATTAAATCGGCGAGTGTGAAAACAGTGTGAGTTCAAAATAAGCCATTTTGTGGTAAAGGCAAAAATAACACTAATGATGTAGAACTACAAGTAGTAATGAAGAACAGTATAATTTGCAAGACCTCGCACGTTATAGCAGTATGCTATAATGTCAACTGTACATTTGTGGCATTAACAAACTAAAGTTCTTTCTTCAAATTTCTCAAAATGCGTTTTGTGGACTAGTAGTGTTTTCCCACTCACCGTTTCAATTATTTTTTTCTATTTCTGCCTTTTTCCGAAAGTAAATACTGTACAAAGAATAACAGTGTACAAATTCAGAAAGAGACTGGATTGACAGAAATAATCTTAAACATAGACATTTAAAAAAAGAAATGAAATGTTTACTCACCTAAACTGCGTCCTTCCACATTTCAGCTTTACACCAACTGAAGAAATCAACTGTTTATATCTGTCACTTTAGTGGCTCGAGAAGCTCGCCGCTTTCGTAGACAAAAGCCGAACGCAAGTAGGCCATTGTTGAATAATACGGTATTTACTTACGCAAAAGGGCAGAAATAGAGAAAATTAATTGAATCATTGAGTGAAAGAACACTACTAGTCCACAAAATGCATTTTGAGATATTTGAAGAAAGAACTTTTGTTTGATAATGCCACAAGAGTACAGTCGACATTATAGCATTCTGCTATAACGTGCAAAGTCTTGCAAATTGTACTGCTCTTTATTAGAAGTTGTAGTTCTACATCTTTAGTGTTATTTTTCCCTTTACGTCAAAATGGCTTATTTTGGACTCACACTGTTTTCTCACTCGCCGATTCAATTTCAACGTTGAGTTATTTCCAAAGAGTTATTTTTATTATTATTATTGTTATTTGAATAAGCACAACCATAATTCTAAATACACATAAATGCACATGAATAAACACATAGAACTTATTAATGGGCATGGAGAAAGTACACATTACGGGCCGTATCTTGCGTACAAGATAGCCTCCCGAAATGTCATTCCCTATTTCTCGAAAACTATCAGGGAACAAACAAAACTTTTTTCCGTACAAATGGTACAAACGGTTTGGTTTCGAATTGTGTATTTCATTTTTTTGTGCTGTGATATTGGGGTGGCTATCTTCGTGCCAAGATAGCCCCCCAGTTGACCTCTCAAGTAACCCTATAAGGAAAACGGTACAAACGAAAATATTTCCGGTACAGACTGTACGTGCATTGTGCTGTCTAGGATATATATAGACCTATATATATATATATATATATATATATATATATATATATATATATATATATATATATATATAGATAGATAGATAGATAGATAGACAGATAGATATAGATATAGATAGATAGATAGATAGATAGATATTTTCCACATATAATGTTAATTCTGAACTCCATACTTTTTAGGAAGATGGTGATTGAAACCTTGTTTGAGGTAAATACTAAGTATACTGCAAACATCATGTGCCTTTCGTGAAAAATGCTAAATAATATAAGCTTAATGATTATAATTTTTTCAAGTACATGCCCAAGAAATCACAGTTTATAACTCTAAACGCAGCAGGTTCTCCAGCATCTTCGTCAAAATGTTTTCCTGAGTGATCTAGTTATTTTGCATTGAGATAAAACATCAAGATAATTTCCTCTCTTTTCAAGTTTGTCAGTTAAATTGGGGTTTAAAGATGACATATTTCCATTGGTTTTTACATTTTTCAATACTTCAGTTTACAGAAACTGTTGAGAAGAGTGAGATCAAGCTTGGAGTGGAAAAGCCTCAACCTTACAAGTAATCTTATAGATAGGAAATTCAGCTGTTTTCTATGAATTATTGGAATTAAAAGTAAACTCTCTCTTACATTGTCATTTGAGAGCTGTGCTAATTCAAAAATTATTTACGTTCAAAATGTGAATAAACATAATAAAACCGAGGTATTTTCTCATTTATTCTTAATTTGGCCGGTAATAACATTATATACAGGGTGGTCCATAAGTCTTAGTACAGTGGATTATTTTAAAAACAAACATGATTAAGGCAAATCTGACTAGCGGAGGGCGGACTTGGGTAAAAGAGCTATCGATTGATGCATGCGTGGTGAATGGTGGCCATCGTGATGGCCGCCAAATTGGATCCAGGTTCATTTTTTCAAACAGGAAGGTACGCATGTGACACATTAATTAACGCTATCTTTTGCAGGGAACGCAGTCCCGTAAGCAGAAATGCGTTCCCATTCCAAAGTTACGATGCCCCAAAGTCCCACCTATAGGATGTGCTCCTCATGTTGCCTGCCCATTGCAACACACACCCGGATCCTCTTAATCCAGTCCTCCTCAACCCGTAACAACACAGCGGGGATGATGCTATCAAAGGCATCCTGAATACGTCCCTGTAGGTATGCAATATCTCGAATCTTCTCCTGATACACCAGATGTTTTAAGTGTCCCCATAAAAAATCTAAGGCAGTGAGGTCCGGCGACCAGGCTGACCACTCCACATGGCCCCGGCGACCGATCCAACGTGTAGGAAAATGCAGATCCAAGCATTCCCTCACAAGCAGCGCATAGTGCGGTGGGGCAACATCTTGCCAGGCTGCACCAGGGCGAAGCACCGGAAACACCAACTCCTATAACATGATATAACTCCTGTAACTCCAGATATCGGACACCATTTAGGGTACTAAAAATGAATAAGGGGCCTACGATCGACTTGTTCCATGTGACACACCACAGCATGTTATGAGCAAGTGTAATCTTTGTGCAGGGATTCATCGCATGTGGGTTTGTATCCTATCAATATCACATGTTCTGGCGATTCACTTCCCCATCAAATAAACGTTTGCCTGAGAACACTGTGAAGAGAACACTGGTTGGAAAATGCGGATCTCGATCATATTGTGACAAAGCCCAATTGGCGAATTCCATGCGCCGGTCTGGATCATCCTCTGAAAGGTTGTGGACAAGCTGAAGCTTGAAGAGATGCCACTTGTTTGCATGGAGAATCCTTATCACCGAAGCACGTGGTACGTCTGTTATCGCTGATAGTTGTCTTGTGCTAGGCTTCCGATTTTTCACACTCACAGCAAGCACCATTGTGGATGTCTCTTCATCTGTCGCGGTTCGTGGGGGACATGACCGTGGCCTGTCGGCAACATTACCAGTTACACTGAATTTCCCAATGAGGTAGCTAACGGTGTTGTGGCTTATTGCAGGTCTTTCAGGGTGGTGCGCGTTGAAGTCCTGGGCAAGTACACGTCTGCTTCTTTCCGCAGACATTTGGATGATCTCAATTCTTTCCTGCTTTGTCAGTGCCATCTCGCTCTACCTGCAACGAAAAGAAAACCTGTCAAATCTGGGGCGTCACGTCTTTCTTGCAGCGTTAGTGTCATGTCGCTCTCACTGCAAGGAAACACAAAACTGTCAAATGTGGGGCGTGAGAACTTTGGAACGGGATATGATAACGCATTTCTGCTTGCGGGAATGCATTCTCCTGCAAAAAAAAAAAAAAAAAAAAAAAAAAAAAAAAACAGTGTTAGCCCTTACGATACCAAGGGGGGATCGTTGAACCCACAGCCAATTATATTGTGAATTGTGCTTCTCTGTGTGGACAAAAATATACGAAAAAAAATTACATTCTCTAATGGAATATTAAGAAACAAATTCTGCTTGATTTTGCTCTAAACGGGTTCTCTTTTATTTTGTATAGGACAGTAATGCGAAATGGGTTCAAGAAGTCCCCTCTTGGTGGTGCATATTACCTTTTCTCGTTCTGACTTAAGATATCGTTGCGGCTTTATTCTTGTATTTTCTTCTACAAATAAACTCTATTACGTCTGGGCCTGGCAACACTGGTGTTTTGCAACACTGGTGGGCTTGGCAACACTGATGATCGTCACTGTTATTGTTGAACATGGTCGGTGATTTAGAAGTACTGAAAAGAGTACTAATATTTTGAACATCCTGCGAGCTATTTTAGATGTTTTGATTTGTAGCATTCTGAAATCGAATATTGTTTCTTTTGTGTGTCGTATCGCGTAATAATATGTATAAGTTTATTTCTAATGATGGTGATGATTATGATGATGTGGTGTTTTACCCAAATGCAAGGTCATGTACCGGAATGTCCCTAGGCGAGACGAACCCATGGTGGTTTGCCATTTCCTTTTGTGAGATGATTACGACGTCCAGAGGACGGGACCTAAAGTTTAACGTGGGATCCAAACCACTTGCTTCCCACTTGTGAAATCGAACCCGGGACCCCTTGATTGCAAGGCGACGACCTCAATCACTCATCCACCGGGGACACTGTTTCATTTATAACTGATTATTTAATAAAACATCTGAGAATTTAATTTGAAAATGATTTTTCCTCTGTGGGTTCAACGAGACCCCCCTTGGTATGCTACGTTACAGAGAAAACATTGGTATTGACCTTTAAGGGGTAATTGATGTGACACATACCTACCTTCCTATTTAAACAAACCTGGATCCAAAATGGTGGCCATGAGAGTTGCTGCCATTCACTACGTATTCATCAACCGGTAACTTCTTTGCCCAAGTCCGCCCTCCGCTGGTTAAATTTGCTTTAATCATGTTTGTTTCTAAAACAATCCACTGTACTAAGACTTATGGACCTCCCTGTACAACAAGGAAGGCGGATTGCTCTCTACTAGGGATCTCATTTCAGGTATGAAAGGCTCGTACTTCCATCCCAGAGCATGTTTGATCTTGCAGAACAGTATTCTGCCTGTGAGTTTCCTCCCAGTTTTTCAGCGTTCTTCTGTATTGCGATATTTGTCCAAACGAGTACGTGTAAAAAACGTGAAATAATACATCCCAGTAATAGTTATTACTAACATGAGGAACTATGAAGCTTGTGGTCGATACCACTTCCGATCTCTGGTCGACGCATTCCGTTTCCACTGCTACCAAAGCTTTCCCTTACTTCGTAATTGCCTTAAATAAGAGTCTATATAATGAAATTTGTTGGGAACATGTCTTGAAAATACGGCATGTAGGGAATCACTTGAGTCTGGATTGGAAATTGCTGAAATGGGCACGTTTGGATACCGTATGTCTGGCTTTCTTTACCTGAATATGGACAGCCACTCTATGGTTCCTTCTGCTCCATATAAAGCGTGTTGGAAGGTAGCTTTGAGAGCTTTTGGGGGCTCTAACTGTGAAACTATGCACTTTTCTACGCATAAATGACTGCGTCGTTGGGAAGAGGTGGAATGAAGTTGGTGTGCGGTTAAAAGAAAACGCGAACTATGACGGATCTCATACCCATGGTGGTGCATCTGTTTGGTCAACATTCGAACAGTGAACGGATGCGTTGTTTTCCAGGGGCGGACACCTTTTACCACCATGCCACACTCTGAGATTTAACATAATCCCTTAACACATCCAGCAGTGAGGCATAGTTTATCCTTGTAATTGTGGTACCTTTTGCCTGGAAAGCAAGTAGTACTACCCCAAGCTATATGTTTAAGGGAAGAACAGTTGTTTGTGACAAACAAAAATTGAGTCATAGTCTTCAAGAGGTTGAGCACAACTGTTTTATGTTAATTGTAAGAAAATTGAATTAATAGTGCATAATGATATTAAAAGTGACTTAATTTACAAGGCTTAAGCGTTACTTGTCGCATCAGTATGTGGATATGATTCAGATAATTTTATAATGAAGAATGGACAACAAAATATAATTTGAAATAAAGAAACTTATACCTGATTGCAAAAACATGATATAGCGACAGAGAACTTCGTCGACAAATAGTACGAAAAACTTCAATTCCCATCGATAGGATATGGCCTATGTTGGAATATTTCCTGGGGGCCTTCGTATTAGCGAATTTCGCAATGCGATGTACAGTATTTGCAAGGCGTTTTACCATAATTTCTACAAGACTTACATAGTCAACACAAGGAAAGTAAATTGTGTAGAATACTTCATTGAGTCACAATAAGTATTCCCTAATCTGTTTAACGTTTAGTGAAAGGTATTTTAAATTTGGAAGAAATTCACCTTGAGCACACAGAATGATTGTTAGCAGTGACAAAGTCAGCTTCGTTCCTGAGTGCAAATGGAGAGCCTCAAGAGTTGGGGACAGGGAGACAGCAAATATTTGTAAACCAAAAAGTGTAGTTTTGTATTACTAGTAGCTTATTTCAACGATACAACTATTTTCCTTAGCCACAAGAGGAATGAAGATACGTTGAAAATATTTTTCATCAGGAAATCTACCTTGATTTGTTAAAATAATGGTTTAATGCGTCAAGTAGATGAATCTCTCGTAATTAGTGAAAATTTACTATACGCAAGATCTGCAAACAGCAATGCGAAAATGCTTTTAAAACATTTCTTTGCAAATATTAAACATTCCAAATCGTCAACATTTCTCACTGAATTACGAATGTTGATGTAGTTATTTAAAAACATAATCACGCCTTTAGTAATTAATGTCTAATTGTTTTTTGAAGTAGAACACACTTTAGTGAAGGCACGAATACCCAAGCGTGTTTTCTTGTCAATAACTTACTTGTTCTTAACAATGGGAAACTAGAGACTAATTGTGGGAATATTTAAACCGTAAATATACATAACAAGTATAAGTAAAGCCTCCCTGCCCTCTTAGCTGGGAAGCAGCCGTGAATTATACCTAAAGGGAATAATCGTACCTTCTCACGTTTACGCATCTCTGATGTAAGTATACAATCTTACAAAATTTTAAGAAGAAAGAAGAGGATGTGGCAATGAAATCTATATATACAATTAAAAGTTATTATGTTTGTGACTATTAGTCTCTTGAACCAACCGAGTGCCGTGGTGGGTCAGTTGTAGGGCGTTCACCTCTGGTGCGTGAGGGGTCCAATGTTCAAACTTTGTTCCCGTCAAGTGAACTTTGTGATAGACAAACATCGTGTGCGTGGGTTTCCACGGTGTTCTCCCACTTTCTTCATTTCATTCATTTTTATCTTCACCGTCTCCTTTATCCTAGCCGGCACAGCTGTGGGACTTAATACTCAAATTTAAAAAAAATCATTTCAATATTTATGAACCATCTGACCGATCTCGATCAAATTTTCAACCTTCGTGAGGCTCGGACCTGGGAGTGTTTTTATGATTTCGCTTTGAGAGAACAACGTAGGGGTTGGAAGAGGAGGGAAGATATGCAAAAATCATGATAAATAAAAATAAAAGTAACTGTTCCTGAGTAAATAACTATTCAACCACCCAACCGCTCTCAATCTAATTTTCAATATAGATGCGGTTTGAAAATAGAAAGATTTTTTTGTCATTTCACTTTGACGGTTGGACTTTGTTAATTAAGGAGGGGAAGGGAAGGGGAGAGATATAAAAAATAAATAAAACGTAGTAACTCTTGAACCACCCAACCCATCGCGATCAAATTTTCAACATAGAAGACGATCCGTCCTGGAAAGTTTTCTAGATATATATTTTAACTTTGACGGTAGAACTTAAGGGAGGGGGAGATTTGTATATAGACATTAAAAAAATAACTCTTGAACCATCCAACTAATCTCGATCAAATTGTCAACACTGATGACGATCGGTCCTGGGATGACTCTGTCATTTAACGTTGACGGTGCGGCGGGGGGAAGGGGAGGGGGAGATATATATGTAAAAAATAAAATTAAGGGTGACTGACTTTCTGACTCATCACTCTTGAACCAGCAGCCGATCTAGATAAATTTTCAACATAAATCAGGTTTTGGCCTGGGATAATTTTATCTATTCACTTTGACGATAGAACTTAGGAGAAGGAGATGGAAAGGGGATATACATACATACATACATACATACATATATATACATATATAAACTTAATAACTCTTGAAAGACCCAAGCGGTCTCGATCAAATTTTCAACCTAGATGAGGTTCGAACCTGAGATGTTTTTTGGCATATGTCTTTGGCGGTGTAACTTAAGGGAGGGGGAGAGGATTTAAAAATGATCAAAAATGACTGATAATAAAGTCCAATCTGTAGTTTTATGAGTCAGTGATGAACAGTGACACTTCCGATGGTATTTAAATCCAAATTCATCCGCAATTTGGGAGAGAGAGAGAAGGGGAGATATTAAAAATGATCGAAATTACCAATATCAATGTCGAAATTATAGTTTTCGGAGTCGCTGATTGTGAGATGAACAATGACACTTCCGATGCAGTGCCCCGCAACATGGGAAAGGAGGAGGAGGTATATAAAAGGCATAGAAAATGATCGATCACAAAGAGAGCTTTAGTAATAGTGAAAAGTGACTGATTAATGGAACGGAACATATTACTTTCTTTTTCTTAATTGAACCCAACGATGCGGGTAATTGATACTAGTAACAACATAGATCATTATACGGGAGTATTTCGTAAAATGCAGTTAGTATTTCATGTGTTTATCTAAAGAAAATTGTATAATAAATTGTAATATGTAGGTCTTCTCTCTCTAATACCTACTTCAATTACACCATAGTTACGATGTAGCCATCATCTCTACTCAGTTCGTAGTCTCCGTGTCTTTGTTTAGAAATTCGGCTGCCAATTCAAAATTTCGGTGTAGAGGTTTCAAATACACACTGGGCAAGAAGAAAACATTACGGTACAGATGAATTCAGTTTCGGCGGAGCTTCTGAATTTCCTTCTTAGCGTGTTGACATGCCAAGTTGAGTAATTTAGTTTAAATATCTCGAGACGGGCACATGCCATTATATGTGAGTGAGTGATTGCATATTATGGTTGGTTCATATAGGGCGTTTCTTCTCTTTTATGAGTAATTCTATATATTCCCATGTCCATCAATATATTTCCCTGTCATATACATTGTCAGAAATCTTGTTCAATTTGTATATCTGTGTGACCTGATCTACGTTCCCTTCAGGAATTACCGCTCACTGTCTAAACTGAGAAATAGTGCACATTCCTTAAAATAAGTAATATACTAGATTTTCTGAGACAATGAATGTCTACAATAGTAAGCATATTTGCCAGATGGTGCATTCTAGTGTATATGCATAGTAGCTCTTCGAGGGATCTTAGGGAGTCCGTGAGCTACATAATGTTGCAATAAAAGAGTAACCATCCATTTTCTTTATAAGTAGTTGTAGGTGAAAATTCCCACAAGCACTAATCACTGCTAATCTTAGATTAAACTCTTTATAAATGTGCATGTTTTCGCATTACTTACATGTGGATGTAGTTCTGTAATTTGGATTTTGGATCATGTAATTTTAACTGACCAATGGAACTGTGAAACTGTGCTTAATATTTAATTTAAATGTTCTTGAATAAACTATACTAACCTGTACAAATATAAACTACAAGGACCTTTTGTAAGACGTGGAAAAATTATGTTATTTTTTTGTTTATTTCCTTTCCGTGCACATATGCTGACCTATGTAGACACATTGATTCTACGATGATCTTCGATGATCATTAAAGGTAATTCCGTTTCGAAACAAGTTTTATTATGATATTATCATTTAATGCATTCTAGAGTAATAGAGATTACAATGTTGAAGTAGAGTAAAGTTATGTTCATGTACTTTCGTGCTTGGGATGGAGTGTACAGTTGCTTATGTTTAGTTGTTGTGTGGTTCCGTGCTGTTTACAGTGAGCGTTATCCACGAATAGGATTCGGCGATACATTGACTCATTCTAAAATTCTAAATTATTCTAAACTTTAACTATTTCGATATAAATCATTTCCGGCAATAAACAAGTCTCGGACACACTTTGGTAAAGAGTAGTGGTAAAGGGGAGAATGTTCTTTCATACCAGCGATTTTTAAAGGTAACCAAGAAAGTACTGTCGCTTTTTCGGAAGTCTGTTTTCAATTGGCCCTCACACTGTAAGTTGAATGCGAATGGAGATAAGACGAAGGTCAGTTATTGGTGTGGATATACTACCTACTACCTGGTTGCGGCAGTTCACTTACACAGTGAACTTGCGTAAGGGCAGACTAAAGATGAGACCTCCACAGAGGATCATAAGGATGCGCACTCTCTACGAGTTCAAACTGAGTCAAACGTCCCTGCAGCGGGGAGGAAGATGTGTTAATCCTTTGTTCAGGATATCGTGACTACGCGGACAGTGCACCGGTGGTTTAACAGGTTTAAGGACGGTGACGAGAAACTCGAAGACACATCACGTACCATAAGAGCAACACATATACAAAATGAAGATCTTCAGACAGCAATTGAGGCGAACAGTAGCCAGACATTTAAGGAACTGGTACTACAGTTTAGTGTAATTGGAGAAACAATTCGCCAGCACCTCTACCAACTTGAGAAGCACTACAAGTTGGATCGATGGGTCTCCATGATTTGACTCCTGACCAGAAGGCAACGCGAGCACACACCTGTGTGTCTTTGCTGTCTCGTCTGAGGAAGGAGCCATTTCTGGACAGGGTGTTGACATTTGATGAGAAGTGGGTCCTGTACGAAGCTCCACGGCGCCGTCGTCATTGGTTAGCATCCAATCAACCGGTTCGAAAACAGCTAATACCAACACTACTCCAGACGATGGTCCTCGTGTGTGTTTGGTGGACTGCTTGCGACTTCGTGGATCGGGAACTACTACCACCTGGTCAGAGCATCAATGTAACTGTGCACTGTAAGCAGTTGAACTGCGTTCAAGAAAAACTCAAAACTCTGGAGCCAGCACTTTTGAATCGAATCCTTCTGTTACAGGACAACGCAAAGTCCAACGTGGCTTGGATGACCGGATACACCATCGGGAGACACTATTGCATCCGTCATACTCCTTGATATTGCACCGTCCGATTATCATCTGCTTAATACCTTGGACGGTCACCGTAAAGGACCCCAGTTCAAATCTCTCTGTAGAGGTGCAAAATGCACTTGATAATTTATCGCTTCGCAACCCACCAAGTTCTACAGCGATGGAATCCATTCCTTTTCAGAACGCTGACAGAAGGTCATCGATGCTGATGGGTCCGTCTTAGGTGACATATCGATGTCCGAAGATGGTGCGTGAAAAAGCGACAGACCTTTCTTTTTTTACCTTTATACAATTTCGAGTGTTCTTTTTAGTAACATATTGCTAAACATTGCAACAACAGTTAGACCTTTAATCAATATTTATTTTCTGAGATTAAGAGTTCACATGGCAACAATCAAAATTAATAATAATGTAATTGTAAAATATTACTTCAAAATCTTGATTCGGTTCCATGGTGATGAGGGGTATAATAACTATCTATCTATCTATGTCTTTACTATTATTATTATTATTATTATTATTTAATTACAGACACTCAGAGAAAACTAAATAGATGAAAATTTACTGTATCAGTAATACCGAACTATGGAATGTGATAGTGTCAAACAATGACATCTATAAAATGAATATTTTCAAATATCTACGATCAGCACTAACAGACCAAAACCATGTCCACGTAAAAGTTCAATATCGGCTGAAAGTAGGGAATTTGTATTATCATTCAATCCAAAAGCTTTCGTCTTTGTTAATTCTGTCAAAAAGTTAAAGTATAAAAACGATAATGATCCCTGTTCTGCTACATGGTTGCGAAACATGGTTCCTTAACAGAGGGAAGAACGCAGATAGATAAGGTATCTGAGAATAAAGTGATGAGGCAAATATTTGAACCCATGTGCAAAAAATAGGGAAAATGGAGGGAACTTCATAGCGAGGAACATCATAATTTACACACTTTACCTAACATTGTAAGGGTTTTAGATGTAGAATGCTCAGGTGGGCAGGTCATGTAATCAGAATGGAAGATAGTAGGAACGCTTTCCAAATTTTAACTGGAATTTTAAACTGAAGAAGAGGATTAGGAAGACCTAGGTGTAGATGGAGGAAATACTGGACTCGATTTCCTAAAAATAGGAATACAAAGTAGAAACTTGATGCAGTTAGATAAGGACAAAATTTAATGAAGAGCATGTTTAAATGTGACGTTGAATCTCACGATTCAATAGTGCATAGAGTTAACTCTTTTATATATACACTACTAGCAAAATGAGGTTTTTCTCCCGTCAAGAATAATGTTTATGGAAAATATTTTAAATATATATTGAAATGATTCGTTGTGAGGCAAATATTTTTTTGTAATGTTGCAGAGAGTATACGGAATCTTTGGGTTTCTACCCGTTATCATTTCTGACCGTTTCTAACCGTTAGCGTCATGATAGAGCTATGATACTCGCAAGTGCAATAAAAGTTAGTAAAATGAGTGTACGAGGACGCCATTGAGTCTCTAATATCTATCTTTTTGAACTTGTGTTGTACAGGTACGGTTCAGCAGAACAGAGCAGGTCGACATAAGGAGAACTTCACCGCTCAGCAGACAAAAGAGCGTGGATGGACGTAAGGAGTACTCCACGGCCCAGAGTATCCTAACAAAGATAGTGACTTTGATGGAGAACCCCACGATTCAAAGCAGGCAAATAGAGTAAATGATAAATAAGTCACTCCACGCCTCAGAGCAGCCAGAGTAGAGGATGCGGTAAGCAGTCATTTCTTAATAGACTAAAAAAGAGGTGTCCGGTAGTTTCCTTTTATGCGGTAGATCTCTAGGCTCTCGTTGATCCTCGGCTCTGGAATGACGCATTCAATCTTCATGGACATTGATACCAGGTAAATGTGACATTTGAGCACATTCTGTTGGTGTTGATAGGTTGCACGCAGCTTGCTGGCGGCATATTCCTGGGCACATTACAATATAGATTTATTTCTGGTTTATATAAACTCGTTGATGCTGGTTTGGTATCATTGGGGTTATGTAATCTCTCATAAAATCGCTTCTAATTGGATGTGCGTTTAATTACTTCTTTCTACTTCTTTCGAAACTTACCCGAAATGATTTCTCGCGTTAAGAGATATTCACAATTTGTACGTCCAATATATCGTGTGTTATACAAATTCTTTTGCTGTTCTGAGCACTTCCAAAGAAATTGTTAATAATATTGTGGAAAATTCTTAAACTATCTATTGCTTGAAAAAATAATGTAAAGTTCGTGTTACATACAGTTTAAGATACATAGAGAATACCAGTAAAAATTTCAAGTTTGTACAGAGAGGAAACGATAAATCTCTCTTTCCGTGCTCTATGATGCCACGTTTTAGAAAATTTCTTTTTCATGGCGACAAATAAGAGGAACATATTAATTCAAAATTTCGTTTACCTACGTCGATTGTTTTCGAATGTCTGTTGAACGGGGCATAAAATTCTAATCCTACTTCCCTCTTTTTGGGCAGCATTTTCTTCAATTCCATCTTATCCTCGGCCTAGAATAAAAGAAAAAAATCATTCTAGTATGACTTCAAATTTCTGCTGCCAATGCTTTGGAGAACGATAAAAGACAAAAAAAAGTCCTTCAAGGTATCTTTCTCTTTTTAAAAACAGCATTCTTAAAATTCTTGCGTTATTTCAGTGTAGAGTTAATAATAACATTTCTTCAAAATATCAAGTTTCTACAATCATATTGTAACAACTGTTTGTCATTTCTGTGTTTCATTCTATGCAATGTAAAAGTGAGTTGTGAAAAATTATTTTACGATAAACTGAATGTTAGATCTAGAGTCTATAAAAGTTTTTTGGCACTATGGAATGCATGTTGAGCATGAAAAATGTATGAAAAAGTTAAAGAATAAGGACTCCTTACAGTTCATAATTATTGTAGGAAGTTATTGTAGACATCAAAGAAGACATCATTAGAGGTATCGTTAAGCAAAACATAGCATGTAAAAAGCAGTTCTCCTATAAAGAAGAAATTATTGCAGTTGAACTCTTTTTGCCTTTAGGAACGTGTGCCTCTAATGTTGACGAGGAATGTAGCGAAAAATTTGAGAATAAATTTCCTATAAGCAGATGTAGGACAATTTGAAAAGCATGCATGTTAACACTTAAGGGAACAGTGCTACGAGAAGCTGCTGACGAAAAAGATTATAAGTCGTATTTGAGGCATTTTGTACTTGTACTGGAAGGAAGATAATAAGGTGAGATATGCATGACCAAATTATGTTTAAAAGTTACCCGGAAATATCGTTTGCATTTTATAACATATCGTTTGCAATTTTTTTTGTCATCTCCAAAAGTCATCAGTAATATCAATAGAGACTTAGTAGAAATAACTAGGCTGGATATAGTTTTATAACATGAATTCTCATGCAAAGTAGATGCCTTGCGAGACGGTTTTAACACATCACGCATGTCAGGAATTGTAAACAAATAGAATTGCTTGCGTTATGATAAATACTATTTCAAATAACATTGAAGAAATTATAAACAATTGTGGTGGAATTCTGCCTACATTGCATAACCTTGCTACGACATATATGATTGCCTTACAGTGATGCTATTCCTGTGCACAGTGTTGTCAGATCATCTTATTTTAACACAATTCGGATTCTTTTCTTAATATTAAACTTTTCTTATCAATTTTTTTTCAGTAAGCTACAGTCTTCTGGAAGTAAAATTTTTAGATATTTTCAATGTACAATTAAGAATAAAATTGAAACCTTTCAAAGATACAAAACATTTCCAATCTAAACATTTAATAGATTTTCTTTTTTAAAAAATCTTTTTTATTAGTGCGGAAATCTAAATCAATCGAAACACTTTAAACAAACCTGTTAAAACAAAATCTAAAAATAGCGTTCGGAAAACATTTTTAAAAGATTTGAAAACCTTTTAAAATTTTATTTTAAATTTGAAAGTGATAATTACCTTTTTAGAAGATATTTAATTTTGTAGAAGTTTATAAATTACAAGTTTTAATAAAAATTCAAAACCTTTACCCAGTAAAAACGTTCCAAATGTGAAAAATTTAACCAAAGATATTCAAGCAAAATATATTAGAATAATAACCAAAAATATTTTAAACAAAGAAAATCAAAAACTTATTATTATTAAGAATTGGCTATCAGGCAGGCCCGCAACCAGCCACAGAGGTTTGAGGGGGAGCATGAATATGTTAGTGGGCCAAGTAATAAAAATTCTCTTACAAATAGTTGAATTGTGTTTTTGTAGTAATAATAGCATTTTGTGTTATGGTATGGAGGTGCTACGAAAAGTTAAGGGGATCATGCTCCCTAGCTCCCTCTGTTTGCGGGCCTGCTGTTACGTATTAGGTATTTATTTTTTTCCACGAACGAATTTACAGTATGTGTTCTAATTAAAATAATAACATTAAACCAATTTTCAAACTAAAATTTTAAAACATATAAATTATTTTAAACCAAATTTTTCGATACATTTCAAAATTTAAAAATTAAAATTCAAAGTGATTAACCAGTAGATTTTACTAAGGATAGCTTTTCTCTAATGGCATTAGAATTATACTAAATATTGAAGTATGAAATCATTACATATTAGTTTGTTTCAATAGCTACATATTTGCTCATCTTCTATTTATTCCTCTAATTTCACTACATCATAACTCTAAGCATCATAACCAAATTGGTAAGGTTAAAAATATTTCAATCTACACTCTAAAACCGTGATCGAGAAATTTCAAGCAAAACGTATAAACCTTTTAAAACGTTAAACAGAAAGTTGCAATTAAGCAGTGAATCGAATTCAATTAATATTAACTTTCAACTAATGATCTTAAAGTATGAGTCATCATCATCATAAGTATTCTGCCTTTATTGGCAGATCACTTGCCGCAGCTGAGAAGCTTCCATGCTCCACGGTCCTCCGCTAACCTTTTCGTCTTCGCGTATGATCTTTCTGTTTTAATATCATCCATTAATTGTAGTCTCCTTCGCCCCCTCCCTCTCTTTCCCGCCACCATACCCTCTAGGACGTCCCTCATTATGCAATCTCTTCTTAGGCAATGTCCCAACCAGTTTCTCTTCCTCTTCCTAATAATATCTAAAAGTGTTCTTTTCTCACCCACCATTTCTAACACTCTCTCATTCGTTTTCCGCTCGACCCAACTAACTCTTTCCATTCTTCTCCACACCCATATTTCGAAGGCTTCCAGTCGATTTTCGTCACCCTTACGCAATGTCCCTGTTTCCGCCCCATAAAGTATGAGTAGTAACTACAATATCAGGGTTCATGGAATTCGAAACTATAATCTTAGCAAATCAAGTACTTAAAATAAAATTCATTAAATATTAAAAAAAATACTTTTCTAGGAAATCATGTAAACCTTCGGCAGAAATTTATGAAAGTGATCAGTCAACCATATTATATCGAGAATAGCATTTCATTTTTTACCTTAAAATATTGGTCATAATTTCAGTACGAGGGTTCAAACATTTGAAAGTATAATTTTATTGTTTTATGTCAGTTATGATTTATATTTATTTAATTTTTATTGATTTAATTCAATCTATTTCTATAAGTACCTAATAGGCTTCAAGTTCTAACCTTAGACTGTGGGTTGTCTATAAGATTCAAAGTATTAACTATATATGAGGAAACTTCTCAAATTTGAATTTCACATTCCTTTTATGAATGGAAAGACACATTTTAGATAATCTAAATTAACAAAAACTAGGCCTATGTATCTGACTCCTAAATAGCACTTAGAAAGTTTTATGGTTTTACAATTCCAAAGTTTAAGTATAGGCCAAATGCGCTTCTGAAATTAAAATATTTCAAGATACTTATACCCAATATAAGACAAAAGGACTTTAAATTCATCCACATGATCATACTTTAGAATCTATCTCAGTGAATATTAAGAACGACATTCGTAATTTCTTTCTAATGATAATTGAATTATAATCCAAAATTTAAAATTCTCGTCAAATATCAGTCTCTCTGTAGTTACACCTTACAGAGTTACGTATGTAAGTTTGTGTAAACGAGATACGACTGTCAGTATAATATGTATGGATATATTATGTACTCACTATGTTAAAATGTATTCATTAAACGTTATGTACTTTTAACGAAACATAACGTAACACACGATTGCCTAAGACAAACTAATCTAATCTAACGTAGTGTGAATCAAGTTTATGTTAATTAATACACTTGTACCTACTGAAAACGTACATAAATTCTAGTATTTGATATACAAATTGCCAGTGCGGAGAACAGAAAATGTAGCTCAAAAAGGACTCTGTATAATCACCAGCATAATCGATGACCTCTTGTCGATATATTCTGCGTTGAACCTTCCACCACACATTGAACATCTTCCTTTGAAGAACTTCTTGTCTGAATATCGATTTAAGCAGTTCAGAAACACAACTCACAATCCTGCTATGCATCAGGAAAAAAAACACATAACTCCTTCGCATCATTGAGATGGTTCGTGTCTAAAATGGGTCATTATTTTGTGCCAGAAAAAGAAATAAATCTTATGTCGTGACTCATTTCACTCGTTGAGTTGCACTCAGATTGTGTGACACCCAGGGATCGAACTTTGTGGATAAGCATGGTGCCACAATTCCTTTTATACTGTTGCATTATGTACTTGAAAAAATTCCTCTAATTCTTCTGCAGTTGGATTTACTTTTCGACTAATTATTATGGTTAGGTCCAGATCATCTAAGGAATACAATGAATGGGTGAATGTAGTACACACTCATTGTCTACTGCTCCAAAATATATGACCACTCATTTGAGCTCTTGGAAAATATGTGTTCGGTCACTACATATTTCAAATTATAAATGGGTCGACATACGTATATGGCAATGTTGGACCGTCATCTGTGAGGGATCGACTCTCACGGAGATCATACCATCCACAAAATGGGGAGGAAAGAAAGGATTGGGGAAGAAAGAAAGTTGCCTTGAACATATATGTTATATCCACCCTGGCATTTGCCTGGTGCGAATGAGAAAAATCCAGGAAAACCTCATTCAGGATGACAGACCTGAAAAAGCTTTTTATATTTTCGACTGAGTGTCCCCACTAGGAATCGAACCCGGGACAGGTAGCACTGAAAGTGGGAGCGTTAGCCACTACATTACGCGGGGTCTTATTATGCATGAGTTTTACATCAAACTTTAAATATATTGTCTTCAACTTGTGGGAACGGTTCCATTTTTCATTCAGGTCCTCAT
This sequence comes from Thermobia domestica, assembly GCF_964235325.1. Taxonomy (NCBI): domain Eukaryota; kingdom Metazoa; phylum Arthropoda; class Insecta; order Zygentoma; family Lepismatidae; genus Thermobia; species Thermobia domestica. The sequence continues at coordinate 74,992,070 of NC_137461.1, forward strand.
TTTCTATAATTTTAAAATTGCACAATTTTCTTTGGGAAGTTCTCAACCTATACCTACCTCATGAGAAATTCGTAAAGTAACATCCACGAAATGTGAGTAGTGTGTCTTTTCATGTATTTATGTTAGTAATTGCGAGTAAGAAAAGTGTTTGAAAAGTACACGTAATTGAGATCGTAATCGGCAGATCACATGGTTAATTTCAAAATTGGTGAAGGATGTGTTTCGTACAAAAGAAAAGAAGCAATCCAGTCGGTCACAAACGAACCATCATAACCATACCAAATTCATCTGAAATGTAAATTTATGTAAGATTCACCTTACTCACTAGATCTAACCCAAAGTGACTTCAACTTCTTTTCAAATTAAAAAAGAGACACCTAAGCGAAATATAATTTACAAAGACAATATAAACAAAATAAACAAAATTGGGATGGGAATTAAAATTTTACATTCGAAACTACCCTGAAATTTTCTCTTAAGTAAGAGTTAAAAACACGTGTATATGTAGCAAATTACACACGCTTACGATCCAATATTTATTAACGATAAAATACTCTGATTTCGGTCATGATAAAAAAAATTATAGTTCTGTAATTCAATTTAAATTTAAAAGAAGACACAAACACGCAACGATATGAAGGACAAAGTGGTGTTAAGAGTAATTCGAAACCTTAGCTCGAACCTGATGCCTCAGAACACTGTTTTCTGATTCAACAAAACTACCTCTGTAACTTCTCTCTATTATACTCGGTTATACTCGTTTCAGAGTTATTTCCAGTAACCTTGAACGACAGGGACACGAACACAGGTACATCGAGGACATTCAAAATTTCAGGAGGCTCTTCCACCGGGAATCGAATCCAGGAACCCGACCACTGAATTATCTGATGGGTGGAGTACCGGGATCGTTCCCAAGGCACGTAACTTTCAGACGGTCAACATCGTGCTAGTGGGTTTTCTCGGGAATCTTCCGTTTCCTCCCACTTTCTCATTCCACCAATTCGTCCACCATAATTCACTTGCTTTAATCATGGTCTTTCTTAACCTAACAGGCGTAATCGTGAAACATTAAAGGCAAAGATTTCATTTCACTTCATTTTCAAACGGTTAACCCAAACCAATCCGACCCGAAAAACAGTTATATTTTCTATTGCTCATTAACGTGCTCTCATAAAAATATATAGAGAAATAAACATAGGGAATCGTAATTAAATTCTTACAGATATAGCAGTTTCATAATACCTTACCCTAAAAGGAAACCATTCCTCATTTTTCGGTACTTTTCCAATATATGTATGGATATTCTGAAAAGTGGCCCTTCCCCATATATATATATATATATATATATATATATATATATATAATATATACCCTGCTCCATAATTCGTGTAATTTTCTTTTACACTGGGAAAAGATGCACACTATTAGTGTGAAATCTGGTATTTTTATTGAAATATGTCTCAATTTCTCAAATTTTAATAGTAAATGACAGGAAGTCATTATTTAATCCCTCTTTTTGGGGATAAGCAGAAAACTCAATTTTCCTTATGTGAGATTCAATGCTAAATTTTTAAAACAATTTTCTTCAGCAATTATTAGGAATTTGGAGCGCATTAGTATTATTTGCTACATAATACAATAACACTCAGCAGCAATGTTAGTAAGGCTGTAAGGCTCCTGTTTTTGGGGCAAGGGGCGTAAAAAGGTTGTGGACAAAGTGTAACCGAATTCAAATTCCATTTTGGTATTGCCAGTAAGCGTCAGATTAATCATAAATTTCACAGACTTAATATTATGATGCTTCTTTCATGTGTCGCAGCGACTGATATGGGACTATAGTTCCATCCAAAATTCAGATAAAAATTCGACATAAATATTCTTATCAGAGACATAGGGGAGAAACTTTTTTTTTGTTGTTAATTAATGTGAAAATTGACATTCTTGTAGTAAAAACGATATGCGCTTTTGAAATCTGGATCGCTATTTTGATAAGACAGAGCCTAAGGGGCATGAGGGGCGAAGCATGTGATATTGGATGTTATTAAAAGTCGAAATTTTGTTTTGGAAAATAGAGTGAGTGTCAGATTAATCACAAATGTCATGAAATCAATACTCCGATGTTCCTTGGTTGTGCCACTGACTAATGTAAAGCTACAGCCTATCTTTTAAAAGCACATGAGCCATTTACCATAAATATCGTTAGCAGAGACATACCGGAAGAAGCTATTTTTGGGATCAATTAATGTGAAATTTGGTGCTATCGAACTAAGCAGGTGTGCGTTTTTCAACTTTGGAGTGTTATTTTGGTAACGCACAGCCTTATGGGGACACAAGGGGCGTGATTTGTTATATAAAAATGGAAAAGTTTATTCTAGAAACAAAAAATAAGCGTCAGATTAATTACATACGTAAGAGAATTAGTATTCTGGCGCTCATTGCATGTGGCATGACCGATACAGTCTACGCTCCCTCCTTTCCAAAAGTCACATTAAAATGCATTATAAATATTGTTATAGCATGGATATAGGGAAGAATGCAATTACCTTATGTACTTTATCATTATTGCAGACAAATTTCGTGGTTTTCTTTAGAAATCTCATATCTACTGTAAATGATTATCTTCTGTCAATATAACAGATTTTATAGCTTTGTTGTTATGGTGTGATTGGAATATAATCAAAGAATTTGCATTTGTTAAGAAACAATTGAGAGACATTTTATAGCACAAAATCACACACAAAGTCACCAAAGTATTTTCTGCACACTTAAGCAAAACCAGCTAGAAATATAGCATTGAATGAGAAAATGAAATGAAATGAAATCTTTGAGTTTTACATCCCACGCATATGCCGGTTAGGCTAAAGGAGACAGTGATGATGACTAATGAATGAAATGGTGGAATGAAGAAAGTGGGAGGAAACGGGAGAACCCCGAGAAAACCCACGCACACGGTAGCATTGAATGGGAATGGAAAATGTTGCAGGAACTACACACATAGATACATACACACACACGCGCGCGCACGCAAAAAATCGTTATGAAAATAACATTTTAAAAATTGCAAGGTTAGTAGTTGTTTTACATTTCAATATTGTCTTTTTTATTCCATAAAAAGAGCATACCTTTTTCACAATTCCTACACAATAACCATATGATCTCACTTTCCAGACAATAACCTACTCGTATGTACTGCATATGTAAATACATCAAGGAACTGTATACTATGGCCACACGGTTGTAGTAAAAACAAATGTCTCGCGAGAAATAAGAATCACTTGTTGAAAATTGTTCCTTTTTGAAAACAACACTTTGTGACTTTATCATCATTAATTGTTTAAAAATATCATTAACCATGTATAATACACACAGAACTACAAGTGCATCATAGGAAATTTGAAACCTTTACGTGCATCACATTTACGTGCGTTAATATGTATAAATTTCGTTTTTGTCACTGATGCGCAGCATTTTCAACCCTAGAGAACGATCGAAAATAAAAAATGGGTCATTTGAGACATATAAATGCATTGTGGTTTAAGATTACTCAATTGATGCAGATCTTTGCATCGGTACTAATGCATTTCTTCTTGATGTGAGCGTCACCTGTCGTGTTTTGTTTGAAGCTAGTCTCCAGCACTTACTGCGCATGCTCGACTGGTTTTCGTGGTGTTGTGGAGCGAATTCTGACTTGTTATTGTGTGTGTTCTTTTGTCTAGTGCTGGAGTCTGCTTAGAAAAACGGAGGTAAGTGTATATTAAAATACGATATTATTGTGTTAGGTAGTGCAAGTATGTAGTTATTAAAAAAAGTACCGTTAGCAAAACAAAAATAGCAACAAGAATAGAGACAAAGCCATAAGGGACTCTCACAAGGAACTCGTTTCCTACAAAAATCCAGAAAGGAGTGAAGAAATATTTAGGTTAACTACAGTACATACTGTATGTTGAAGTGACTCATGCTAGTGGCTGCTTGATTCTCATTAAATATATCCGATGCATGCGTGAACTCCGAACCGCTGTTATTATTATTATTATTATTATTATTATTATTATTATTATTATTATTATTATTATTATTATTATTATTAATAATAATAATAATAATAATAATAATAATAATAATAATAATACTTAATATTCTTATTAGGTGAAGGTTGATTATTTAGAAAAACTTCATTTAACTCGCATAAGTTGTTACTCCTGCACCAAGGGCGCCGATCCTGGGGGGGGTTAGTGGTCTGGGACACCCAATGTTGAAATGGTCCTCTAACGAGGGGGGCCAAATTGCTAAGTTGAAGCAGGTTCTCCTATTTCTACAGTACATGGTCGTTCATTTTTCCTTTCTACTAATGCATATCTTTCATAGGGCCCTCCAAAGTTACACAGAAAACGGCGCCCTTGTCCTGCACATACCAATAGTTGAGTATCTACTAAAAGTCACACATGGTCACGCAATTGTGATGTTTTGGTTAGAGTATCGGGCCAAAAGCCCCGATTTCGTGATATTGAAGTAAATATTGACAAAACACGGGTATGCCTACTATTGAGCAGGAAATAAATTGAAGGTTAAAAACAGTAGCACGGCATTAACCCTTACATATATCGTATATGTTTATACGTTAGGGTTGTATTTTCATTATTCGATTTAAAAAGTACTAATAAAGCTTTTTTTCTAGAGTGGAAGCGTTCTAGAACACGTTACGTATGGTGTTACGCCTTTCTGGGTCGAAACATAGGGTGTGATACGTCATAACTTAAAACTAAAGAATTTTTTGTTAGGCCTATTTTTATTATTTTTTGAGTTACTTACTTTTGCACCTATAACAAAAATTCCCTTTTTCTCGATTTTCCCGCTCAGATACTCGACGGAGACATGCGAATGGAAAACGTTTCAAAGGCTGTTCTATTCTTAAGAGAATGAGGTACGAACCATAATGCTAATGTAAATAAGGATGTCTCAGGAAAATTTTACCTGAGATCTTGTTTTAAACGGGAATTTATGGTACTGTGGGCATATTATTTTTTGGCGGGCTTACTTTTGCACCTAGAAGATCGATATTTTGCACATACATTCAGTGTACTCCTTAGTATTCTACAGATATATTTCAGATCTCTGCGGTGCCCCAAGTTGTGTTCAAACGGGTAAAAAGGTTTTAAAAAGGGATATTTTAATAAATCTCTTTATCGAGATTTTCTCGCCTCAGATACATGATGAAGACATGTGATTGGTAACGTTAGAAAGTACTTTCCATTCTGAAGAAAATGAGGTACGAACCATGATCCTAGGGTAAATAGGGATGTCTTAGAAAATTTCCCGTTTTTGCGGGAATTTGGGGTATTGTGGGGATATTCTTAGCACATGTGTTAATATATATATATTTACCTTACTGTTCTAAATAGAAGCTTGAAATTTTGTAGAGATATTCACTATGCCCTTAACATTTTTCAGTTGATTTTGAGATTTGTGTGTTAACACAGGGGGGGGAGGGGTCCAGAAATGCTAAAAAAGGGATATTTTAACAAAAATTCCATTTTTTGCAATTTTTCCCGCCTCAGATACATGACGGAAACATATGAATGGTACCGTTTGAAAGACTGTTCTATTCTGATGAGAATGAAGTGTAAAACATGACCCTAGGATGTCTCAGAAAATTTTTATATTACATCCGAATCTTTTTGAGTCATCTGGGCCACTGTGGGGATGTTCTTAGCTGATTGGTAGTTTGTTTCTCCCATCCTTACTATTCAAGATAGAAGCTTGAAATTTTGTACACACGTTTCGTACACCATTTAGTATTTTTTAGTTTATTTTGAGATCTGTGTGTTAACACAGGGTGTTCCGGAGGGACCCAAAATAGAAAAAAAGGATTTTTTTTCTACCAAAAGCCTTATTTTCCCCCTCAAACTTTCCGTTTCAGGGACATGATAGGGAAATGTGAATGGTGCCGTTTTAACACAGCGTATAATAAGGAAAGGAAATTTCAAATGTAATTTCTGGTATCATTATCAGGTTAACTTTTCAGAGGTTAACAGGATTTTCCACTAGTGTTATGTTCTTCTAATGAATTCAATTTGATTATGAGATTTAAACTGACTGTTACTTCATTTTTAATTAAAATTCGTAGTTTCATGAATGGGAAATGAAAGAAACATAACTCAGCATGTCAGAAGGCTACTGATGATGTGTCAGTAGAGACAAGAGACACACGTACTAGAAAACATGCTACAGGCTAAACAAAGTAACGTCTTAGTTACTGTTCCATTTTCAGCTTTTTTTTTCTTTCTTTTTTAAGAACATGCGTCGTGTACTTACGTAACATCCTATATTACTGAGAAAGTAAACCTGATAGCGAAATTCTGATTTCAGATTTGAATTTAACATGGTAAATTACTATAGACCTACAGACTTTTATCCCAGAAATATAACGTTTTTAGAATATTGTAATTATACATCACAAGAACAGTTTTCATATTTTTGTACCTAATTTGAAACGTCCACGTATTTGTCCGTTTGCAAAATATATCTTTAATAATTAAAAACAGGAAAATGTAAGTGAACAATTCTTTCAGATGATTTTAAAATGAAACTTTGGATGTCTTCCCGTTTGGCCATTTCCCGTTTCGCCTTGTGCCTGTTTTCATTACTTCAGGCTATGATGCTAAGATAGTATATGCTAAGTTGATTGTAAGGCGAAACAGGAATTCCCCTTTGCCCTTTCCATTTCGCCTTACACCAGCGAAGGGGATTTTCAAGTTATGATAGGGAAATTTAGTGTCATTTTGGAAAACATTTGTAATGCTAGTACTATTTACGTTTGAACGAACAGAATAGCGTATAATCAAAGCAAGTATTCAGAATTTTGTGTTATCTGCGTCACTGTTTAAAAAATTGCTCATGTAGCCTCGTATTGTACCTCACATATGAAGAAGAGAGCGGCGGAAGAACGAACATCAACAATTACTAAGACATATAGGTAAGTATATATAATAGTTGTAATAAGGTATAAGTAATTTTGACACTGAAGCTTCTCTGCATGTTTCTAATATTTACTCGTGCAACTTTTCCAAAAGTTATTTTAGAACTTTAGATGTGGAACTTTTCTTAAATGGCATCCTAGCTAGTACACAAATACATAGTCCATTTTTTTAAATTTATAGTGTAACACAATTAACTGGTCGTATTTAAGCAATATTCCGTCTGTCTTTACTTTCTAGAAGGAAAGTACGACTTTTTTTTTTTCTGTTGATGTTAAAATGAATTTATTTTCTTCTCTCCAGGAAGAAGATTGCTAAGGGAAATTACTGTGGTGAAACTGCATCTGTTGTCCCTATTTTTGGTGCCGTTAAACACTCTCTATATAACGTACGAGCATGAACCGGGCACCACTATCTCAAAGATTGAATAAATTGAATGTGGAAGGATCGTGGAGCGAAACGCAGGACGGCAAAAACTTTTATTGGGGGATGAAGGCGATGACACCAGTAGAATTCTTGTAAGTTATATTTTAGTAATCAAGAAAATAGTTTATCATTTCTTACGTTCTTCTTGTTTCTTTTTTCTTTTTTCTTTTCTTTTCTTTTTTCTTTTCTTTTCTTTTTTCTTGATTCTTTTTTTTTTTGAAATCGTGAAAATCTGTTATGACAATAGTAATAGGAGTAAGAATATTAATATTAAAGCATTTTCTTTAGAATGTCTGTGTTGTTTATTCTAGTCTTTCTATCTTCAACAGGTTTTCGGCACTATTGGAACTTTGAAAATTATGTGTCAGTGCGACAGGATTGTAATGGAGGGACACTTAAGACTGTACCTCTCCTTTTCTCCCAAATGTACATCCTGCACGGAAAATATTTCGGCCAGGTATTTGTTCTCCTCTTCTGCATATTGCCCAGTAAAAAGCAAGAGACACATGTAAGATTACTGGAGATAATCATGGAAGAAGCTGAGAAATTTGGACTGCGTTTTAAATTGAAAGACGTTTCTATTGATCTTAAGAAAGTAGCAATAAATGCTATAAATAAAGTATTTCCTGGTTAAAATCACAGGATGTTCCTTCCACTTCTCTCAATCTGTTTGGAGGAAGGTTCAGCAGTTAGAACTTTCTCAATTGCACAAAGAGAACACTGAAGTAAAAAGATGGATTCGACATGCAGCAGCACAGCCTCTGGTACCAACTTCCCATTTAGATGTAGTGTTTGTACGTTTGCAAGAAGATGCGCCTGACGTTCTATGAAGGAGGAGTTTCATGATTATCTTATAGACACTTGGCTGGATGATGGTGACACGTTATTTTCTCTGTAAGTATGTTTTCTTTCCTACATAAATAGATGGCGTTTAGTGCAAAAAATTAATGATTGTTTTTTATTATTAAATCATTAAGCTATCCCCAGCACTCTACAGTATAGCATTTTTTCCATTAACACCTAATGTAAAGTGTAATATAGATTTTCTTGCGACGTGCATGTATTGAAGATTCTACATTCACTGATTTGTAAATTATCAAAAGAACACATTCTTTTGCTTTGCAAAAGAAATAAATTAGGTTCACCCAAAATTTTGTCATCGACTTTCCAACGTAGATTCTCCTGCAATCCTTTGAATTTTTAATGTGCTAATGATGTATTGTTACCTATTTGCAGTGACTTGTGGAATCACTTTGAAAACGATCAAGAACAAGTGACTAACAATGCAAGACAGTGGCACGTCAAATTACGAAGAAAGGCATCAAGGGATCACTTAGACATACATTCTTTCATTGAATTAATGGAAGACAGGCAACGTGAAAATGAAAGATTTGCGAGTACTTCTTCAAGTGGTTATCAGAAAACACACTTAGAAAGCTAAGGTAGAAACGGTTTGACGACAGGATTCACCGCCTAAAAGATAGACTTAAGAACAGTGAAATTGATGTAATTTCATATACTGATGCTGTTTCATATTATATCCACATAGAAACTTGATATGCTATTTCGGGTGTGATAATAAAATTTATGTTCTAAGATATTTGAGTTTAATTTGTCTGAAATAGAAGAGACGTTGCAGTTGAGAATAAGATAAAACCCTCTTTGTTACAGAAACAGAGTGAAAATTCCCTTGTATGTTATAAGGTCAAGCAGGAAAAGGCCAAATGGAAATTCCCCTTCCGCCTTAAGATAACATCCTTATCAGTTGTATGGCAAAATGTTTTGAGGGCATAACGCGAACGGCATAAATTAGTATACTAAAATATATTATAAAAAGCGATAGAAAGATTCAGAGAACATAGACATACAAAGTTTGATTGATAATCTGAGTTGGTAGTTTCCACTTTTTTTTTTTTACTTTGTAATGCTTTGTGTTTCCCATCGCTAGATTTGCTATCGGTACGATTTTTCTAACATTGACCCATGTTCTTTTATTTCACCAAAGATAATTTGGGATTTTAGCTTTAGTGAAAATGGCAAAACTGCTCTTGTAGAGCAACCTGTAAAAAAAAGCTATGTACCTAGGTATAATAAATTGAGTTCTTTTCCTTTTTTGACTTGTAAGATATACTATTTGAAGGCCTTATTTTTGTAACTATTTTCTCATAATGGTTGTGACATAGTTTAGATGGATCTCATAAATTGAGTGGCCTAAATTGTATATTGCACATCTGATATACAGGGTTGTCAAGGGTGTGAAAACGATGGAATAAATTTACAACACTACCAAAACTATGAAATCGAGGTTTATTAGTGTGATGCATGACAGAGTGAAAATATTCCACTTTACATGAGAGCCTCTGCGACCATTTTGGAAGGTATCATACTGGATTTTAATTAATTCAGTGAAATGGGAACTTTACGATCCGATACTATTGTTGAAATAAGGTGTGATTTCGTAACGATATTATGGTAGTTTCCTCTCTGCTTGTTTGCATCCTGAACAAAATTATGATCATAAATTTACAATGACAAGTTTTTGTATCTAGACCTATGTGATCAAAATTTCGTTAACAAAGAATATAGAAAACAATCTTGTTAATGTCTTTAAAAATCACACTTTATTTCAAAAATAGTAGTGTATCATAAAGTCTATATTTCACTTAATTAACTCAAATCCAGTATGACTACTTCCAAAATGGCCGTAGAGGCTCTCATGTAATATGGAATATCTGTACTCTGTCCTGCATTACCCAAAAAGCCTCGATTACATATTTTTAGTAGTGTTTTAAATTTATTTAATCGTTTTCACACCCTTGGAAATCCTGTATATTTAGGGAATATGCAACCAGCGATACCAACCATTATTTCAATTAATGCATGTAAATGCTTCAGTAGGAGACAAAAAAATGCATAACATTTTGTGATTTCAGCAAAACGTTTATCTGCATAATAAATTTTATGCACACAAGTGCATCAATTAACACAGTTTTCATTATGCATTTAGTTGCATCCTTAAAAATTATGCATCTAAACGTTTTGCTGGAGTCACAAAAGTTATGCATTTTTTTGTGTCAACTAACGCGTCTGTGGTTCTGTGTGTACAAATAAATTCAACATACTTTCATTCAGCATTCGCTCCTGAACGAGCAATACATAAAGTAATGCGATTTACTGTAATCATTATGAAGACCTCCAACGTGTCTGCAGTGATCATCTCTGCACACTAAACAATTACCTGTTTCAAGTTATCTGGTAGATATGTTGGAAAAACGTGGTGGAGGCAAATGCTCATATTAGTAAGTGGCACATTCAAGGAGCATCTGATTATTAATTCAGTGACATTTGTGATTAATATGACGCTCACACTTATTTCCAAATTAAAATTTTGAGTTTTTTTTATAAAGATTCATCATCATATTCTTCGCCACCTACGCCCCCTAAGGCGGTACCTTAACAAAATAGAAATCCGATTTCTAAAACGCATACCTTTGTTTTTCTACGAGAATGCCACTTTCCACATTAATTGACCAAAAGCAGTTTCATCCCGTATGTTACTGCTAAGGATATTTTTGACGAACTTTTATGTGAATTTTTGATGGGAGCTGTAGGCTCATATCAATCACTGACACATCGAAGAAACATCGGAATATTAATTCTGTCAAATTTATGATTAGTCTGACGCTCACTGGCATTTCAAGAATAAAATTTGGAAATTATATAAAGATTCACCATCATATGTTTCGCCCACTGTGCTCCCCGCAGGTCGCGCGTTACCAAAATAACATCCAATCCTAAAATACACATAACTCTTTACAACAATAATAACAAATTTCACATTAATGGATCCAAAAATACCTTCTTCTGGTAGTCCCTGCTAAGAATATTTAAGGTGATTTTTTTAATGTGATTTTTAGAAAGGAGAACTGTTGCCCCATATCAGTCACTGGCACATGCAAGGAAAATCGGACTCTTTAATTCTGTGACATTAGTGATTAAGCTGACTATTACTGGAGTTCCAAAATATAAAATTTGGGAATTTGATAACGCTCCGCCCTCCACCCGTCCCTTGCTCCTAAAAGAGGAGAATTACAAAAATAGTGTTCCAGACGATTATACTAACGTTGCGGATGAATTCCCATAGGAAACTGCCGCCGCTGAGTTGGCAACAATACGGAAGGGCCTACGGCTACGCCACCGAGAAGGGGCGGCTCCCTCGGTTCTTGGCGGCAAGACGGAAAAACAAAAAAATTGAAGTCTTTATCAAAGGAAAACTACTGGAAGTAGGATGACGATACATGGTTTAAAATCCTAATTGTATCCTGTACATTATACCACACAAAAATTTCCGAAACATCCGGCAAAGGGTCGGGACGCCGACAGTGACGATATTTAGGAGGGAGTTCGCCGCGGGAACAACACTACTAAATGACTGTATTTCGGTGTAAGCGGGAACCAGGCAGGCGTTCTTCTTTCTGCCAACGCTATGGGAAAAACGTGAAGTTGTGTATCATCCTTGAAAATGGTTGTAAATTGCAAACTGTCTTGTAAAAATATACTACAGTGAAACCTCTCTAAAGCGGACAGCCGCGGGGAATCAAAAATTGTCCGCTATAAAGAGGTGTCCGCCTTCAAGAAGTTTCAGTATTTTTTTATGTAAATTAGTGAGCAAGATAATATACAATTAGAAAAAATATTTTTGCATAAATCACGTATTTACGAATATTACATGCATTATCCTCTGTCATCCAATACTCTATGTTCGAGGCACAACATGGAAATAACATGTTATAGTTCTCTGCACTTTATATTTATCAGTACATCCTTCGTTTTCCGTATAGCGCTTTAATTTGTGGGGTAATTGCAGTCCTGAAGTGTCCTTTTTGAGACAATATGCATACCTGAGGGCAAAAAGTACTAAACTTGTCTTCTGGTTGGTTAGAGACTCCAACGGGACAGTAGCATAATGTGTCATCCCTAACGGCGGGCAACTGTCAATCACTTTTGTGTCTAAAACAGCTTTGGTGGGAGTGGGATGCAAGCAAAGGACATAAGAGTGTTGTTAAACAGAGACGCTTCGCCTGGGTTGCTGAGCAGACAGTTGAGGGGACAAAATGTCACAATGCTTCCTTGGTGATACATGTATGAATTACTAAAAATGTATTTTTACTACACTTTTCAACTTATTTCTAGAGAAAGTGTCCGTAATACGGAGGTAAATAATACCTATAAAAGACAGAAAAGACTGTCCGTGTCCGTACTAGAGAGTGTCCGCTTTAGAGAGGTTTGTCAATATGCTTTTTCCTATTCCAATGTTTGGGGAATACAAAATTTGTCCGTTAAGGGAGGTGTCCGCTTTATAGAGGTGTCCGTTAGTAGAGGTTTCACTGTATAATGAAATCCAATTTTCCTGACATTATTACTATTATTGGCCGTCGGGGAAAGGAGGATTGCCTTAATCGAGCCAACAGTGGTGTTGCGATTCTTCTAACTACCAACTGTCAATGTGGAAATAATTTTCTATATCTCCGTTAAGGAAGCTGGTACATTGGAAATAATTGTACTGAAATGCATAGCGTTCGAATTGGAAGTTACTTGTTACAGGCGGGGAAGGGTTGTCTTCCTTACTCGGCACGCACGCTTCTACCGAAGGCAGTAGCGCAAACTATAGTTCATTTCCCGATTCATTTACAAGAATGTATGGACGGTCATATGTCCGTCGGTCGAACCACTCGTTCCCGACACGTCATGTTGAAAGAACTTTGCTATATCTTCCTGAAGATTAATGTGGTTCGGATTCCACGTTAATCAGTAGGTCCGCGTCTCATATAGCCTCGCTGCTGAACGGGACGTTAAAAACAACTCAACAACAACAACAGCAATCTTCCTGAAGAAATGGAGTTGAAGGGAAAGAAATGTAGTAAAATATGATGCTTTGGAGAAGAAATGTTTCAAAAGGAAATAAGAGTACACTGATGGATTAGAGTTATATTTATCACTATTTACTGTGGTGAAACGAAAGCGACTTTTCACGGTTGGGACGACGATGGTAACTCGTATAATTATCCGCCGCGTGACTGATGTTCACAACGGGCACGTATGTTGCGTATGGCTACGAGCGGAAATATAGTACGTGAATTCGCTACTCCCGGAAAGACATTAATATAACATATATATATATTTTCTACAAAGTTTAAATTATTTACATTATCCATAACTAAAGTATGTCTTCATATAGTGTTACTTCAATCATCATCGTGGCATTTTTTTTTCTTTGTATGCAAACCTTCGGAAGGATATGCCAGAGGCGCCTTTGTTCTTACTGACCCGGATGCGAAGGTGAGCGTCACGCGTCAGTGGTGGAGGACAAGTGGTTGTAATAAAGTGAATTATTTATTGAAGACTTTCTGTAAGTATACTTTATAAAGCTTTTAACTTCAATAATTTGTATAGTTATGGAATAATGTTTATACTATATATATAGGAACTTACAAGTCATGAAATTTGCTTTATAAACGTATGTTTTGAAAGCTTTGACCATCCTGCATGTGAAGAGCAGTTTCATCTTTATCCATTACAATGACGAACTTTTTTTTTTAATGTTAAAAGTGTAAGGCATTTTTATTGAGAACCCTGATCGGCAAGTTTTTACTTTGGTCGTTTCATTCATTTTATTTGATTCTAGGATTCAGTGATTCGGATGTTTTGGATTCGGGGTAAGGGTTCGGCTCTTGAGTATAACCTAGAAGGAGTTGAGCGATTGTAACAAAAGTTTCAGGATTCATTGCTCTTCAGTCTACAATAAAAACGCGAAAAAATAACATTTTCCATTCGAACATGCAAGGGGAAAAAGGGGGCTAAATCCTTAAAAATTGTTCAAATGTAAGAAACTTACAAGTGGAACATCCTGAGAACAGAAATAAGTTTAATACTTATGTTCTTATTTGAAGGGAGCAGAAGGGCATATTTCCCCATAAATCATATGATTAAGCTCTTGATCAATTGGAACGAAACTTGTAGGATTCATAGGTTTCTTGCCTACAATTTAACTGCAAAAAGTAACATTTTCCAATTTGCACATACCAAGGGGGGACGGGGACATGACCCTAAAACGTTGTGCACATGTGATAAAACTTACAAATTTTAATCTCGCTAACGTCCTGAGAACAGAAATAATTTTTGAACTTTTGTTCCTATTAGGAGAGAGTAGAGAAGGCATAGTTCCTATAAGTTCTATCGTTCGGATCTTGGGTCTAGCATAGAAAGAGTTGAGCGATTGGAACCTAAGATGCGTCATTCAGAGATCTTTAGACTTAAAAAAAGCGAAGAAAAAATGATCATGTTAACATACAAAGGGCGGATTAGGGACCGTAGATAAGACACGCAGATAAAAAAATGTCTGCTTTATCCAATCTGGATAATTATTCAGGGTCATGCCCCTCGTCTCTCCCTTGTATGTGAAAATGGAAAATATTACTTCTTCACGTTTTTACTGTAGGTTGGAGGGGTGTGAAGTATGCAAGTACCGTTCCAATCGCTCAACTAGTTCTAGACTAGACCAAAGACTAGACTAGCCGGTTCATATATGATTCATGGGGAAATATGCCCTTTATTTTCCCCCCAAATAAGAACAAACAAAAATTATCTTTGTTCTCAGGACTTTACACAGATTAAAATTTCTAAGGTTTATCCCATCTGGACATTTTTTAAGGTTCGTGCCCCTTGACCTCCCTTTGAATGTGCAAATGGTAAATGCTATTTTTTTCGTGTTTTTCGAATAGGCTGCAGAGCTATCAATCCTGCAAGTTTCATTTTAGTCGTTCAACTCCTTCTAGGCTAGACACAAGAGCTGAACCACAGGATTCTATGGGGGAATATGAAATGCAATGAAATGAAATCTATAAGTTTAACGTCCCACGATAATTCCGGTTAAGCTAAGGGAGACGGTGATGATGAGAGATGAGTGAAATGGTGGATTGAAGAAAGTGGGTGGAAACGAAAGAGCCCCGAGGAAACTCACGAGCACGGTGTTGGTCCACCACAAAGTCCACACGGTACGAGTTCAGATCGAACCAGGAACCCCAAGCACTTGAGGAGAATGCTGTCCCTTGATTCGGGTGACATTATTATTCTGATTGTCTTTCACTGAATGAAAAAAATGAAGAAAAGGTAGAATTCTTCAGAGATGAACTTTTCCAAGATTATGAAGATGAAATGAAATCTTTGCATTTTACGTCCCACGAATATGCCGGCTAGGCTAAAGGAAACGGGAGAACCCCGAGGAGACCCACGCACATGGCTTTTGTCCACCACACAGTTCACTTGGCCTTTTCTAACTGGATGGTCACAAGGGCACCCACACTCAACTCGGGAGTGGGGGTAATTAAATTTGTGTTTGTTATTGAATGATTAAACTTCCATTGTGGTTCCTCAGCATTCTCTAAATATGCTTTGATAATGATTGTTTGGTGGGTCAAAACATTGTAACTGTAGCCACTTTTTTTGTGTAAGTTACTTCGTTTCATGATTACCCAATAATACGTGACAGTGACTTAACTTCTTTGCATCACGTTTAACCATTTCATGAAATGTGTTCACGTAACGTTCGATAGGGATGCTGTTTTTTACTTTTGCATTGAATACACTAAAAACCCATGGAAATGAACGTGTAAGCAGCATAACATAATAAGTATTTTTTTTCTTTTTCCATCACACATGTCCTGTGACTGGAGTGACCTTATTATGTTTTCATAGTAATGCTATAATTGGTTATTTAGGATAAAGTTCAATAGTGATACCTAATATTCCGACTTCATTTCTACGCTATTTTTTACTGTAGCTCCTCAGAACCATAACCTTTGCTAGAAAAATTACTCTCTGCAAAATCTTTGAATCCTAAATATCACAAAAACAAGAAGTTGCGATTACTTTTCAAAATACTAAAAAAAATGTTTATGGCCTTTTGCATACACTTGTAAGCAGAGAATGTAACTAAGCCTATTTTTTATTTAAAGACCTAAGTACGCTGTTCTCTGCTAACCATATAGCTGTAAATGTTACATCAACTAAGCTATAATGCAAATTGTGCCACCCATTGGAAGCAATACTTATATACTAATTCTATATGCTTTTGGTCCATCTTTGCTGGCTACTACTATTTTCTTTGTATTTTGCTCAACTTTGTCGGGATTTTTTTTCTCGAAAAATGTTCGCTCAAAATTTATAAATGAAAGAAAATACAGTCCCACTTCTCATAGCTCTTTACACGATTGTATGTGATTTTAATTTTTCCCCATGTCCACTTTTTAAAATTTTAATTTCAGTTTTTTGGACGTGTCCCCTTTGTAAGAGGACATGCTACGTGACCCTAATACAACCTAATATGTGGCAAGCTCAAATTTTCATCTTTAATCTCTTCCAGTTCGAAAACCCAGGGTCAGACCCAGGAAATTCAGAAGCGAGTGTCTTTCTTCTCGGGCACGATCTGCTCCTGGCTTCCCACCGGTGAAATCTTTAAGCAGTTATACGTCCAGAGTGACAGTTCAGATATATGAAATGGAAATAAGTCAGAAGGCATACTCCAATTTTGCAACAAAGTCTGATAGATGGCCTGAAGACACTGGTGGACAAGTCTTACACCCTTCTGCTTGCACTTGAGGAGAGGAAGCTGCATAGTGAGAGATTGCCCGCTTCTCTTTCACATCTGTCTGTGAGTTACTTCAAAGACCTAAAATACTTGGACTCTCTTTGTTTTGACGAAACCTCGAGAAAGAGATTGGTGAGTATATTCACCTGTTTGTTACGTATATTTCAAGTGAACTTCTAAAGAGTACTCTTAGAAATAACGTTACTTCAGATGATCCATTACGTGGTAATGAGTATGTCAAATGTCCGTAATGTTGTTAATTTTTTCACGGTCTGAATTGCAGTTCGGAATGAGCCATAAATTTGAATGTAATATTTTGCATTTTTTGCTGATATTCCCGAATTACATGCAAACACTGACAACTAGAAAATGAATTGTGTTTGCTATTTACTATCAAAATCTAAAGTATACCAGATAAATAAGGTAGAAGTATTTTTTTTTTTTTTACAATTTTCACCGTGTGATGACGCTCCTCAGTTGGCGGAAGTTCTACTCGTACTTAAAAGTAATTGATTTTCACTATTCACTCTTAAAGTATCAATTTGCTCTTTGCTAAGGAAATGACAAACATTTGCATTTTGTAGTTTGCACTCCAATGCTATGAATCCATTCTCACATTATCCTCATTATCCTTTTACATTACACCTCAAGTTTGTTTTATTCCTTTCATTAGGTTTCCTTCTTCATCAGAGTGGGTGGAAAAAACGTGAAGTCCAGCACTTGCAATGCATTAGCAAAACTACTAACAAATGAGTTAGGCCAAGATATCAACTACATTGGCGCGAATAATAAATTTGGATTTAAAAGCACCAAATTAAATGACGTGATATACAGTAAGTTATCATTGCTTGCACCATGTACGTGTGTATGTCGCAAGTAGAGTTAGTCATTGACGTAGACTACATCAATGTGTGCTGCACTGTAGCGATTTGTAGCTAACACATAGCCGCAAATATATTCTTACCATTGCATCACTGTACGTGCGAAATGACTTTACTTGAAATGCCCATTTTGGGGATGGGGGTTGGGGCAGTATTCGAGTGTATCTCTCGCTAATGACCTTAGTCATGTTCTTTGCTTTGTCGAAAAGTAGAGTATTAACAATCACAAATGTAAGAGTACATATTATAATTTGTGTTATATAAGTGACTTACGTTTCACATACGATGTCTTTTTACTTCATGTCACATGTGTTATTAAGACTTTCTTCAATTTTTTAACCCTCACATTTAACCCTACATAACGTACAACTTCGTACAATAAGTAAAGTATGCATGCCTCATCTAGAATTGAAGGGTAATACATATTAAGAGTTTTGCTTGAGAACGTCTGAAATTGTTATATGTTGAACCACTTTCTATTTCCTTTGTTGGAAATTGTAACACAAGAAACAACAGAAGTAGGGGTCACTGTGACCAGTCAATTTTAGTAGTAGAGTGGATTTAATGACACTAAAAATAATCTCATTTGAATCACTTTACTTCTGTATTAATAATGAGAGTATAAAGAAATTATGAAATGTAATTTTTTAAAATGCAAGTGAACTTTAATATTTTATTCAAAATGTTATTTAAACATTGACTTGTACATCTAATAACAAGAACATCAGCCTGTAACTGAATTTATGGTTATCTGTCTCTCAGTTTGGTAGCTTATTGTTTCTTAAGTACATAGCAACGAACACTGCCAAAGAGCAGTGCTCTCCTTCGTTCAAGTCATGGATCAGGTAATAGTTTCACAACGTTAGTTTCATTAACAATGTCGATGTTAATCTTAATTAACCATCGAATCTTCATATCATCATCTGACCTTCCAAAATTTGTTGTGTATCCCTCACTGGGAGTTCTTAAATATTTCCTACAAAGTGCTTCACTGTCTACTTTGTGCTGTATTTCCTCGTGTTACATAAAGTTTTCTTTACCTTTCATATCACCTGTACTGTCTCTTTCTTTCCCATGTTTGTTTCACAATACATTTATGCATTATTCTGTACTTCGATATTTCCAATATCTCTATTTATCATAAACATACGTTTAACATTCATTTTGCTTTTTTTGTGTGTCGAAGCGTCATTTTACGACCGTGATATTTTTTTTAAAGGTATAGTTGTTATTCATGTAAATTTGTGAATCTCTTCATCACTCAACACATGCTGTTTCTATCTTTCAAGACGCGGTATATGGCTACTTTGGGGACGACAGATGCTCAGAATTTGAGGTCCAAGACACCATCCTTAGATAGCTTAAAGGAAGCTGTTCGGCCGCATTTCATTATTCTTTTGTTTTGTATTTGGCGACACTGGATAATTGATAGTTCTTTATAAGTTTCAACGTGGCGTGTGTGACTGCATAGTGTGTAGTTGCTTATGCAAAGCAATTATTGTATTTAGTTGTGTGTTTACAATATAATAAATAGTATATTGTACAACGAACTCTGTGTTCAAAATAATACAGTCCACGAACCGGATTTTGTTCCGACCGGATTTTGTTCCAGTTGTGCATGTGATGTGCATGGTTTGCGGACTTGTGGCGCAGTATCTTTATTTTGTAGTGCATTGTCAAAGTTGTGCAGAATTATAACAATGGAAGAACTCATAGGCAAGAAAACTGTCCTGAAACGTGAAGTAACAAGGTTAACACATAAAGTGAACGAGAATAAAGACAAGCCTAACTTCAGTATCAAGCTGTATACTGAACGTGCTACGCAATTACATCCCAATTGCACAGAACTCATTACAAAGTTCATTTCTGTGGGTGGTGAAGGTGGGTTTGCAACATATGACGGAGAATTTAATGAAGTGCAAAACAAGTTGGACTCTGTCTTAGAAATTTTGTACAATATACAGTCACCTAATACTGAACTGGTAAATACATCTAATAAACAGTGCACAGATATGAAGTTGCCAGACTTAGAACTTCCTACATTTTGTGGTAGAGTGCAGGATTGGCTATCGTTTCGTGACTTATTTGTTGCTGCTGTTCATAATAACAATCGGTTAGGAAATGCTCAAAAGTTGCAGTATTTGAAGACAGCAGGAGCGTAGCGTGCTATGAGACAATGAGACCCTGTCTACCCTTTCAAAATATTAATATACATTTAACATATTTTGCTCTTAGAAGTCAAATATGAATAATATTTTTTATTTATTTATATTTAAAAAATTGGAAGTTTTAATATTTAAATAATAGCAGTAATATCGTATTAAATTAGTAGGTAACAACTTTTTTTTTTTAATGGCGAAGGAAAAGTTGCATTTCAGTAACTAACAGAAGAATCTGCTTGAAACATGTCTCACAGCAAGTGAAAGAAGTCACAGCAGCACCCTCTAGAAAGCGACGCGCGTCTTCCTGCGGGAAGCTTCACGCCCCTTTAAAAAAGCTCTCAAAGAGACACTTGCTCGAATGGCTCAGACAGTGATACCAATTTTGAGCAATAATACCAAATATAACAAAAATATGTTTATTTTTCTTCTAGATATTTTTTCCTTATTCAAATGTACATTATTAAGGAATCTAAAAAAATAAAAAATCTTATGTAATTTAGCACCAGAATAATCCTTGAAATCCTACCATAATTGGGGTGAAACCTAGCATAAGCGAGGTCCGACTTCTGTCTAATCACAATACTGGAGTAAGAAACATTGGTCCCTCTTTATTTGTGCGGAAGATTTTGTAGGTGATTGTTTTCGTTTTCGTTGTTTGCGATTATAAGTTTAATTTACGTTGTGTTTGTGTGTGTAGGTTTCGTGTGTATGTATAAACGTTTTCGTGTGTACTTTGAATCATGTGTGAACAAACTAATATAGATTTAGTGGATCATCTGCTAATAAATGGCTTTTCAAAATTTTCATATGAAGATAAGTGTGAAGTGAAAAAACAAAGGCTAACTCCAAATTTACTTTTAGTTCAAAAAGATGGCAAGGTGGTGAGGAAATTTCAGTCATCTTGGTATACAAAATACACGTGGTTGACAGGTAGTACTAAAAGAAATAAGCTTTATTGTTTTGTGTGTATTCTCTTTGGGGGAGATTCTGAGTGGAGTGAAAGTGGTATTGAAACCGTGAAGAATTTTGAAAGGAAAGCAACTAAGCACCAATCCTCTCAAAAACACTTAAAAAATACGGAGTGCTTTCATATGCTGGGACGAAATCGAATAGAACATGCTCTGTCAGAATCTTCGCGTCTGGCTACCTTACAATATAATGAAAAAGTATCAAAGAACAGAAGAGTTTTAGGTCGAATTATTGATGCAATTTGTTACTTAGGAAGACAAGAATTAGCGTTTCGTGGCCATCGCGAAGATGAGTTATCTGCAAATAAAGGTAACTATCTAGAGCTCTTAGACTTACTGGCTCAAGAAGAGCAGGAGCTTAGAATGCATTTTCAATCTAACTCTGCTTTCAAAGGAACATCACCAGACATACAAAATGATTTGATTCAATCCATAAACCATGTATTGTTACAAACTATAAAGAAAGAAATAGATCAGACCTATTTTGTTTTCATTCAAGCTGATGACACTACTGATGTTTCTTGCAGAGCTCAATTGAGCATTATATTCCGATATGTAATAAAAGACAGAGTGGAAGAAAGATTTATCGGTTTTTGTGATGTTTCTAAAGACAAAACAGCGGTGGGTTTATCTGACATTATTTTGCATGTTCTGAAGGATTGGGACATAGGAAATAAACTTATATGTCAGACATATGATGGGGCGTCTGTAATGAAAGGTTGCCATACTAGCGTACAAGCACTTGTGAAGCAATTTTATCCATACGCACTTTTCATTCATTGTTATGCACACCAAATGAATCTTGTTTTATTGTATGCATCTAAGCATATAAAAGAAGTAAAGTTCTTCATATGTGACATAAGCACATTTCATACATTTTTTAGTAAGTCTTCTAAACGAAGCGAACTTTTGCGTGATCAAGGTTTCAAACTCCCTCATCACAGTGACACCAGATGGAATTACCATTCTAGAGGAGCGTTAACAATTAAAGCTCATTTTAGAGTTGGAAAGAGCGGTAACCCATGTTATCGAAGATGATGAGTGGGACCCATCATCCGTTGAATATGCTCGTAGTTTAGCAAGAAAATTAAAAAATCCAACGTTTATGTTTCTGCTTTGCTTGTTCAGTAAATTGTTTGCGTTCACCGATAATCTATTTAGGATTCTACAATTAAAAAGTTGTTCCGATATTACATTATGCATCAATGAGGTTCGTTTTGTATTGAAGCAGTTTATGGAAATGAGGTGCGAGGAAACTATTATAGCCTATTGTGAGGAAGCTCGTCAGCTAAACAGTAAAATAAAGTACGAGGAAACGCACTTGAGAAACTTGCGCCGGCTGACATTTGAAATTTTAGACTCATTTACAGCTCAAATGAATGAAAGATTTAAAGATTTTGAGGAAATTACTTTCGTAGAATTGTTAAACGAGAAAAAGTTTCTCGAATATAAAGTTAACTTTCCTCTTAACAAACTGCAACAGTTAATGAAGACATATCCATTCTTAGACGAACAACAACTGAGAAACGAACTTGCTATTCTTTACAGTGACTCTGAAAAGTACCTGTCACCACACGCGTTATTAAAATATCTTCACGAGAATGAGCTACAAAGCATTTATGTGCAATTGACGAAGTTGTTACATTTGACTTTAAGTATTGCTGCTACATCGGCGTCAAGCGAAAGAAGCATGAGCGCTCTTAAACGCGTAAAAACATTTTTAAGGAATTCTATGTCTAATGATAGACTTTCAGCTTTGAGTTTGATGGCCATTGAAAAATCTTTGCTTAAAGATGCTGCAAGTGATCCCTGTTTCAAACAAAAAGTTATTGATGTGTTCGCTGAGAAGAAGGGTCGTCGCATCGAACTATCATACAAGAAAATGTAGGAATTACCAAGGTATGTTGCACGATATATATATATTATTTCTCGGTTTTCCATAGAATATTATGTACTAAGTAAGAATATGTTTCTTTACACTGAGCAGCTAATAATTGATTTTTGTATATGTCGTAAAAATGCAAATAATAATAATAATAGCATAGGTTATTTTTAACAATTGATATTTTTCTGGTGTATATTTATAACTTATCAGCTACTGATAGTAATGCTAGTATCTGTTTGCGTCTATCTAGAGTGTTGAAAAAAATATTGAGATGTCTACCCACTTTGAAAACTTACGCTACGCTACTGGAAGACATCTATATCAGGGGAGCCTGCTGTATTGTTGCAATCTATTTCCATATCTGGTGATAACTATAAAGTAGCATGGGAGTTACTTAAATCAAGATATGAAGACGTGAGGGAGCTAGCAAATCATATTTTGAGCAAGTTCGTTACTCAACCAGCTGTGGAGAATGAGTCATCAGGTGAGTTACGAAGATTGGTTGACAATAGTGTTCAGTGTGTGTGTTAAATTAAATCCTTGGGCCTTCCAGTGGAACATTGGGATGTGATTTTAATTTACCATGTGGGTGAGAAGCTAGATAAGAACACCAGAAAACAATGGGAGCTTTCATTGAAGAAAAAGAAACAAACAACTTTCGACCAGCTGAAAGAGTTCATATTACAACGTGCCAAAGCGTTAGCTGCAGTGAGTGCAAGGTCACCGGCAGACACGTCTGCTTTAAAAACAAACAAAGAAGGCAACACTTTAGTGCATCATTCAAGTCCAATTGTGTCGTGTATCATGTGTAAAAATAACCACAAGCTATATAAGTGTCAAGAGTTCATAAATATGTCAGTGAATGATAGGTATAGTTTTGGGAAAAAGAATTCGCTTTGTTTCAATTGTTTGACCTAAAATTGTTCCGTAAATAAGTGTAATGTGAAGCAGGGTTGCCAGACTTGCAACAAAAAACGTCATACTTTATTGCATTTTGAAAAGAAGGATAAAGCAGATCATGTAAATTGTTCTCATTCTATAAATCAAAAACTAATTTCTCAGGTGTTGTTGTCCACCGCTGGGCTTGTGTATGGCCCGCTCCCCCCAGTTCTTTGTCACCGAAACTGGAAGTCACTACTACTACTACTACTACTACTACTACTATTGCTGTTGCTGCTACTACTACTACTACTATTACTACTACTACTGCTACTACTAATTCTAATACTCCGACTACTACTACTACTACTTATATCAAAAACAGAAACCAACCAACCCCTGCGGGGCTTCTAACCCGTTCCTACTACTATTAGTAGTAGTATTGCTACTAACTACCACTACTACTGCTACTACTACTTATACTAAAGCCTCCTTACCACAAGATTTACATCTTAAATCTTTATATCATGTGATTCCGATTCATTCTGAACTAATATGAACCGTTAGAATCACTATTATTCGTTAAAAATCACTGGGGGGAGCGGGCTATACTCAATCCCACCGCTGTTATAAATATCAAAGATAATGCAAATAAATTGATACAGTTTCGTGCTCTTATCGACTGTGGCAGTGAATTATCGTTTGTAGCTGAACGTTGCGTCCAGAAATTACGCATAAACAAAGAGAAAATAAACATGAGCATATCAGGTGTTACTGGTTCTAACGTTGGAAATTCTCATGCAATAGTTGATTTGTGTTTTCAGTCATTGTACAGTAATAATAATATTCATACTAAAGCAATAGTAGTCCCAAGAATCACAAGTAACTTACCCAGAGTAACTATTCAAAATATAGGTAATTGGGAAATTGTGAAACAAGTAAACTTAGCAGATCCACAGTTTAATAAAAGCTGCCCTATTGATGTGTTGTTAGGTGCAGATGTTTTCCCATTATTGTTGCTCAGTGGGAGACACATAGGTACGAATGGAGCTGCGTCTGCCATTGAAACTGTGTTAGGATGGGTATTGTGTGGTCAGATTAACTTAACGAATAACACATCAAGTGTTCAGTCATATTTTGTTTCTGTTGATCTCAATAAAACATTACAAAGATTTTGGGAAGTAGAAGAGTTGCCAACTGTACAACATTTATATGTTGAAGAGCAAACATGTGAGTAGTATTTTGCTGAAACTTACAAACGTGATGTTGATGGCAAATATATTGTAAAATTGCCTTTTAAAGAAAATGTTGAGCCTCTAGGTGTATCACGGGACACTGCTGTGAAGCGATTATGCCAGATGGAACGTAAGTTACAGAAAGATCCTGATTTATGTAAACAATATTGTGATTTCATGAAGGAGTACTTAGACTTAGGTCACATGGAAAAAAATCCTGATGTAGAACTTGATAAGCTTGTATCTGAATCTTATTATCTGCAGCATCATTGTGTCTTAAATGAAAGTAGTTCTACCACTAAATTGCGGGTTGTATTTGATGGTAGTGCTAAAACTAGCAGTGGAGTATCTCTCAATGACAACTTAATGGTAGGTCCAAAATTACAAGATGATATTATCCCATTAATATTAAGGTTCAGAACTCATCCACTTGCAATGTGTGCTGATATAGCAAAAATGTACAGACAAGTTAAGGTAGATCAAACTGATTCTGATTACCAGAGAATAGTGTGGAGAGAAACCGTCGACAAATCTATTACTGATTTTAGATTGTTAACTGTTACTTATGGAACCAGTTCGGCTCCATATCTGGCTGCAAAGTGCTTACAACAGTTGGCTGTAGATGAAGGTCATTGTTATCCCAGAGCTGCAGAATTAGTCATGAACGATTTCTTTGTTGATAATTTAGTTTCAGGTACAGCTGATAGTAGTGAGGCAATGGTATTGTACTCAGAATTAACAGCATTATTACACAAACGTGGTTTCGAATTAAGAAAATGGTCTACTAACGACATGAATGTGCTAAATAGTATACCTTCTCACTTAAGAGAAACTCAGTCGTTAATTTGTTTTAATGAAGATGAGAATGTAAAAGCTTTAGGTATACAGTGCAATCCATCAAGTGATTCATTTTCATTTTCTATTGTTGTTCCCACTTATAAGTCAGTAATGACAAAACGAATGTTACTATCTGATATTGCAAAATTGTATGATCCGCTTAGTTGGTTATCTCCAGTATCCATTGTTGCAAAATTGTTGCTACAATCATTATGGAAATTAAAAATTGACTGGGATGACGTACTTCCGAATGATATTACTCGCTGGTGGGAAGTATATTGTCAAGAATTGCCATTGCTGAGACAGATTAAGATCAAAAGGTGTATTTCTTCTGAAAATATTGTGAAATATGATCTAATTGGGTTCTTAGATGCTAGTGAAAAGGCGTATGCTGCAGTAGCATATGTACGTTGTATAGATACATCTGGAAATGTGCAAATATACCCGATTGCTACAAAGACCAAAGTTGCCCCTATAAAGCAAATATCAATACCTAGGTTAGAATTGTGTGCTGTAGTGTTGTTATGTAGAATAGTCAATACGGTCATTAAGGCAATGTTAATCAAGTATGAACAGGTTGTCTGTTACACAGATTCTACACTGAAAAAACAGCCTCAAGGTGCGTGTTTGCATGTAACAAAATTCATTAGTTTAACTTATTTTTTATTTCAGAAGAACAAACTTTGTCTGCGATTAACAAATCTGCTTTGTAACACGCAAAAAAGCTGGTTTGTTGAAACGCGACTTTGTTCAGTTTAAACAAAGTACAGAATTCATTGAACTATTTGGTTATTCCAGTTGTTAGCCATTAATAAATCATTCATTTGGTTTCTGTAAACAAACAAAAATGGCGGCTTTGACTGGAGTCGCAGAAACTAATCAGCTCGTAATATGTAATCAAGAAAACGAAGCAAATAGTGAAGCAAACAATTTCGTAGCAAGAAAACTACTATCCTGGGGATTCGCAGAAGCTATACCCAAATTTGCAGGTAGGAGGAATATGTTTTTAATATTAAGTATTTAAACAAATTAAATGCTGTAACTCAATTCTTTATGAAAACAATTAATTAAAGTGTTTGGCGTAAGTGTTATATGTGGTAGCTCGTGTACAATTACTTTATTGCGTCTGAACGGTATATAATTCATATGTCCTTATATGTGGAACAGCAAAGTAGGTCTACTACGATTGCCGCTTTTTATAGCTACATGATATGATGGAATTTCTTTCAAAACCCTCAGTTAACAACACCACAGGATAGGATCAATTGACAGACTCTATTTGAAACCATGAAATGTAGGATTCCTTAAACGAATAAATACGAGATGTTAAAGTATTTAGTGTGTAGGTAAACACGGTGCCTTTAATGTGCGATGTATATGACAGTCATGCATACATTGTGTACATGTTCTTTGTATCTCATTACTAGGTTAAGTTTGCATAGGTTAGTGTAGGTTCTTTTCTGCTAAATAAAAGTGGTCACTAGTCCATTAAAAAGGCATTCTGGAAAGGAGGATGCAACTACACGGAACTTTACCTCTACAAGTTTCATGTGTAAACAAGTTTCTGGTTGTAAACCAAGTTATCGCCAAATCTTGGGGTAAAAAAGTTACTTTCAGTAGTGATGCTACTTGAGATGTTGACCTGCAGCTTTACGAGGGTTCCGAACCACAGGAATCCCTACTAGGAATCGAAACACGTCTCCCTCGCTGAAGACACGCAGTTAATTATATACCCACGAAGAGTTCATGATCATGAATATAATTTCTGTGGCATTACTCGAGCAAACGATTTTACCATATTTTCACACATTTATTACATTTTCCGGTTTGTTTTTGCAGAACATGCACTAAATGAGGAGCTAGTGCATGAAACACGAACCAATTTCTGCTAGGTGGACACTAAAAAGCACGAATGATATCTTACCGAGTCAGAACCGGAGCGCAGCAGGGGAGCCCGAGTAGAGCAAGAGGTGTGTCAGGAGGGAGCAGGCGCGTCAGCGACATGGGGCATACGCATAAACGAGGATAGTGGAAGAATACGTAAAATATCAGCAATAATTTTTACTACAAAAACACTTAAGTAATCGTAATAATTCTTACCTACGAGATGGCTTCCTCTTTCCAGGGTACTGATGGCCTGCTGCGAGGAAGAAGTTAGTCTGTCCTGAATTTTTACTTTTCCACACTTCGCACAGTTGATTTTACGTTTCAACATACCATGACGCTGCAAAGAGTAAAATATGACGTTCTTTATCACACAATTCTTTGTAATAAAAACATATGTTCGCAGTATATATATATCACAAACGTCCATTGTTAACTCGAACAGAATATTCCCGCCGTTTATTTCCACCATCTTCGCATTCTTGCATTCTTCCGCTTCAATAAATAGTAATACTTAGTATACGTTCACTACGATCCAAAATGCAATTCAGTATGCTATCCACTGACATCGTATTTTACCTATATATTTTGTTTTTGGTAGAACCGTCTGCTCGAGTAAAACCCATTTTTTCATCTGATGTATTGAAATACATTTTGAATGGCAGTGAACGTATTCTAAGCGTAACTATTTACTGAAGCGGAAGAATACAAGAATGCGATAAACGTGCAAATAAACGGCTGGAATGTTCTGTTCGAGTTAACAATGGACGTTTGTGATGGATGTAATGCAAATATACAATTTTATTACAAAGAATTGTGCGGTAAAGAGCACCATGGTATGTTGAAGCATAAAATCTACTGTGCGAAGTGTGGAGAAGAAGTAAAAATTCAGAACAGACGAATTTCTTCTCGCAGTTGAGCTCCTTCGTGGCTAAGCGGTTAGCGTACACGCCTTTGGCGTGGGAGACCCGGGTTCGATTCCCGGCGGGAGCTCATGTGGTTTGGATTCCACGTTAATCAGTAGGTCCACGTCTCATATAGCCTCGCTGCTGAAAGGGACGTTAAACTCAAAATCAACTCTCAACTAAATTCATCTCGCAACGGGCTATTTGTACCCCAGAAAGCAGTGAAGCCATTTTAAAGGTAAGAATTATTGCGATTATTTAAGTGTTTTTGAACGTAAAAATTGTTGAGGATATTTTGTGTATTTTTCCACTATACTCGTTTATGAGTATGCCCCCGTCGCTGACGCGCCTGCTCCCTACGGACGCACTCGCTTGCTCCACTTGGGCCGCCTGCTAACCTCCTGCCCTGACTCGGTTAGTGCTTTTTAATACGTACTTTTTAATGACTATCTAGCACAAGTTGGTTCGTGGTTTATGCACTAGATCCTCATTAAGTGCATGTTCTACAAAAAGAAATCTTAAAATGCAAAGAAAGTGTAAAATTTGGTAGAACCATCTGCTCGAGTAATGCCAACTCACGAATGAACCCTGATACGACATTAGAATAAAGTTCCCTCAAAGTATATATAAAGAAAGGCACCTTGGAATTTATAATATTTGTGCTGGCCTATTCTTAAACTGTACGATTAGGGCAGTCAATTAAGCTGAGACTTGTCTATGTTGTTATGCTGTTGGTATAGGAAGTTACATACCCAGAAACACGTTGTATATTTTGCTTTACTGTACTTTGTCTGTTTGTACTATGCTGATGGAAAATTTTGTTCCTAAGTACCGGTATTTCAGCTTCGTATTGTAAAAGTTACAGTGATATTGCAGCTACTGAGAGAATACAACTTCAATTTTTTACCGAGCAAATCATTTTGGTAATATATTAAAAAAAAGCCGACGTCATGTGTACGTACAAAGTAGCCTAACAGAAACTGTTGTACCCAGGGGCAATAATAAATCTAATTATAATCGATTGTTTTTTAAGGTTGACCAGAGAATTTTTAAAGTTTTTTGTTTCAGCCATTATTATTTTGTTTAAATAGAGTTTTTTGTTTTATTCATTTATGTTACACATTGATAGATATACCTTCGTTTAACCTTAACGCCCTCATGCAACAGCGAGGTAATGAAGGACGAGACCTGCAGTTTAAAGTGGGATATGAGCCACTATTCTTTGCACAAACAAATCATCCTTCACCTTGACTCGTATCCAGGATTGGGGTGACAGTGGGCTCAGTGCTGTAACTTCACGTCTGGTGCGTAGGTTTTCTTGGTATTCTCCCGTTTGCTCCCACTTTCTTCATTCCACCATTTCATTCATTCTCTTCATCATCCTTTAGTCTACCAGGAATACCCCTAGGAC
The DNA here is from genome assembly GCF_964235325.1 of Thermobia domestica. Taxonomy (NCBI): domain Eukaryota; kingdom Metazoa; phylum Arthropoda; class Insecta; order Zygentoma; family Lepismatidae; genus Thermobia; species Thermobia domestica. The sequence continues at coordinate 75,022,163 of NC_137461.1, forward strand.
ATAAAACTCAAAGATTTCATTTTTGAACCCAGATTTTTTTTGGTTACAAAGGCTACCAGCCACAATCTCTTCCACATAGGACAGTTTTTAAAAATACGTTGTATTGATCTTGCATACTTGTGAATATTTTAAGAGTTATTTCAGAAAGATAAAAATACAGAACCAAACCAGAGACATTAGTGTACAGAGTTATGCACATTTTTAAAATAAATGGGAACGTCAAAACACTACAGAATACGGAACATCTAACTAAGTCCAAGTTAGATTACTGAGTCAAATACAGCGATGTAATTTAACTTGCATTTCAATAAGAGAAGTGATTAACGATATTATTCGTTTGAATTTTAACGACATTATTCGTTTGAATTCAGTCGTTATTTGAACCATTCATATTATATTGTGGAGAAGGGGTTAAACCATTTTCTTTCTTGTAGAAAAAAGTTAAAACCATGCTGGTTTCAACAAGTCAACTCAAGTTTTCAGCAGTTTATTTCTTATAAAATAAACTATGAAAAGCAGTATCAAGTGGTAGAATCTTTGCAAGCGCACAAACCCTTTGAGCTACGTCGGTAAGGAACCCTCTATGTTAAATGACAAACCATCATTTCCAGTCCAGTAGGCTGTTCGGACAGAAAGTAAGAACACGCATAAGTGGCATAATCAACTTGCAGATTGCTGTTTGAGGAAACTTAGGAAATACATGAAATTATAACGCTGCATTGTTGATAGGATGAGAGCCCAAGGGAACAGCATGAAGTACTGCCAACGTTGCGTTTTCATTAAATATAGGGTGCCTTCCCAGCAGGATTGTCTGGTTTAAACCAGATAGGTTCAAAAAAAGGTTGAAGCAAAAAAAAATCTCCAGTTTGCTGATATTTATGGTGATGTTTTGCTCATATTTCACACGACCTGTGTTAATTGCATCTAGTTTTCACCTTGCAATCAAGGAGTCCAGGCTTCAATTCCCGGTGAGACATTTTTTTCAGCTGCAGTACTCTCCCCGCTTGTCGAGTGGCTAGACGCGCGCTTTTGGAGCATGGGATCCCGGGTTCGATTTCAGGGCATGCGGTGGCTCGGATTTGACTTTAAAGTGTAGGTCCATACCTCATATAGCCTTGCTGCTGAAAAGGGGTGCTTAACTTCAATAACCAAAACAAATCAATCTTCCAAGTGCATTCCAGAACGTTTCATGCAAAGGAGTTGCTTTGTTTAGTTTAATTGATTACTTAGAAATTTACTGAAGCAATTATCATTTTACAGAACAAGAAATTGATGATGAGGCATTTCCCTTGCTTACATATACGATGATAGAAAATTTGTTTCCGAAGATTGGACAAAGAGCGAAGTTTCTCAACAAATATGAAAACTATAAGAGATCTCTGACTGTTTCACCTGTGGAAATAGGTGTAGGACTTGAGAATGACCAGGTACTGTAGTATATAAAATGTTTTGTTTAGAAATGATTAGTGCCGATTTCGTAGTAGCACCAAGTCAAGACACGACTATGAAATGGGTGCATATACATTGGTTGATTTAAATACCCTGTATTATTCAAGTAATTGTAAACAAATAACTATAACTTATACCACCTGGTATTTTGTATTATTTTCCAAATATTAAAGAATGTAAAATTTCGTTTTGTATTCACATTATTGAAATTATTAAGAAATTGAACTTTCTTCACAGGAATTATTTGAGAATATCAGTAGCTTACAAAATTTTGAGGAAAGCAGCAGTACAATCACGTCTTTTGCGATAAGTGAAACGAGTTTGCTTAGTTCTCCTGAAAACAAAGAAAAACAAGTGTCAGAAGAAACCAGAGAGGTTGATACCAATCCTTTCCAGAAAGTAATTAATGTTCAGGTGAGAATTGCTATGTTTATAACTCTGAAAAGCATGTAGTTGAAGAGAGTGTAGCGTAGCTTCTATCATTAGACTCCATAGGCATTTGTATGTATGTGTCTCTTCGTATATCTAGTCCACGATAACTCGTAAAACAGGGGGCCACGGGGATTACCTTGTAGAGCGTTCCTTCTGAAGCGCGTTGCCGTGGTTCGATCCCAGCTCGTGCAGATTGGGCGTTTTCTCGGTGTTCTGCAGTTTCCACTCACCTTCTACATTCATCATTTCGTTCATTTCTGAATAAAATGGTTTCTGTTCACGAACCTAGGTTTGATAAATTCTGAGTAATATAAGTTAACGAAAAACCCTTACCAATGCAAAAATCAGCGTGCATTTTAAAACAAAAATGGCTTCTATATGGAAACCAAAAGTACTAGAATGTAAATAATGTTCATTTTGAACTACCAAAATGTTAAGGCAACTGCACAAAAAGATTTTTTTTTAATGGTCGAGCAACCAGTGTTGTATCACTTTATGTGGATTGACTCAGATGCTACAATTCATCAATACTTCGAATACAATTCTCGAGTGCTTATCCTCAGGAAAATTTTAAAGATTACATCACTTCACGTAGCTGGATCGTTACATGCTATGATTTACTACAGCAGTAGTAAAGTAATTATTCATAGGTTCTCATAAGTATTTTGTTATGCCGAAGTACATCATGAGCCAGCTACAACGTGATCTTTAAAACCTCTCTGAGGATAAACATTCGAAACTTGTGCTCGAAATATTAGATATATATAAAAAAATATGCTAGTAATACGAATAATGTCAGGTTACAAAGTGACCGAAACTAATACGTGTTCTTTCTGTTCCATTCACAATTATAGATATTTCATCACATTGAAACAATGAGGAACATATAAAAAGCTTTCATTAAACTATCTTTGAATGGCTTGGGGTAATATATGTGTTGTTCCGAGAAAAAAAAGTACAAAAACATCAGTCAAGGTAAGAACACTATCATGTTTACTACCGTCTAATCTCTATTTTTGCAAACTTGTGAACAGAAACTGGTAACGAGTTATACAAGAATCCTAACAATAGTAAAATCGCAATTAAAAAAAAAAAAAAATCAGGCATATGGTCCTAAGCTCTTTGTTTGTAGAAACTAGTACATCGTTTTGAGAAAAAACAGAAATGTACTATTTACTTTTAAGAGATTTGAGAGAAGACTAATCATAAAACTGTATAATTGTATTATAGATGTAAGAGATATATTAGCCCAGTCTCTTCTGGGAAGATCTATTTTAAAATCTTACCAAGATAAAAATAAGTTGGATGGAAAAGCAAGGAGACATATTGTATCCATTATAGTAGATCATTATATGGAGTTATGGTGTGGATTGTAAGTATGTCTTTTAGTTATTTCAACATTCAAGTAAGTGATACTATATGCCATATTTTACCCTTTTTACAGGAAATCGTATATATACATCATTTATTGTGATCATTGTCCATTTATCATTGTATTGGCTGCTTTAGTTTTGTCACTTTTGTATGAAAATTCAAGTCATATTGCTTGCGGTTGTTATGAAATGCAGTTTGAGGTGTAGAATTTAACGCTTGCCTCCAAACAGGATTAATTTATGTTCACCAACCAAACACTTGGGAAGCATGATTGATGTTAATATGAATTTCAAACTGATGACGCGCCTCAAATATGGTGTTAGTAAATGTTGAAAGATGTTTTCAGGTGTCTAATGCATCTTAATGGACAAAAGATATAACTTGTGTAAGGACAGTCTGAAGAAAATGCTTAAGATTCATGTAATATTAAGTGAACTTTGTGATATATGGCATGAGTTCTTTATCGAGTGCAAGGGAAGGATTTACCTGTTACAATGGTTCACGAACAGTGTGCTCCTGCAAGGTGGAAGGTGTGACGCAAGTGTTTACGCATTGTTAGAAACTTTTTGTCGATTATTTATTATTGATAGTTCCAGTTACTGTACTTCATATACTTGTACACTAATTGATTTTCAGTAGTATTTTATGGGGCCGCAATGGCTCAGTGCAGAGTTCTCACTTGGTTTGATCTCAGCTTGCGCTAGTGAGTTTTGTGTTGGAGAAACGCCGTGCACAAGGATTTTTCGAGGTTCTCCCGTTTCCGCCAACTTTCTTATTCCTCCATTTCATTCATTCTCATCATCACCATCTCCTTCAGTATACAGTGGCAACGCTTGGCGTGGTCGCTAACTCCAAATTACCTTTTGTGCGAGCGGTCCCGGCTTCGATTCCCGCTGGGGTCACTCGGTCGAAAAAGTGTAAGAGAAAACAGGTAATTGTGGATTACGACAGACGTTCCGGATGAAATAACGTCCAGAAAACACTTACCCTATCCTTTTTTTTTTCTTTCTTTCTTTCGATTTTAATCTACTAGTTTCTGTGCACTCTTTCCATTATACTAGTGAAGAAGACTTAGCTTTTTCAACATATTTTACAGGCAAGGGCGCCGATTCTAGGAGGGCCGGGCCCTCCCAAAGCTCGAGTGAGCCCCAGCACTGTTCTTATGAACATAGAATATTTGACATAATTTGAATGCATAATTTGTCTTAAAATCCTCATATATACCTTCTGCATCTGAATGGGCCCCCAAATTTACAGAGAAATCGGCGCCCTTGTTTACAGACTGCTAAATTTCAAAGTATGCAGTAGTATGTGGCGCTCAACTTTGTTTTGAATTTTGAATTCAGCGTATTATACTGGAAATATACTATGAATTTCCAAATCAACTGCAGTGGTTCTTGGATCAAAAAACGGCGACGTTAATGACTGCTAAAATACGTGCTTCTGAGAAAAAAAAATACAGGGATGTAAAGTATCCGAGTTTATCGCAAAGGTCAAGAAACTCCACGCAATAGCTGAAATGTAATTAATGTTGCTTACAAAGACAGTAATCCTGGGTTCAGCTAATAGTGAAATTTATGAACTGTCCTTTCAGCCGACAATCAATCGCAAAAAGTACTTTCAACTACATATTTCTGTGAAGTGGGCTTTGAGACTTTTGAAATTAAAACGTCAAAGAGAAAAGGCTGAAATCCGTCGGTCAGGAATGTAGAGCTCAAATCAATTGCCCTCTTCTGTCTCAATAGATTTTCATTCATTTTTATAATTTATTAATATATGCAATGTTCGATTTCTTTAATAATAATAATAATAATAATAATAATAATAATAATAATAATAATAATAATAATAATAATAATACGTTGATTACAGTATGAATTTGTATTGATAGTATCGTATAATAAATTTTGAAGGGAAATAACGTTTTGGTATGCCATGTAGTCATGCATAATTTAGACTGTCCCACGAGTAGAAAGAGGTGAGGAACACGGACCTAATATGAACTCACTTTCTATAACGTAGCTTTTGGTTACAGTATACAGAAATTCACTTTCTCTGCAATTTTGTTTGTAATACAAGTATTTATAGTGATAGTAATATTTTTGCATAACCAGTAATTATATATGAGTACTGAAATTGTATATTTAATATATATATTTTTCTCTGTATTCATATTAGGATATCAAATACTGCTTTCGAAACCATAGCAAACACCTTACAGGAATTTTTTCCAACAGAAAACAAGGTAAGTTCTTATCATTCTACGATTGAATTCAAACAAGGTTTTCATTATTGGTCATGTTTGACTATTTTTATAAGTCCTTTTTAACTACACATTTTCAAACAGAAAATGAGTAAATTGGTTGGTTAGTGAGTAGAATGTAATGTCCCTTTCTCTGGCGAGCATTTCTGAGACATGTACCTATAGCTCAACGTGTGGTCTGCATCACATGAGCTCCCACCGATAAACGAACCCAAGATTTCATCGAAGGTATATACATTAATTATTTAACCACGAGAAAAGGCCACATAATGGGTAAAGTTTTCTTACAGAGTTTGGTCTGGTAAGAATAACAATTTTAAGGTATTGAAATTTTCTATAGAATATAGTATGAAAATCAGGAAATTTGTGAATAAATTTTGAAATTGAGGCAGATGCGTGTATTCAGAAGCCTTGAATAAACCATTTTGTACAATACCATTCGAATTGTTGAACTGTTTTAACATTGTTACGATAGAAAGTGTATTGTTATCTATTGATATGTGCTATGGAATACATAACTTAAATAGAAATAGTCTTATCTTGTGTGTTACGTTTTTGCAATTTACTTGTATGGTTCAGTGTTCTTCACTTTGTTCGCTGACGTCCCAAAATTCCTAGCCAGCCAGCAATTTTTAACCGTCTTTGAAGAAGGTGACAGAGGAAACGAAGACCATACTAGTAAATCACACACATATTTAGAGGTACAATACAACGCTGTTCTTATTTGTATAACTTACAAATCATTAATAAAAAATAATTTTGAATGTAAACTGATGTAATAGTACCTATAGTGACACGTAAAGAGTGCTTAGTTGTCAGAAATATAGTAATTTCGGGAGTTCAGAAAATTCTTCAAAGTTGTTACAAGCCAGAAAACGCAAATTTTAATAAGTTACCATAATAATCGTATTTTCCGTAGGAAATATATTTTGTGGCTCCGAAAACTGAGGGACGTAACCAGCGTATTGCAAAAGGAAAGCTCGTTGACAAATATAGAAACAGAAGGAAAATTTTGAGAGAGACAGGGATTGTAAAACATTACAGTTCATCACGTAATTTGAATCAAACAGAAACTAAGAAAGGTAAGAATAAGTTGAAAAACATACTCTAAATCAGATTTTGTATAACCATTGTTCCCTTTTTTGAAGGGGTTATTATATGAAGACATATTTTACAATGTGTAGGTAGATATAATGTTGTTGTATTAACTTAAAAGAACTTAAGTGACTCATGATTAAAAATTTTCACATTGATTCGTCTTGTTATATGTCTGTCGTATAATAATTGTCTAAATTTTCAAGGTGAACTCCCATCTTGCTCAGCGCCTCTTTCTTATACATTAACAGCAAATTCTTTACATGTAATGGGATCTAAAACAATTGCTGTTGATGTTGGAATTGGCTGCTGAAGAAGATAGGAGATCACATTGAAAATTTCGGTAATTACTGTATGACAGACGTATACCAAGATTGCTCTTATGAAGTTTTAAGATTTAGTTTTTCGTAAGATTTACTATCAATCAGAAGAATTTGATAATTATTACTATTGATAATTGGAAAACGTTTTAAAAATACGATGGGTGTATAAAATTTATGATGTGATTGCGTTTTCTTTCGATTCAGATACTGAAGCTTACGTGACAGAGGAAAATTAACCATTAGGTGATTACCGGGCTGCAGAAGAAAGCAAACAGTGGTTGAAGTATAATTGTGGACCAAGTGAAGAAATTTTAATCCATTGGAGGAATAGTAGAGCCATTCGGCAAAGAGCAGTATTAGGAGAGAAGGTCTTTACATTTTTTGAGGAATGGCCTATTTTGAAACTGCCCACATCGTACAATTTGGTAAGTTAATTACTTGTGAAACTGTTATAAACGCTTGATGTTACAAGATAGAGGATATGCCTGTACAACAAAATAATATATCTACACGCCACTTCATCTCACCATCGTTTTTGACTCTCAATGTCCCATAACCTATTGCTAAACATCTTGCATGTTATTTTTTCAGAATTTAACGAAAAAGTGACATTAAAAGAACCCATTGCTCTTTGCACAAAATGGAACTTCGAAGGTATTGTAGTTTGATATTTTTATGAAAGCATTTCAAGCGGATTAAAGTACAAGGCTCACATGCAAGTTGTATCGCTTCATCCATATTCCAAGCTGAAATTCTTATACTTGGTGTTTTCGTTACTTTATTTTACACTTCGAATTTTATTTGTAATTGACTTTTGTATACGTCTCCCGAAATTAATTGGTGAAAGACACTGGGAGAAATTTTCGGTTACTGTTGCCGAAAACGCTTTATTTTTCGAAAACATATTGCATCCAAATGGTGCCCTTTCCTCACACACATGTTTCTTATTCTTTTTGGACGGTCTCTATTATAGCAGACATATGAATAGTTGGTACTGAATATGTAGCAGGAAATATTTTAAGGCGTGAGTGTTTGAAATGGGTCTCACAGATAGGGAATCACTTTCCGTTACAACGTTATATGGCGAATCTTAATTTTAATGAAAGGAAAACTAAAACTATAATAATGCCGTGTCCTCCATTCTCATTTCGAAGAAAGTACCACCATATTCTCAAATTCAGTGACGAAGTGTCGCTCGAACTTCTGAATTCCCTTAAAGAGAGTTTCTTTGTCGTTTCCAAGAACATTTCATATGTTAATGCAGGAAATGAACTATGCTTCTTTTTCATTCTTAGTTGGAAGATGATTTCGAAAGTCTTTTCCCAAACCGAACAAATAATCTCTTCAGGAAATGGCCTGATTTGTCGGGCAAATTGTATGAATTGATGAAAACGAGGGTGAATGAAAAAGACGTCGCTCCATATTTAAAACTTGTTGATGAGTCAGTTAAAGAAGGTGAGTTAAAGTGAAAAAACTGTTCATTATACGTCTATGTGTAATCGTTTTAAATCAAAAGGAAATTGAAGAAAATATTCATAGATGCTTAGCTAAACAGCTATAGCTTCTGGTAACTCCTACATAACTAATATCGTATCTTTAAAATCCATATAGAACATTGTATTCCAAGGAAATAAAAAAAAAGAAAAAAAGTTGTACGATCTACTTCTCTTACCGTTTCTGAAACTGAATGTACTTATATATCAACTAAAATACAAGTTGCAACTAGATACTACAAGCTTAGAAAAAAATCGCCAAAAAAGACAAAATCTTGAAAATAGGGGGAAAAAGACATTACAATTTCCTTTAAAGCACTCGTAAACAGTAACAAGGTAAGAATTTGGAAAGCGCATGTTCGCAATATATATATATATATATATATATTTACAATTTGTATTATAAACATAGGCATCCCGCATAAAATTATTTGATCAAAAATAGGATAAATAATATTTGAAACTTGAACACTCATACTCTTTGATTGTACAAAAAGTTTGATTTGCTTCAAATATATGAATGTATGAAATACAATGAGTGAAAATACGCATGGCTAGATCGCGGCTCTAACCCGGGACGTTCGGCCTACCTCTCACCATTTAAGTCGAGGTTCCAAGGTAGGATCCCGGTCTAGTTATGCGATTTTTCACTTCGTACTTCATGATATTTGCGCCTACAGAACATCTGGTTTCATAAAAGTCGGTTGTTTCCTTAATTAACAAATATAATTAAATGAAGATGTAATATAATATTCACATTCCAGGCTTTAGATTAATTTTTCATTGAAGTACGCTTTTCTCACTAACGTAATTTTCTTTCCTATTTGAAAGAGCAGTATTTTCAAAATTGAAAAAGGATCATTTTTATACAACAATGTTTTGATGTTCTGTACAAACACTGAAACACGAAGGGGGACGCGGTGGGTCAGTGGTAGAGCGTTCACCTCCGGTGCTTGGGGTCCCTGGTTCGATCCCAGCTCGCGCCGTGTGGACTTTGTGGTGGACAAACACCGTGCTCGTGGGTTTTCTCGGGGTTCTCCCGTTTCCTCCCACTTTCTTCATCTCACCATTTCACTCATCTCTCATTATCACCGTCTCCTTTAGCTTAACCGGCATAAAAGTGGGACGTTAAACTTAAAGATTTCATTTCATTTAACTGAAACACGAGTTGTGAAACAAAATATGCCACCAGAGATGTTTCAAATCAACACTATAACGTTTGGGAGATAATTCCTCACACTAAGACAAGAAGTATACATCAACCTGGGTGAAGAAATACGTTATCTAGGGATTATAAGCTGCTAAAAACATGAAAAATGAACTTTAAAGGTCCATAGCTTCAACACTATGGGACCTATTTTAGTCGGATCAGGACATCGTTTACTAACTAGTATGCTCTATCCAAATATCCATGTTTTACAGTTGTGCTGTACTTGGGCACCACTTTTTATAGAGGGAGTTAGGGTATGAGAAAATAATTTAGAGTACTATATATCAGTTCCCTTCCATCTGCAGATTAGCTTTTGAAATCCACTAAATGGTGAAAAAGGGACAATTTCTCACGAAAAATGCGGAAAAAGACATTTACACGAAAACAGGCAACATAAAATTTCATCAATTTCTTTTCTCATGATTCGTATACGCGTCATTCCTATTTTTCTGTATGTCCACCCATAAAAAGTAATCATTTTTCTAAACATCCGATGTCTAGTTATAACACAGCTCAGTACATAGCAACTGAAAAAAAAAACGTGAGTAATAGAATTTTCGGATTTTCTTCTTCGTTCTTTCTTTTAATTATACTGTTTGTAGCTCTGAAAAAACATTAATCGCATTATCTTATTTCGTTCGAAGTGAAAGAAATTCTTTAAAACAACATTTACATTATATGTAATGCGACATTTATAACTAGTTATAAACATTTTCTTTGCAGATGTAAGAAATTTTGGTATATTTTCGCTGCTTCCATTTGTATGTCGTCCTTCAATACATTCCTGTTCTGGAAATAAAAAGTGGAAACCGTCGTGCCAAGAATCTGTAGACGGATTTATATCTTATGTGAAGGTAATTAACTGATACTATAGTATTGTATATTGATAAAATTAAAACTTGACATACCACATCATGTGATAGGGTCTGCTGCTTTGATGTATTTCTCGCCATTTATTGTCTGTGTAGTCATAATTATTATTTTCATTACTCGTAACATCTTGTTTAACATTTATAACAGATTGGACGCTAACCATTTTATAAACATATTAGCAGGGTTCTTGCAAATCAGGGAAACCCTGGATAGAGAAAATGAGGTGATATGAAAAAGTGACTCAGAGTGATACTTAAGCAGGAAATCAGAGAAAATTTTAGATTTTTTGCTTAGGGAATGAAAAATGTTTCGGTGTTTTATATGATGAGATACAAGTCGGCAATAATTCAAACACGGAAGACCAATGAAGCAAACTCAGGGCAACACGTGCTCTGGTATCTCATAATATACACACTAGTTAGCATCTTATTTTAGAAATCGAAATTGCAATATATTATATCGTGAAGTTAAGGTGGTACCTTCTAATATATTTTTAGGTAACATATGGTTTCTTAGTGACAGTGCCTGATAGCTCCCTACTGCGGATCCGGAGGAGGTAGATCAAAGAATTAACGTTTTCTTTTGCATTTTAGATACATTCATTAAAATGTCTAGAGCAACGAATTTTAACCTTGCATGGTGCAAATCGGACTAAGATTTTGAGTGTAATTTTTGTACCGAAAATACTTGCTTTACGTAACGAATCTACTTTTAGTACATATAACATATGAAAATAAATACATCGATATTTACATATTATTTATCCCTATTGCGATCTGCTAATTACTAGTAAATTAGAACTGAAAAACAAGTTTTGAAGATAAGAAAGATTAAAAGACTTCCTTCAAAAGGCACGGCTACATCTTGTTCAGATAGGACGCCTTGCAATAAAGTTTAAAGGTGATCTTTTCAAAATTAGAAGTCGGAAGTTACAGGTAATTCACCAGTATTGTATTTCATATGGTCTTGGGATTTTTTATTTATAATTTTCCAAGGCTACAATTTTCAACAATTATGTAAAAATCAAGTTCTAAACCAATATTGGTTTTGAGGAAATTCACAAAGGATCAATATTATTCTCGAATAATTAGAAATTTTTCACCCGATTCAGAAATTTATTCACTAAAAAAGTCTGTGTTCAGTATTTTTTTTAACTTTAAAGAAAAATAATTAGGCGACATTTATAAAAATTGGAAAGTATTTTTAAAATTACCGATTTTTTTTTAAACTATCCAGTTACAGATTTATTTATTTATTTTTAGTTTACCGTTGAGAAATGTGCTCCAATTCTAAAGGAGAATGTGTCTCACTTCCTCCCTGTATTTTATTATAGAAGTCACATTTCATGTGTCAAAATCCTAGAATAGAGTTGATGCTGAACGGAAAATGCATATATTAATTAATACTGCTTACTTTCAGGTTATGGGCGATGTTCAGGCGAAACTGGAAGAAAGAAAAAACCTGTTGGCCACACATCAATTCCCCTTCAGCCATTTATTGTCGCGGTTGGAAACACAATGTTGGACATAAGGGACTATTATGTGGTAATAGATCAGGTGCAGTATCATTTCAACAGTATTGTCAAGGCCGTGGATGTTTGCTTTAAATGCTTTTTTGTAATGCAAATTAAATATCCTGTAGAATGTGAACAAGTTTGGCTTCTAATTCAGAGACTTGTGTACGAAATTACAACGGCACATGACAAGAAAATAATGTCAGTTTCCACACTTATGAATGACCTTGCTTAAGATGTACATAGAAGGTATCATTCAAGTTTTGTAACTTGTAATATAATTCATTAAGGTAAAATAAGGCGTATTTCGTTTGTATGCAATACTGATCCTCAACGTGAAATAACATTTTACAAGTGTTGTGTTACTTTATTTTTATATTTCAGAATGCCAATTTGCTTTATTTGTAAAAAGGATAAACTAGGGATTAGAAATCTTATTCTGCACTTAAAATATCACCATCACAGATTAGAATATTGTATTTTTAAATGTATAGAGAATGGATGTTGTAGGTCATTTCAGTCTTCTGGTGTCTTTAGTTGTCATTTACGAAACAAACATAAATGTATAGAAAAGTATATCCCTGTAAGAAGTACTCTAACTACAGCTCGTGATCCTCTTTGTACTACGAATGACAATAGTAATGTTACTTCTCCCGATACAGAAGTAAATGAAAATCGCGCTTGTACTAGTGAAGACATGCCGTTAAATGAGGAAACAGTTTGTAGTAATTTCAAAAATTTCGTAGGAAAGGAAGTGGAGCTATTGATTGCAAAATTGTATAGTAATCCCTTGCTTACACGCTCTAGTGTTCAAGACATTTTCTCCGATTTTAGTGAATTTCTTCATAACATCATAAATTCAGATTTGAAAAGAGAAATCTTAAATATTGAAACAGGTAATGGAACAGAGAGAAACAGCGAGAATGTATTGGCAATGTTAGAGTCCTTAGAAAGTTCATTTTCGATATGCTCCACAGAGTATATGCGTTTTTCGAAATTGAAAGAAACTGGATATTTTGTTCATCCGAAAACAGTCATTTTAGGTACAGCAAATAGAAGCAGAAAAGTTAATGGCAGTGCCACTCTAGTACCTGAGGTTGTCTCTGCTCACTACATTTCTTTAAAAGACAATATGAAAATGTTTTTTGAGTTACCAAATGCTTTCCAAGCTTGTTTGCAATATATGAGCGAACTGGAAAACCAATCGTCAATAAGCTTTAAAGGGTAAAATTGCGTTTCCATTTTTTTTTGTATTTTGATGACTTTGAAACAGGAAATCCTCTTGGCGCACGTGCCGGTGTACACAAGTTGGGTGCTGTATACGTTGCTTTTCCTTCTTTGCCCTCCGAATTGCGTTCTTTGACGGAAAATATTTTGTTAGCGTTATTATTTCATTCAAATGATAGAATTAATTTTTGAAATGAGGCGGTTTTCCAGAGTTTAATTAAGGATATCATTGAATTACAAGAAAATGGAATCGATATTGTATTAACTGACACATCACAAAAAGTGTACTTCATTTTGGGTGCTATCCTTGGAGATAATCTAGGTCTGCATTCTATTCTAGGTTTCACAGAATCATTTTCCGCTAATTATCCATGCAGGTTTTGTAAAATTCACCGTAATGATTTGATTTCTAGTACAAATGTTGCTATTGCCATGCGCAGAAGCAAGAATGATTACGAAAATGCTGTATTACTTAATAATGTAAGTGAAACAGGTGTAAAAAGTGAATGTATTTGGAATCAAATACCAAATTTCCATGTGGTTGAAAATTATGCAGTAGATATAATGCACGCAGTCCTAGAGGGTGTATGTAATTATGAATTATCTTACATCTTAAGGTACTACGTAACGGATAGACATTTATTTACATTAGATTTATTAAATAGCAGAATACAGTTCTTTGATTATGGGGATATAGAAAGCAGCAATAAACCTCCAAAGATATCAGCAGAACAGTTGACAAAAGGCTTTCTACGTATGAATGCTTCGCAGATGCTCTGCTTGGTGCGGTACCTTGGTTTGTTTATTGGTGACTTAATTCCTTGTAATGATGAAGTGTGGGAACTGTACTTGCTTTTGAGGCAAATCATTGACATAATAACATGTAGTGGTTATCAAAAAGGTTGTGAATTGCTTTTGGAAAACTTAATAGTAGAACACCACGAACTATATATAGAGCTGTATGGACATTCATTGAAGCCTAAGCACCACCACATGTTACATTATCCCTTGATCATGAAAATGTCTGGTCCACTTCTTCTCTTGTGGTCTATGCGGTTTGAGTCAAAACATAAATTGCTGAAAACTTTTGCTACTGTTACCTCCTGTAGAAAAAAACATTACGTACACCTTATCATTGAAAAATCAACTTCAAAATCTCAAACGGTTTATGACTATGAGATCTTTAATCCGTGAAATTATATTTGGACCTGGAGAGAAGAAAACATTTCTTGACTTGCAACGTACCTACAACTTTCAAGAACGTATCTCAATAATGAATAAGGAGTGTTATGTAACGCCATGGGTCAAAGTTAGTAGAACTTTATACAAAAAGTGTATGATGGTGTGTTTTTCAGTTGAAGATAACTGTCCTGTTTTCGGTGAAATATGTGCCATTATGTGTTCTGATGATATTTTGTATCTCATAATCAAAAAGTATACTACCGAATATTTCTATAGGCACAATCATACTTATGTCATTACGGAAGAAAAAGCTATTTGTTTATGGAAATGAATAAACTTATATCTCCATATCCTTTGCTGAAGATATCTTGTCCAGATGGAAGCCTTTGTGTGTGTGAAACGCATTTTTTATAAAAGTTCAAAATTCTGTTTCACAAATGATAGGTAGATAATACCAAATACAATAAAAGAGAATTTACGGGGTTCTGAAGAAACGTGGCTACTTTCATTGTGGTCTTCTGTAATAAGATTAAGTAATTTTTTTTCGTAAAACTTCAAAAAAGTGTCTGTAACTGATATTTTGAGTGTTCTAAATAAAGTTCTTGAAATGTATCACTTTCACATTTTTTTTATTTAGTATTTGCTATCAGATTTCCTATTGAAAATTGTTGAATTTCTATAATGAATATTCAGTAAGGTATATGTATTTTCATTGCACTCAACCTGGTTGACATTCAGTTATATTTACTTTTTTAAAACTTTGACTCAGTAACCTGCTCTATGTGTAAAAAGACCGCGTTTTTGGTTTAGCACAAACCTTCTATTATCTTTGCTCGCCCCCAGTTCGAGAAGCGTTATCTTTTTATTTTTTTCTATTTATTAACAATAAACATAAGAATGTGGTTAAATTTTCCTACAACTTATGAAGTAAAATACATTTTGTGCCATGAAAATATATTAATATTAACAGAAATTATAACATTTTTTTCAATAGGGTCTCATTTTCCTCCGACCTTCAATATTTTAAGGTTTTTAAGTGCTATGAAATTCATTTTAAATTATTTTTTTCTTTGTGGCTGCTTGAAAATAACGGTAAGTTCTAGGTGTGATACGCATCTTGGTGTTCGACAGGTAAGAACGTTAAACTGACTTTTTTTCAACGGCCGACGATTATGCACTGAGGCCAAACGAGACGACGATGATGAAATGGATAAAAAAGATGGCGTGAAGGAAGTAAAAACTGGAGGACTTAGAAAACTCACGCACACGTTGTTCCTGCACCACAAAACTCGCTTCCATTGTATTTCATAATAAAGTATTTTGATTGCATAGAAAGTGCACATCCAGAAATATTTAGTTCTGAATTTGGTTAACTTTCTGTGAATGCTTATCTGGTGAAGACAAAACACAAGGTAAAATATTTTAAAAGATTTACGAAGTTTCCGAAGGGGTTTGAAGCCTGAATCCCTGTATATATATATATATATATATATATATATATATATATATATATATATACTACAATGAAGCAACGTATGCTTGTGACTGATCTATGTTTATGACTTGTCAGGTGGTAAATTCCCCTTCTATAATAGAACAAATTGTATTATGTAACAAACAATGGCAATAGCACAAATAGTTCTTAATTATTATGTCACGCAGATTCTACTTTAAGTGATGATTTTCTTCAATATGTTACTGATTATTTTCTATAAATGATATAAACAAAGATATAACCAAAAATTGCAATTTATGCATAGATTTCCTTCAGAAAATATTGTATCATTTATAAAAAATGGAAATCAGTAATATATTCAAGTAATTTATCACTTAGAGTAGAATCTGCGGCGATTCCAGTGATTTTTGATTCATTTTGTTCTGACAAACAAATCACAGAAGTCACTTTTAAACAAACATTTGTTTAAATGGCATTTGGTGTCCCATCACAAACGTTTGTTACCTACAAACAAACAGCAGTTTGTTAAATAGATACAAAGTCCTTCGTTTGCATACAGTAAACAAACCGATTTTTAGGTTCTGTAAACAAGCTTCCTATTGCTGGTAAACACGCACTTTTAAACAAACTGATATGGGTGTCAGAAACAATCATTTGTTTGGTCTCTATTTAAATAATGTGTTAGCATGGCTTTCTTCATGTCCGAGCAAATGGAAAACAATTGTGGCTAACCGGGTATCTGAGATCCAACAATCAATTTTTATTAAATGGGCGCACACATCGAGCAAAGACAAACCAGCTGATTGTAGTTCTCGTGGTTTGAATCCGTCACAAATAGAGTCTTATTCACTATGGTGGAATGGGCCAAAGTAGTTGATGGAATCAGAGTTACCTATCGTAAATATTAATTGCAAAAATCTAGATTCTGTTCAATGTGAGCAAAAGTCTTCAACTGTTAACATGCACATTAAGGTTGACTGTACAATAGTAGATAAATTTTCATCATTATCTAGGTTAGTTCGTGTTACTGCTTGGTGTAAAAGATTTATTAGGAATAGTAAAAGTAAACAGGAGTTAAGATGTAGTGGACCATTAACTACAAAGGAGTTGTCAAATGCATTAATGCATTGGATAAAACAAGCTCAAGAATCTGAATATCCACTTGAGATAAAATACTTACGTATGAAAAAAACCTTTGCCTTAAAATAGCAAACTATTGTGTTTAAATCCATTTCTTTATGAAAATGATGTCATGAGAGTTGGAGGTCGCTTGCAAAATGCTAGTGTAACATATGATTTCAAATATCCTATCTTACTTCCAAAACATGCTAGAATTACAGAACTTCTTGTAAAATCTGAACATATAAAGCATCTTCATGCAGGTTTACAGTTACTTTTATCTGTTTTGCAACAAACGTTGTGGATTATTGGTGGTCGTGACTTTGTAAGGAAGATTGTAAGGAAGTTGTGTAACATGTCACAAACAGTCAGGTGTAACAGCCTCCCAATTAATGGGTCAACTTTCTGTTGGTAGAGTAACACCAACTCGTCCATTTTTGCATTGCGGTTTAGATTATGCTGGTCCACTAATGTTAATAAATATGAAAAGTCGGAATTCAAAATTGTTCAAAGCTTATGTAGCACTCTTCATTTGTTTCAGTGTCAAAGCAATCCATTTAGAATTGCTAAGTCATGCTTCAACAGAGTCATTTATTGCAGCTTTGAAATGTTTTATAGCTAGAAGGGGAAAACCTACTGATATTTACAGTGATTGTGGTTCAAATTTCATAGGTGCAAACAGAGAATTGAAATCCTTACTGAAACTTGTAACGAATGGTGATTCAAAGGAATCTGTATGTAATTACCTCAGTATGCAATCTAGAAATTGGCATTTTAATCCACCATCCTCACCTCACTTTGGAGGCATATGGGAAGCTGTTGTAAAGTCTGTCAAGTACAACTTAAGACGTGTAGTTGGTAACACTATACTCACATTTGAAGAAATGTATACAGTTTTGTGTCAGATTGGAGCATGTTTAAATTCTACACCATTAACTGCTCTATCTTCTGATCTCAAATGGCTATCAGGTATTAACCCCTGATCATTTCTTAATTCATGATGCACTAGTAGCTGCTGTTCATCCTGGTGTAGATAATATTGTTAGAACTGTTACTATTAAAACTAGCAAAGGTGTCTTTAAACGACCAATTGTAAAAAATTCTCCTCTTCCATTTAATGAAGAATAATATGTAGAATGTGTAGTGTAGAGTAATGTGTAGAATAATATGTAGTATTGAAATGATATTTCAAGGTGGGCGGTATGTTCGGCAGCATTTCATTATTCTTTTGTTTTGTATTTGGCAACACTGGATAATTGATAGTTCTTTAGAACCTGGTTAGGAGATAAATTCTAATTTTGGTCGTACAAATTGGTAAATATTCGGTACCGACATTTGGTGCCATTTTGATTAGAATTGGAAGGAAAAAGAGTTGTTCGGCTCTGCTTCACCCGCTATCGAAAAATTATTTTTTTCGAAATTGGTGAGGGTACCGGATTTAATTTTAGCGTTATAAGTTTTTATATATAGGGTACATGAGTTTGTTACAGCTTTGATTCGAATTTTAAGTAAAATAAGTTTTGTGAGTCAGTCTAACCCACAAATCTAAATTCATATTTCTCGAAGTTGGTGAGGATACATAATCTAGTTTTGGTAGAAATAGGTAAATACTGACTATAATTTTTTCATACCGTTTTGATTCGAATTTGAAAGAAAAATAAGTTGTCCAAGCCAGCATGACCCTCCATCAAGAATTCGAACTTCTATATATTGGTGCGTGTGCTAATTCTAGTTTTGATGGTACAAATTGCTTCAGATTTGTACAAAGTTTTCGTCCCATTTTGATTTGAATTGTAAAGAAAAGTAAGTTATTCTGCAAGTAAGACCTGCCATCAAATATTCACATATCTCGAAATTGGTGGGAGTACAAATGTAAATTTTGCGAGCACAATTTTTGGTACCGTTTCGATTTGATTTGATAGGAAAGCAAGTTGTGCGGACGAACTTGACACATCAAAAACTTAAATTTCTAGAAGCTGATGGGAGTAAAAATTCATATTTTGGTGATAAAAGTTTTTGGTGCTGTTTTCATTCGAATTGAATAGAAACATTAGATGTTTAAGCCTGTTTGACTCGCCGTTAAAACTGGAAATTTCTTGAAATTGCTGGGTGATAAAATTGTAATTTTTTAAATACAAATTAATACATATTGGGTGCAAACTTTTGGCACCCTTTTGATTCAAATTCGAAAGAAAAACAAGTTGTGCCGGCCAGTTTGATCCGCCATCAAAACTGCATGTTTC
This sequence comes from Thermobia domestica, assembly GCF_964235325.1. Lineage (NCBI taxonomy): Eukaryota > Metazoa > Arthropoda > Insecta > Zygentoma > Lepismatidae > Thermobia > Thermobia domestica. The sequence continues at coordinate 75,041,415 of NC_137461.1, forward strand.
TCTAAATTGGTGGTAGCAAAATTTCTAATTCTGGTGCTACAATTTCGTAAATATTGGGTACAAGTTTTAGTACCAGTTTGATTGGAATTAGGAAGAAAAATGATTTGTGCTGTTTAGATTGATTCCCAGCAAAGATTAAATTTTCTAAAAGATTATTAGGGGTACAATTTCTAATTTTTGTGGTACAGATTTGTGCATATTGGGTACAAGTTTTTGCTATATTTTTGGTTCGAATTGTAAAGGAAAATAGGTTGTCCGGTCCACCTCGATGAGCCATTAAAAATCCATACTTCTCTAAATTTGTGGGGGTAGAATTTGTAGTTTGGTGGCAACAATTTTTATATATTCGGTACAAATTTTTGGTTCGATTTGGAAAGAAAGGAAGTGCATTCCAGCTTGGCCCGCCAACAAACATTCAAATGTTTAGAGCCTGGTGATGATAAAATTCTTATTTTGGTACAAATTGGTATTATTTGGTAAAAATGTTTGTACAGTTTTGATTAGAATTGAAAAATTTATTTTGTGGGTCAGTTGACCTGCTGTCAAAAAATTCAAATTCTCGAAACAGAACGGGCTACAAATTCTAACCTTGGTGTTATAAATTGGTAAATATTAGGTACAAATGTTTGCTGAAGTTTTGATTCGAATTGGAAAGGAAACTAAGATGTTTGGCCTAGGTTGTCGTATCGTGATACATTCAAATTTCTCGAAAGTCATGTGCGTCAGGTGTTTCAAAATTTGATTTGAGTGCTTGTTGAATATGACCTGCAGCTTGTTCCGTTAATTTATCATAATCAAACGAAACAAACTACAGTACAAACCTGTACAAACAAAAATCTCTCAAATGAGCCGCTTAAATCGTTTGTAGCGACAGGTGAGGGACTAGGGTCACGCACCCACAACTTCGTTTTCCTAATTTTTCATAATCTAGTATGGTGAAATTTAAACTCATTTTGGTACAGCCACTTACATAAGTACCTGTACCCTTGACTGTTATAATTTAATTACTTGGAGTCCATTCATTTGCAGTTGTGAGAATGCCTAGACAGATGCAACCAAACTTACACGTAGCTTTTCTTGGCACTGACAGCAGTTGGTAGTACCGATTCAAGTCTTTATGCAAATAAAATTGTGAATAGATGACGCCCGAAACATTTCTAAATTCTGAGATGAATCTCTCTGGTTCAGAGCGTGTTGTTCAATGAACATCATATATTAATGTCAATATCGCTTTGAATGTAATGTAGAAATAAAGTTCTAAATTACTGTCTCCATTGACAGACCTTCTCCAATTCACCTTATTCCAACTTTTTTTTTCTATGGAAGAGAAGCTCCTTTTATCACATTGATTATGTATTGGCATTGAAATTGCAAGAGAAAAACTTAAAAAGTTTAATCTTGGCCAGGATTCTAACCCGGACTACCGAGTAGAATTTCAGTGCGTTAACACACACCTACCGCGGCACTTCATGCGCATCCAAAACCTAGTTGAAATCGTTTCATGGAAAAAGATAAAAAAGATACTAATGCTTGTGTGTCTAAGTCTAGATTACATTGTTTCACTTAAAACAAAGTTCTACCTAGGAATAGACGTTACTCAATGAGGATAACATCACGAAACATTCAAGATGAGGCTACATCATCGGGTTCCGTTATGGTCCCGATTTACATTACATATTTTCTTTACCATAACTTCTAATTTCCAAAGAAGAAAAGAAGGCATACATTATTTTCACATTCTTTGAATTGTATCAACACGTGTAGAAATAGGCAGTTGTGTGTTTGTTCCATCACTTCTACTTTATTTTCTTATATTCATATAAGGAAATTGTGGCAAATTGAGCCTGTGGCACAAGCCGCGTGATCTGAGGAATTCGGCTTATGATCATGAGGCGCAATCCACCACGGGTTCGAACTCCTCTGAAGAGCAAGGTCGAAATTTTAACTGTCTAGAGTATTTCTGTGTTCGTGTTCCTGTAGTTTTTGAAATAGGTCGAAAGAACATGAACTTCCAGCGGTGAACAATACTCTGGTTGGGGAGATTTGTTAAAGAAAATGTTAATGCAGAAAACTCCCATTGTAGCTACATTGCTTAAATCCCGTCGTGGAGAGCAATTATTAATTTTTTCTCTGAATGGGAAGATAATTTTTATGTAATTCGTATTGTAATTATGTTATTCCTATATTATTATTATTATTATTATTATTATTATTATTATTATTATTATTATTATTATTATTATTATTACCTCAGAGGGATAGGAAAAGTATCTTTGTCGAAGGTATTCATAGGAACAGAAAATATGTACAGTATGTCATATGTTTCATAGATTTGTCTACACATGAACGCAATAATATCGTTACTTTTATGTCTTTACGGATAGAATTATCATTTTATGACAACAAGAAATAGAATATAAATTTTTGTTAGCTGAGAACAGTAATTCATTTTGTGTCGCCCTTCCTTCTAGGTAGAAAAGTGATGTGATATCTTAAATAGGATCACTCCCGTGACTAGCGTTGTATGTTCGATCACTATTTGCAATTTGTTCTCACCTAGGAACAATTCCTTGGAACTCATTTTTGGCCCATACTATAGCAGGTGGACGTGTTAACCCTTATGTATTCATCAACTCTTCTCCAAACGCGTTACTTCCCAGACAGTTCGAATGAAGGTTAATACGGATGACGTAAATTTTTGTTGTTAACATTTTACCTGTGCAGCAAATCTTCTCAACCCTTAGACCCAGAAAAATTGAATATTTTTCATATTACTGTGCATAAGAAGTATCAATATTTCACATTATAAAAATTTCCTGATTTGCCACAACCTGAATCCAACCCGCGTCCCAAACATTATGAAACTAACGCTTAAGCCACAACTCTAAGACATCACTCTTCTGGAAGAAGAAAAAAATGAACGTGCTGTGAATTCAGTAATTACACACATTTACAATTCCAGTGTAATAATGCTGAAACTTTCTGATTTCAGTCATGCTTTAGGCCCTGATTTTCACGGCACGGCCCTGGACAGATACGCATATTGATTGGAATCTTGTGTATCAGGGGTCTGGATTATTTCTTTAAGTTAACTGATTTAAAGCATCTTCTTCAGTACCTTGTTTATTATTGTTACGCGTTTTACTAACTTTTACAGTTTTTCCACTAACTCTTTAAGAACAGGGACAACAACACAAAAAATTGAGAACAGCAAAATCAGAAACACTATTCGGTCGTTCTTCCTTTGCCTGAAATAAAACAATAAAGTATGTTGAACATGCAATTTTGGGTCTTCCTTATTCCATGTGTTGTCTAATCCATAGTTGGAGTGGGTCACTGGGTCCTGGGTCAACATCCATTACCCACCGTGACCAGCCACTCACTATGACCTACTCTGAGCCACCGACCCATTCTGCTCACTCCATTGTAGAAACCATTTCTGACCAGCAATTTTGTTTCACCCTCGACCTTAGCCATAGCAACTAAAAACACGTTTCTAATTGGTTCCAGCTTGCGATTTTTCGAAACTTCTAGTGTATGTATTGTGCACTATAGTACCAATAAAAGAAAATTGTCACATTGTTTTCATTGAAGAAGAAGAAAATTGAAGAAGCAGTTGTGGTTAAATTTATATCATGTCAATCATGGTGAAAAAACTTGCGCTCGGTGGTTTCTAACACGCTCCTACTACTACTACTGGTACTACTACTTATACTGTGGAATCGTATTACAAACAGCACACATGACGTAGTCATTTTTGAGTATTATTTTCATCTTATTTTAATGAAAAAAGTTTTTTGAAAATTTTCAAAAATAAAATGTAAATTAAAATCTTTCCATGTCCCGGGTTTGAACCCACACCAAAAGCAATTATAATTACTAGCCCATTGCAAGAGTTCGCTCGGCTACGAAGACAGCCAGTAATAGACACGTGATTTTTGCTATATTTGTGACACGTGGCGAGAAAGTGAAAACTCTATCTTAGCAGAACCGCGTATTCAGCACCTATGAATTGCTTCTGAACACTGGTCATTTTCTCTACGTTTTACTACCAAGACCTCCATTTTACTTTTTCATTTTCTTCTTTTTAGTTACCTCTGAGATTAGTATCTCTAACTAAAAAATGAACTTGAGGCACTTTAAATATTGATATTTTAAATTGTAATAATAGCAAGAGGACGTATACTATTGCTTGGTTTTCGAGACGCACAGCGTGTGTTTTAAAGGAGCTAACTACTGGAATGAAATACATATTTTAATCATAGTAATATATAAATTATTATATTTAAAAATGAATGTAACAATGTGTGTCTACTGATCACGGTCAAATTGCAGTCAAATAGAATGTCTTTTGGTATATAGTTAGGCGTTAATCCAAACTGTGGTGTTATCATATTGCGTTCATTATAAAAATATTCTAAGTAATAGTTGGGATCAGAATATTTTGTAAAAAAAGTGAGTATCTGACAAGCCTTATGCTGTTCCCCAAGCCTGTATCTTCACTTACGGAGCTGAAATTCAGTATATTAACTTTCTATGGAAAGTGAGCAAAACGTCTACTAGCGTGCTCTTTGTACATAATGTAAATAGATAGTGGGTTTGTTTGAAAAAATAATCAGAAACGATCGATATTAGTAGAAAAATAAATTGAAATTAAATACAGCCGGGTTCGATTCCTTACTGGAGCTCATGTGGTTCAGATTCGTGTTCATCCGTAGCTTCAGGTCTCATATAGCCTTGCTGCTGAAAGGGACGTTAAAATCAAAATCAAATCAACTCAACAAAAAATACAGTGCTTCGCATCATATATCCATATATGCTTACTATGCGCTTTATAATAATTACTGAAGCTTGTTTTTTTATATAGAGCACTTAGAGCACAGTGCAATCAACACATAAAGTTGTGAGAAAAGTAGACACAAAATTTGTAATGTAAGCTTCAGTATGTTGGTGTACTTATCTTGATTTCGCACTAACAAATTTCATAGGTTTTTCCACTGGAAAGTATCGATAATTCAACAAGAAAATAATTAGACCATGATAATTTAATTGAAATTCATCGTAATTTTTGCCCAGGACAAACACTTTACCATTTAATATCGTAAAGGTCAGATCCATCGTTATTGTAACAGAGCGATGCTTGAGCGATTTGCCGTAGGAATTCAAACCCCGATTAGTTAGAATTTGACAACCTGGATTTATTACAATTATAAACTCTTTAGTCGGTAGAGAAGAGGCCGTGGATCTTGTGTCAGAGATAAGGACGATGTGTTTTGATGAGTCAGTGGTTCATGGTGGGCGGTGGACGGAGTGGGTCATGGTGGTTGGTGGGACAAAGTGGATCATAGTGGGTGGTGGATCAGTAGGTCGTGGGTCAAGTTTTCTTGGCCCACAACATCTCTGGTCAAATCTTTTAAACCAAACCAAACAAAGAGCGATATTAATGCACATAAAACTCAACACCTTAGCTATTCATGACATAACTATTTCATGATCCAAATAACTCTAATATATCCACAAATCATCATTTTTTATATTTTACCGAAATACAACATGATGTTTCCGAAAACCGGATACTTTAAATGTTGTTAATAGGCAAAATTCATTGATCTTATGGCATATTTACTTACTCGTTTCAAATTATCAAAAGCTTTAGGGTACTTCTTGTAGATATAAAAGGGAGAAATGCAGTATCCATTCTGGGTGTAGAGTGTAAGTAAACAAATAGAAAGCAACAGGATAATATTTCCCTCCCCCAAACCACCTACAATGGAGTGTGTTGATTATTCAACAAAACACTTTAAATCCAATCAGAAAATCAAAAAAATATAAATTATGTATCCAAGTCTCGACTTTGGAATAATAATAACAATGATAATAATATTTTTAGAGTTGCCCCTCCAGTTTCCAATCTACAAAAATGCAGTTAAAACATTAAAAATTGTCAGGTTAGGCTAGGTTAAGTTAGGTTTGATTAGTTTAAGTTAGGTTTAGTTAGTTTAGGTATGTTATGCTATCTGGTAAGACTTTAGTTACGCTGGAACTGTGCCTGGCACAGGTTATCACGTAAGCTTCAATTACACTGTTTTACAAGGGTTGTATTTCTGAAATGAAATTTTATACTATGAAAAGAATGTGACATGGAAGTTCAAATAAGACATCCGATTTGATCAGTCAGGGATAGTTTAAGTGTAATTCAAGGATTCACGTACTACATATATTCATATACATACCAAACACAGTATATGGTGACAAAAGGGAATTGGGAAAGTAAGGCCTTTCAACATTGACAGCTTTTATTTTTCAGAGATTGGCAAAACTTGCCCGACAGTGTTTTTTTGTTCCAATGTGATGTTGGGAGTAGTTTGTGAGTTAATCTGAGCCTGTGAATCTGGTATGTTATCGGGCGTTAGTACTACTTACTTTTGGTAAACTGAATGCTGTGGATTCATTCAGTCACTTACTCATTCATTCAGTTCATTCAAAACTTACTTTTGGTAAACTGAATGCTGTGGATTTATTTTGTTTGTGTTTAAGTGAAGTAAAAAATGCCTCGCACTTGTGGTTGTAAGTACGCAGCTAACAACTTCTGTTATGTTTGTGACGAGTTCATGTTGGTGAGGAACAGGAAGAAAATCACACCCATCATCTAGAGAGCATATTATCAACACTTTGGCGTTGGAGCTGGTGATTTTGATAAGAAGTGGTCACCTAATATGTGTTGTGCTACATGTTATTGTAAATTAATTAAGTGGTGGCAAGGAAAAAAAGTTTCATTATTTTCTGTACCGATGGTTTGGAGGGAACCAAGGGACCATTTGACAGACTGTTATTTCTACTTAACCGAAATTCAGGGATCCACGAACAGCAAATCAAAGAAACATATTGTTTATCCAGATCTGTCGTAAGCAAGACGACCTGTGGCACACTCTGAAGCTTTACCAGTTCCTTCAAGGCCCACAGATATAGAATAGATGAGTGATAGTGAAGAAAGTAGCACTACAGAACTTACATCTTCTCCGGGATAAAGAAGGGATCTTTCGTATCAAGGCAGATGTACGCCCACGCCACGTGTATTACAGCAGGATGATTTAAATGATTAAGTGCCAGAGTTAGAACTCAGTAAACAGAAAGTAATATTGTTAGGCTCCAGGTTACAGGGATATAACCTTCTCCACGAAAAAACCAATATAACCTTCAGGAACACAGAACGTGTTTTTGTGTCTTATTTTTCCAGTGATAGTTTCCTGACATTCTGCAATGATGTTCATGGATTAATGACAGCCTTGCACAGAACACGAACCTGGTGAATGGAGATTATTTTTGGATGCTTCGAAGAATAGCTTAAAAGCTGTATTGCTGCGTGTCGGGAATAAACTGCCTTCAATCCCAGTTGCATATGCCTTTTACCAAAGAGAGAGTTGGAATTTTCAGAAAGATGTTGACCTTAATTAAGTACAGTGAACATAAGTGGAAGTTGTGTTGTGACTTCAATGTAATAGCATTATTATTAGGGATGCAACAAGATTACATGAACTATGCATGCTATTTGTCTGAATGGGATAGTCGGGAAAGAACTTCCCATTATGTGAAAAAGGAGTTGCCTAAACGCAGTTGGACAATTGCTGAAAATAATGTGCAACGGGACAGTCTTGTAGATCCTGGAAATGTTCTTGCTCCACCCCTACATATAAAACTTTGACTTATTAAACAGCTTATGAAGGCAATGGATCCCAATGAACCAGCTTTTGCATATCTTGCTGACAAATTTCCTCCACTGTCAGCTGCAAAAATAAGAGAGGGCGTGTTTGTAGGTCCGCAGATACGAAAACTGCAGAAAGATAGAGGTTTTGAGGCATGCCACACAAAGAACGAAAAGCACGCATGGATGAGTTTTACGAAAGTAACCCAAAACGTCCTTGGGAGAAGACGGGACCCTAAATATAAGGAGATTGTGGATGAATTGCTTGCAGCTTATCAGGATTTAGGATGCAAAATGTCCTTGAAAGTGCATATCATGGACTCACATCTGGATTACTTCCCCAGTAGTTACTGTTACATTTCCGATGAACACGGAGAAAGATTTCATAAAGATATATCCACCAATGAAAACCGCTATAAAGGGAAGTGGATGCTTGCAGACTACTGCTGGTGTATCATTAGAGACAAGAGAGACACTCAGTACAAAAGAAAAAAGTAAACCATTATGTACGGTCGGCAGCTGATTCACATACCTACAATTCTATGTAATATATTGACATAGTGTCAACAATATATACTAATGCTTTACAAACACAAACGTTACGTGCTGATTACTTCAAAACTATCCCTGATGCAGAAAAACTAAAATCAGATTTGAATTCAGGAATGAAAATCCTTTCAGAATCACTACTTTGTTATCCAGAAACATAACTTTTTATTTGTATGTAGAACAGTGATATCGCTTAAATTCAATAATTCATTATTCTCATAAAAAATTTAACATTCATTACTCAAATATAATTTTCTAAAACCCAATGCTGAAATATTATATTGAACACACCGATTCCCCATCCTATACGATCCGCGTCTTGGAAATAGTACCCACTTCTACAAATCCTTTCTCGTATTAAATATAACTTTACTGCCACACTTTCACACCTAAACATAACATAAGAATTTAAAATCATCATTTCTTACCAAATTTGTCCTGTTATTTTTCCTAATTTTTATGAAAAAGCAAGGGACAACCCTAAACTTACCCCCAAAATAATAAAGGAATAACAAAATTACAAAATTGATCACGTAAACAATACCTTTCAATTAAGAAAAAAGATTGCCACGACGGGATTCGAACTCGTGTCTCTGTCATACGAGTTTCATAATTTGCCAATCTACCACAAATTCCTCATACAAAGATAGAAATAAACCGGAAGATAAAAATAAATATTTCTTTTTCTACACGTGTTGATGCAATAGAAAGAATGCGAAAATAATGTATGCCGGCTTGCATTTTCATGGATTACAGGAATTTCAGATATCCTCTGATTTTATTGGACGATGGACATAGGTCAAGAGTCATGACCTACATATAACAAAAGCAAATCGGGTCTCGTAGCCGAGCAGGTTACCGCAACGTACTAATAATGAAAATCGTTTGTGGCGTGGGTTCAAACCCTCTCCAAGGATTTTCTTGCGTTTTTAAAATTTCATAGCACTTTTTTTTAAATTAAAATAGGATCGAAAATAATACTCAAAAAAGTGATCCACCGATTACACTGGTATAAAAATTTTGATAAAGGTCGTGCTTATGTTGGCTTTTTGTCGGTTTATTATTGATTTGCAACAGCTGAACACGAATATGGCAGTTATTTTCCCGCAATATAAAAAATTTGTGATGGTATCAGTATGTGAGATTTTATTGAGACATTAACATATTATTCAATTGTATCTTATGAGAACATTGAACTATAAGCATAATACAAACTTTGTAGTCGTGTTTCATAGATTTTTCATTGGTTTCTTAATGATTTGCATTCATTGAACACGAGCATTGCAGTTACTTTCCCGTAATGTCAAAATTTGTGATGATATAAGTATATCAGATTTTATTGAAACAGCAATAAATTATCCAATTGTATCTTATGAGAACATTGAACTACAAGCATAATACAAACTTTGTAGTCGTGCTTCATAGATTTGTCATTGGTTTCTTAATGATTTGCATCCATTGAACACGAGCATTGCAGTTACATTCCCGTAATGTGAAAATTTGTGATGACATTAAGTATATCAGATTTTATTGAAACAGTAACATATTATATAATTGTATATTAAGAGAACATTGAACTACAAGCATAATACAAACATTGTAGTCGTGCTTCTGTTGATTTTTTATTGGTTTTCTAATGATTTGCACCCACTGAACACGAATATGGCAGTTATTTTCTCGTAATATCAAAATTATGTGATGATATAACTATATCAGATTTTATTGAAACAGTAGTATATTATAAAATTGTACCTTATAGGAACATTGAATTACAAACATAACACACACATTTCGGACATCAACTTTCTGGGTAACGAAGGGGACGCTGTAGCTCAGTGGTAGAGCGTTCACCTCCGGTGCTTGGGGTCCTTGGTTCGATCACGGCTCGTACAGTGTTGGCTTTGTGGTGGATAAACACCTTGCTCGTGGGTTTTCTCGGGGTTCTCCGGTTTCCTCCCACTTTCTTCATTCCACCATTTCACTCATTTCTCACTATCACCGTCTCCTTTAGCCTATCCGGCATAATCGTGGGACGTTAAACTTAAAGATTTCATTTCATTTTTGGTGGGTTAACAAAAATCTACATAACAATACATAAAAACCGAAATATATGAATATTACATTTCTTATAAAAATATACAGAAGTACTTCAGGTTGGAGAAAAGTGTTCATCAAGTACTGGAATTCCGTAATCAAAAGTGAAGGTTAGTGGTTCTTTTTCTTTTGTGAGAAACTTTCAGTTCGTCACGGACTAACCCCCAAATATAATCACCCATCATTGCACAGTCATACCTTCCTTGGTATCTGCTTTCGATTACCTGAATGTCCTTATGGAAATGTTCCCCGTGTTCTTCGCTAACATCTCCTAAATTCTCCCAAAAGAAATCCAAATGTGAACGAAACATATGTAATTTTAAAGACATTTTAAATACATTCTAAAGACAATGCTCGATATTGATCAATTAGTGTCTTAACTTGGTGACCAAACGCTTCACTTCCGTTATGCACAAGAAATCCCGTCACCAACTTATGAAAGACCTCCCAAGCGTTTCTTTCCAACTCCGTCATTTTTTGTTTAAGTGTAGCACTATTAAGCATTACACGAATCTGAGGCTCTGAAAATGCCAGTCAGAACTTTTGCCACTGATAAAGCTGGAAACATTTGTTTGATACATTGTAGGACAGGTAAATTGCGATCCAGAGCTTTCACAAATTGTTTTGCGAATCCCAGCTTAATATGTAATGTTGGCATGAAAATCCTCTCCCTGTGCATGCTTTATTTATCACATTACGTGCTCCTGGAATAAGCTCCGTTCTTTCAGGCCACACGGTTTGATCATAATGCTGGTTAGCTGCCCGACTGTCCCACAGACATAGAAGTCAGAAATATTTAGTATAGCCAAGCTGCAACCGAAGAACAAAACAAATAATTTTGAAATCCCCTCTCACGTCACATTGATGCTCCTCATATTTAATTTTCTTCAACAACAGCTTCACACTTGAATAATTTTCCTTCATGTGGATGGAATATGCAACAGGGATTGAAGGATACTGGTTTCCGTGGTGGAAAATAACAGCCTTCAGACTAGTACTCGAACTGTCCACGAACAGTAGCCATTCCTTTGGTTCATACGGCCAATTGCAAAAAAAAAAAAAAAAAAAAAAAAAAAAAAAAAAAAATCTGTACAGTAGCATAATAAATCCTCAACAGCAAAATAGACGGTAAAGCGTTGGTGTCTGCTTCTGTATTTAGAGATTTTGCAAGAAGGAAGCATAAAGTTCCACTCTTTGAGCAGTGATGCTACCAATTCGGGCTTATTTTTCGGTAATTGTAGATCTCTACCCAAATCATATAGTTTCTCACTATCATCCATAACGAAAGAACTATCTGAACTGTCGGAATGAGACGCTTTTTCACTGAAAACCGTTTGGGGTGGAAGTGAAGGAATAGGGAGTTCTTCACTATGCGGAACAGGTGCTCGGGACGATAGTATGTTTGAGTATTGAAGCTGACGTCTGTTCTTGCCTTTCTTGTAGTGCGTCAAGTAGAATGCAAAAATAACAATCACCATGATGGTTGGTAGGTTCTCCCCACACTCGCGAAATTGCAAACGGCATACTTTTCCTATTCCCACGCAATCAATGTTCCAACGTCGACCTGTAATTACCACACGACACATGTGGGGCCCATGGCTTGTCAAGATCCCCAACAGCCATTCTAAGAGAGCTTTATAGGCTGCATACAATTTTGTTCCAGGCACAATCCTATGCTTCACCTGTTTCGGACCAATATAGTATCAACACACTTAACAAATGGAATCCGCACGTAACTTGCACTTCCGACCGGACGATATGTTGCTCAAATACTTTAACTACACACTGATATTTAACTACACGCACTTACACTCAGATAGACTTATACGATAATATAAAATAACTGTGTAAAATGTGGAAGCAGCACTTTATGACCATTTCATTACTACTACATTGGCTACAGCTTAATTATTGCTTAGATTCTATTTAATGAATGTACAATTCTGCTATGAATCTTTAGAATCTATATTCTCTATTTGCTACTCTGAACAATTATCTTTAATAACAAATGCGGAACCAGCTAGCGAGTATTGAGATAAATGCACGTAAATTGCTCTGCATAAACCAGTATAGGTAGAAAAATAAAACATGCCTATATGACTGAAAATGTTGACACTACATAAAAATAAGTGCCAGATTCGTGTTCAGGGTTTCAAAATACATAAGAATTCATCAAGAAATAATAATAGCAAAATCTTGTATAGCATTGTAATTATTTTAAATTTTCGTAACATTTTTTCATTAAAATAAAGTTGCAGTTTTCTATACGGATCCATAGTAAAAGTAGTAGAAGTAGTAGTTGTAGTAGGAAAAATAATAATAATAATAATCTTTATTTTAGTGCCGCGAACAGCTTTTGGCTAAAATACAGCACTTGGTATCAGAGTATGCGATGGCATAATAATACTACTAAAAAATAAATAATAAAGAAAACAATAAAAGAAGGGTACTAATATAAAACACAATGTAGCTAAAAGTCAGCTAAGCAGAAAAAATTCCTTGTCAACGCAGTAAATCTTATCAAGTTTTCCATCCATCTAAAACAACAGGAAGCTAAGAACAGCAGTCATAAAATTACATTTGGCTTAATGTTTCTAAACGTCATTGATTAAAAACTATCAGTCAGATCACATAAAACTTTCACATTGTTTGATACAATAAGTCTAAAATGAGCTTAAAGAATATGTCAATCTTTTTAAAATTTCACATTTCCAATTCAGAGGAACTAAAATCATGGTATTTCTTATGCTATGATTTGGCACTTTAAAACCTGTTTTGTAAACAATATTCACTGATATAAATGTTATCTAGTATTTTTTGCATGCATACTCTGTCGAAATTTTTTCGTCTGTTCATAAGGCTTTCTAAACGCCAATAATCAATCCAATATTCATAACTATGTGAGTAATAGCTCATTTTCATTTTAAAACATAGAAGTCGAATAAAACATTTTTGCACAGATTTAATCTTGTTTGTCAAAGTTTTAGAAATGCTGTTCCAAATTACCGAACCAAATTCTAATTTTGGTCTTACAAGTAATTTATATAGAAATACATACGTTTTATCTCTTTGAAATACAGGCCACTGTTTAAAAATAAAACCTATTATCCTTCTGGCACCTTGTACAATACAATTTATATGATTAGAAAACTTTAACTGACTGTCAAATGTAATACCTAGGTCTTTAATAAAGCATACTTTCTCAATTTGTACGCCATTGACCTCATATTTACTGACATAATATTGAGTTTTATTGGTGTATGTCATAAATTGTGTTTTCTTATCATTAATTTTTAGAAAATTATTTCTACACCACGTGTTTACTTCATTTGTCTTGTTGCAGTAAATAATTATCGAACTCATTGTTGACTAATCTGAACAACTTCATATCGTCAGCATATAGGAGAATTTTAGAGTATTTTATTTTTTCTGTCAGTTCATTTAAAAATAAAGAAAATAAGAGAGGGCCCAAGGGCGACCCTTGTGGTATTCCGTTTTTTACATAGCCTACACTAGCCTAATAATAATAATAATAATAATAGAAATAGTAGTAGCAGTAGTACTAGTAGTAGTAGTAGTAGTGGTGGTGGTGGTAATACGAATGGTTTAGAAGCCGCACAGGGGTTGGTTATGTTCTGTTCTCTTGCCCAAATATTTGTGTACATTTTGAATGACCAATTTCAAATAGCTGACTAGCGTAGTACTACTGAAACTCTTGGGATCGGCGTAAATGCTGTCGGTTTTTCTTCGTTGAAAATTAGAAGTTACCATGAGCAAGAATTGAGTAATGTAAATCGGGAACAGTTTAAAACGATGAGGTAGCCTCAACTTGAAGAACGTTTAGTAATATTTTTCTCTTTGACTAAGGGCTATATAACTTGTTTTCGAGTTAAACAAGGACATCTCGAGTAAGTGATTGTGACACTCATATGGAACGTCTTTTTATACGAGCAATAGTTTTATTTTGTATAGTCTTACATGCAACGACTTTAACTAGCTAATAGTTTAGATGAAAGGTGAATGGACGTGGTAGGTAAGTGTTAGCGCATTGAATTCTGTTCGGCGATCCCGGGTTCGAATCCCGGCAAAGTTGATTTTTTTCAAATGTTTCAATTTCAATACATACTCAGTGTAACAAGAAAGATCTTCTCTCCTCCTGAAATAAAAAGTTGTTGGAATGAGAATTGGAGAAGGTCTCCCAATGGAGGCAATCATTTACAAACTTATTTCCAGCAGTTGTTCTAGATTTGATATACTGAGCTACTTTCAAGCATTTCCTGATTCATGCGTGGTCAGTATTTTATTTCTCTCAACATATGAAGAGAAAACTCTCTTAACGGACACCTCTCAATAATGGACACCTCTATAATACGGACACACGGAACAAAACCCTCCCTTTTACGGACACTATCAGATACGGACACGGGTAGTCCTTTTCACCCCCAAACGTTTCAATAACCTCTTCATAATGGGCAGGAAATATTCTCGGTTCTGCGATATATTATTCCTCACAACCGTATAATGAGTCTAGACCTGGTGAACCATCAAACCGAACATCTACAAGCTGAACTTGAAATTCTTATTTCTTTCTGCCCGCAATAAACTATTTTCTGGCGGAAGTCCTAGAAAACCATCAATGCGTGATAACACTCATGCAGGGTCAACCGTGTGGCCAGGAATTATATGCGAAGTATCTTCCCTTCCATAACAAATTTATTCCTCTGCCTCTGGACCTTGCATCTTTCCCAACAATTTCGTATGTAACAAAACAAACGTTGTTTCTTTTCACAATAACATTTTCAACGAGCAATATTTCTTTTCTTCTTTTTTTTTTTTTTTGGGGGGGGAAGCAACATTTTTCTTTTACTTATGATACTGGAACAACTCTAGCTTGGAGTTTTCGTGATTACTTTTTCACTTTCTCTAAGTGGATATTTTCTGTGATTGTGGCTGGGTCAATAAACATATGCACTCCCATATGCCTTTTCATTCATTCCATCAACGAAGATACCGCGCCGCTAGTACACAAACGCACACACACACAGAGAGACACACACGTTTCTTCCGCAACCTTACTCAGGATTCTCACAGGACACTTGCTAATGAGTTTTATTACCCTTGTAGAGGAAAAAGTATGTCTGTTTTGCTAAACAAAAGAGTTTAGCCGATTACTTTGTTCCTAACGCATCTTTTCAAAAGGTTCTGAGAATTTGAAATAAATTTGAAATGCTTACAGGGTGATGACATGTACTTAAGAGAAACATACACCCATTACCTTTTGCAATAGCGGAATACTAATATATTAACACATCCCCCAGCAATAATATTATTTAACGGAAATGAATTTCTCCTTCATCCCTCCCAGTAATTCAAATACGTACTAAATAGAATATTTTCTTATTGAATTTTCCGTACTTACGTTCATACACAATGTATTTACTGCATTTTACAGCACAATTACCGTTGTGAGAAATTGAATTTCTCTAACCTTATTCTAACGGAAGACTCTCAATAACGAACAAAAATTCATGTCCCAGTGTTGTCCGTTAATAAGAGGTTTCATTGTAGTATATAAAGAAAAAATACATTACATACACAAATATTGGGATTAATATAGTGCTCTATGGACAACACAATCCGAACCATAGAGGTTCATCTTAGAATGGAGAAGTGTTTGGTTAGTCATCTACTTTACAATTTTACCTGCATAAACACTTGGACCAGAGCTACCAACTCCTGTCAGTGGCGCGAAAAGTTACGTGTAATTTGGGTTGCATCTCTCTAGGCATTCTCACACCTGCAAATGAACTGGACCCCAAGTAATGGAAAAACAATGAACTGAAATTGTTGAGTTTTACGTCCCACGGTTATGCCGGTTAGGCTAAAGGAGACTGTGATGATGAGCAATGAATGAAATGGTGGAATGAAGAAAGTGGGAGGAAACGGGAGAACCCCGAGAAAACCCACGCACACGGTGTTTGTCCACCACAAAGTTCACTTGGCGGGAGCAGGGTTTGAACCCGAGACCCCTAGCACCAGAGGTGAACGCTCTACCACTGAGCCACCGCGACCCGCCCAAGTAATGGAATTATAATAGTCAGGGGTCCAGGTACTTATGTAAGTGGCTGTACAATACAGTACTAACCAGGTATTTTCATAATTAAAATATGATATACAAAAGTCCTGATTTGAGGGCCTGCTTGAACTAAGCCCCCACTTTTTCCCGTCAATTTGTCGTAATTTAAGACGGTACAAATGAAACAGATCACGGTACCATGTGGTACAAACGAAAATCTTTTAAATGAGCCAACTAAATCGTTTGTGCAACGTGGTAGTGATTGGGGGGAAGATTCATACAACCCCCTAATTTTGTTTTCTTAATTTTTCATAATCTGTTATCGTCAGATAACTCATTGTGGTAAAATCCGCTACTACCTAAGTACTTTCATCTGACATTCAAAAGTCATGTGTACCCGTTGTATTAATTGGTGATTTGAGGGCCTGCTTGACCTTTGCTCCCATTTTGTATCGTTAATTTTCCATAATCCAGGGCGGTACAAACGAAACAAACTAAGGTACAATCCGGTATAAACGAAAATCTTTCAAATAAGCCAATTGAATCGTTTGTACAACGTTGTGGGGGGGGGGGGGGCAGGTTCACACAGTCCCCCAATTTTGTTTTGTTAGTTTATCATAATCTATTATGGTTAAACGAAAACTCTTTGTGGTGCAATATAGTACTAACCAAGTACATTCGTATGGCATGAAAGAGTGAAATGTACCCGCTGTATTAAGTCGTGATTTGAGGGCCTGCTTGACCTGGGCCCCCGTTTTATTTCGTTAGCTTTTCATAATACTGAACGGTACAAACGAAACAAATTACGGTAAAATCCGGTACAAAGATCTTCAAATGAGCCAATTAAATTGACCCTAGGACATTGTGGGGGATTGCGTGAACTTGCTCCTCACTTTTTTTTTAATTTCTCGTACTGCAGTACAGTACAAAAACATTTGTGGTGCTAACCGGTACAAATGAAGTACTTTTTATTGATACGAGGAAATCGTTTGTAGGGAGAGTTGGTGGGGTCAGGTTCACAAGGGTCTCAAAAGTTGTATATTTGCGTGGTAATGAACGGAAAAATAAGGCCAGGAATCACACGTTAGATCTTTATTCACGCAAAGTGCCTAAAGTTTGAGAAAATGACAAAATACCTTTACCATTCCTCGAAAAAATCAGATTTCACAAGTATCGAATTCTGATAGGGCTTAAAGTTGCGTATTTGCGTAATAATGGAAAAATAACGAAGTCACTCTCAATGGCTGACATATGCAAACCGGGTAGTACTGTTGTGCGTTTGTGAAACAAATCCTACTAACGAACGCAAATTGGTTGTAAACGACATTATAAAGATATATGCCCCTGTTTGGGTCGACATAAAGAAATATGTTAGCGAAATATGGACCTAAACGTTTTTGAAGGTACTGGAAACAAAGAGACATTTGCCAAACAACATTAAAAGAATCATCTATCCAGTGATTCAGAGAAACGCATTCTTCTGTCATGCAGACGCCACATTATTGGCTACAAACGTGGATGAGATTCAACACGCACTAGAGTTGCGTTATAGGAGAGTTCTAGTGGCAAAAAATTAATTTTGGCAAGAAATCAAGATAAAAATTGAAATCTGTTAGACCTTTTATGGAACCTTGAATTAATTTTGATGCCACGGACTACAATGAGCTGATAGATTAGAGAAAACTTAAGCTTTCATCCCCTCCAGTAGATACTGAAAACCTTGACAACAGAAACATCTTATCAATTATGTAAAAATTTGCTCATGAGTTTGACTTCTTAAATTTTCCATGCCATGCTCAGCATATTGAAACACGTGTCAAAGTTGTCACAGAATCTGCAGGAAAAGTGTACAGATAAGAAAATAGAGATGGCTACATGCGAGTAACTTTGCTCTCAAGGCTCAAAAAATTTGATTTTAAAAAATCTGAATTTTAGGCAACGTCCTTGACAAATCAACATGATTTAGAACACCCTAATGGGTGGGATGGTTGGGTAAAGTGTGGGTTTAACTAGAATTGCAGCCACCTCCTCGTGGTGAGTTCTGGTTGTCTCATTTAAAAAAAAAAAGAATGATATATGGGCGAAGAGCTGCAAAATCATTACGAAAATAAAATCACTCACGTAAACGAATTATTAACAAACATATTCTCACACAAGTAAAATAAAATACTTAGACACTATAAAAATATAAAATATTAATTAGTATATTTCTTGGGTAGGGCTAAATTTTGGTGTTTTCTTTGTTTTAGATTTTAGGCCCTTTACACGAACCGAAGATCCAAAGTGTGATCTTTTTTTATTAGTTTTCCATTAACTAGAATGCGAATACACAACTTTTCAGCCCTATTAGAATTCGATACTCAAAAATCTACTTTTTTTCTCTCCACCCTATTGACTATTAATTGTGAAACAATAACGATTCGTTGCTACAATTTGCTATAATATGTTTTCTTTTCAAGCGAACATTATATTTAAATACTCCTGAATTTCTCAAAGTTTTGTCATCTTAGCTCTCGTCCATAATATTATCTGCCAAGTCCAAGGTGATTTTTTTCGGTTGATGTGCTCAAGTGTTACTCTTCTGTACAAAATGCAAGAGTTCATGCCTGCTGTATTTAACATATAATAAAGAAACAAGCTTGTTACTACCTGGTTTCGCTCAAGTAGAGTACTTACAGTTAACCCTGTTTATTTTTATTCAGTGTACTGGAAACTTATTCAGAAATAAGTTGACTTTTTTTCGGCAAATGAACCATTCATACAAGTTTAGTCTTGCAATCCGCCAATATCTGTTTGCATTTTGTTACACTTTCTCCTTGATTAAAATAACTAGAGAAACACCTTGAAAAGTATTAAATAATTAAATTGTGTAGAAGACACGAGAGGAAGTATTTCATTGTATGGCTTAATTCTTTTCCCTGGCCTTCGTTTTCATTTTTTCTAGAACTAAATGCATGGGATATCAGCTACAAACCCTGATCCAGCCAAATGAACTTTGTGGTGGACAAACACCATATGCATGGGTTTCCCCAGGGCTCTTTCATTTTCTCCCACTCATCATTCCATCATTTCATTCATTTCTCATCATTACCGTCTTCTTTAGCCTAGCGGGCATAATCGTGGAACTTAAAACTCAAAGATTCAATTTTATTTTGACTTTATGGTTACTGTCGCCGGATTTAAGTTAATGAAATTTTGGATCGCTATCAAGCAATTTTGCCATTGGGGTATGGATAACCTCACTTTATTAAGTTTAACCCAACCATCAACCCAACCATATAGCTGTTTTTTCTTTTCGGAAATATTTAGTTCAATGGCAAAAGACGGTTATCCTCTATTGAACACGTCTCTACATGTACGCAAGGTAGGAATTGCAACGAATATAATCTTTTTGCACAGTGCTGTCCAAAAAAGGATACGACTAGGTACAAACGAAAAATCAATGAATGATCTGATGAAGAGATTAAGATGCACAACAAGACTTACACTCTTACTGAATTGCAACAAACATTAGGTGACATAGAAGCAAATACGTATGTAGAAGATGAACAAAACTTTAATTCAATTGCGATTTTATGTTAAGCTCCATTCGGGTAGCCAATACTGTGACGCAGGATCCAAAACTATCGTTACATTGCTCTTTATTAGAATGAATTGGAAATGTTATTTTGGATTAATAAGCATTTAAACGACATTTTTCTCTCTTGGCTTGTCACAAGTTAGCAACAGAAAAAGAAAATACGCAAAACTTCTGAAGGTGACTGATGTTGCTTTTACTGTGCAATTTTCGTAGGAAGTTTACTTGTTGAAGGCTATACTACTCACCATACAGGATACACAATCACGATTTTGACAACGTGATCCTGCATTAATGTGTTGAAATTGGCCAAGTAGTTAATGGTCTGTAGATAAGTCGAGATAGTCTGTAGATAAGAATTCCATGGCATTGAATTCTTCCCGCTGTGACTGTTAACGCCGTCCACGTGTGTACATGTGTGTCATTCCATGTATCCTGGGTGTGGTAGTTGGACCAATCAGAATGCGCAAGAGGAATACGTTACTATATATAGGGATCTGACGCAAACGGATGAGCTTACTGATACGAGGCTTGGGTGTTCCCCTCAAAAATAATAAAAAAATTGATATCAAGGTCTCAGATTATTATTCAAAGATTCGGGATTCGAGACGTCGGTCGTGAATTAACAGAAGCATCGTCGCAGTTTCTAAGAGTTACAAGACTACTACTGCAAGGTATGTATGAGCAGTTATTGTATCAGTAATTTCATGATTAGAGATGGCATGCAGTACCGTAAAATGTTCTGTCTACCCACAGTAACACTTTCAAGATTAAGAACTGTTGTCGCATACTTGCATTTAATCATGCATCTCCAAAACGTAATTACCGTATTTTATGTTTTTTGTATATCCATATTGAATTGTCAAACCATAGAATACACTATCCAATAATATAATTACTCTTGATGAACTACTCAAATATATTGTTGTATATTACCATTCTAAGCATGTAATAAACGTAGACATTTTAGAAATTATGTTGTTATACCCCAAGATTAGTCCACTTTTCCCATGAAAATCTTGGTGTAATTTAGTTAGAATTCTCTTGTGACTACCGCTGAATCATAGCGTGAGCAGTTCTATATGTTGTGTGGAATTTAACGAGCTAAGCAAACAGAAAGAGACCTGCACCTTCGTCACAAATGGGGGTTCGTAAAAACCTTTCTTCCTTTTTCGATTTTTTGGCGGGAAAAATTTTGTGGTGCTGCTATAACATCCCTCGTTTTCTGTTTTGTGTTTTATGTTTATGTTTTAGTGTCATGTTCATTGTGCATGTTAATTTTAGTTAATTACTTAGTTGTTGTGTTATTGCAATTGTGTTATTGTGTATTCATATGCCAATTAGTGATCCGATTATATTGTTCGTACTGAAATACCCTCCCCATATTTTTTGATTAGTGCAAATTTGATGAAGTATTTCGAGATGTCTTTCCATTGGTTCCCCTTTTTCAAACGCAAGAAATCTCCACCAAAGTTTCATGCTTGGTATATTGCAAAATCGGGTGAAGCAAGTTCCAAATATTGTATAGGAAATCACTTGCTCAGAAAGCCGCCCTCACGACGGCCTTCCGCTCCGAATTATGTCCCATGGCAAAAGAAGCCACAAATTTGACAGTGCAGCAAGCCAGTTTGCCAGTAGCCGGTTCGCCTACTTCATTTGAACCGCGGATAGACCATCATCAGCATTATAGTATACCGGATCCTATGGATAGGCAACCGATAACGCAAACGTAGCATTATAAGGAAAATCTAGCTAAGTTTGAAGAAACTTGTAACAAAATGCCATCCTTGACTCCTTTGCACAGTACACAGTATAAACCGGTGGTCGCGAAAAGAACAATTTTCCTTAAGTCAGAAAACTGACTAACCTTTTTAATGAAACTGCAGTTAGTTCTTCCGAAGTGTCTCCTGGCATTATGACGAGTGATTTTGAGTTTGACCCTAAGTTAGCGTCAACACCTTTAAAGAAGGAGGAACAGCAGCATATAGTTGCTTCAGAAGTGGTCGAGGATGAGGAAGTTTTTTTCCATTCGGTATGCCACCTCAAGTGGGAGAACCCTTGGAAGGTAGACTGCCGGAAATCTCGCCACCTGAATCCAGTAAATATGATTCCGATGAAGAAATTAAACAACAGGCAAGGAAGGAGCTCTATCAGGAAAAGACTGCACGTGAAGTACTAACTCTAAGTTCTTTTTCATACGACTCAGGCAAAGAACTTAAGGAGTTTATAAATGAAGAATCTTGTATTGAGAATAAGTTTTCCTAAATATCCACAAGTTGCTTCTCACCCTCCTCAAGTGAAATATTCCCCCCCTGCACTAGCACTATTGTTAAATAAGAATATCAGGAAAGAAAGTTTAAATAATCACGAGGCCTAGACTCCCTCACAGGATTCATTAACTTTGTACGAGAATAAGTCAATAGAAGTTAATTCACCCCCTTCGAAAGAACCTCAAGTAGAAAATAGGCAAAATCTTGATAAATCAAGTGCAAGGGAAGAAACGGAAGATCGAATAGCCAGTGTATCTTTATTGAAATTGCCGAAATTTAAAGGAAGTCCTAAAGAATTTGTTACCAGATTCCTTGATGAGTATCAAACCATAGCTCGTGCTCCCAATTGGATTGATCAGGAGCAATGTATTTATTTATCAGCCTGTCTCAACAATGCGGCTATTGACTGGTTCTTATGTAGTAAGGAAGCTATTCAACAGTTGCAGTTTCGGGAATTGATGCAAATGATTTCTCAAGCGTTTCCTGACGATTTATATAAAGGTCACCTTGAACAAAAATTAAAGATAAACTACCTCCTCGTTTCCCACCTGATAATTTCGCGTACACTTTAATACGAGTCTGGAAGTTCGTAAGACCTGAAATGGGAGAGAGAGAATTGTTACGCCTATTGTATAAGCCGTTGCCTTCAAGTTATGTCCAGGCATTAGTATTAAACGAAGTATTAACGATAGATCAAGCTATTCATGTGTTACGATTATTATATTTAGCAGACATTTATACCGAATCTCGTCGCGAAATGAAGAGAAAATGTAGAGAATTACAAAGGCCAAATCATTCAGAACCTTATATGGGTTTTAAAAACAATTTGAACGTATAAACGTGAAATCGGGATAGATGGTAGGCCAATTGAAGTAAAAAGAGCTCGAACAAATTTACGTTATCAAAGATTGCCCACGTTTTAATTGAAAGGTAGATGGCACTGGTTCGCAGATCTCTGTTTTGGCCGAAGAAATGATTCCGCAAAAATTTTCCAATTGTTAAGCGAATGCGTGCCATAATTCGTTTGCGCACGTTAAGGGATAAGTTAACTCAACCACTCCCCGTGGTTGGGTTAAGTTTCCGAGTTGGAACCTATGGCCGAAGATCTCGTCAACTATCGTTAAATATAGCGTTAGTTAAACAGTCTCAATTAGACGAGAAATGGTTCTAGGAATAGATTTCATTCAGCGTTATACGTACAGCATAAGTTTACCGTCTATCATTATTAAAGGTAATCAAAGGCAGCGAAACATGAAGTTTAATGTTCAGTATTTGCCAAGCCGCAAGGAACAAACAGTGCGTGCAGAATTTGTCACATGATCTATTTTATAACTCTATAGGGTAAATCTAGGACAAATAAAAATGTTAATTCAACATCGATACCGCGTACGAAAGCTGAAGTAACTCAAAATAGTTTAGGGCGTAATAATTCAGATTCCTTTTCTGAAGACACTCTTCTTAATTAATGAATGTCCAATTTTGATTATCAATTGTATCGAAACTCAATCATCGTGTAAATTAATCAAAACCGCAAAGTGCGTGCATATACCTGCTGGAAAAGTTGGTTTAGTAGAAGTCACGCCTGGTTTTCCTATAATTCGCGATTATTATGTGGAACCGAATGACGTTTTTCATCGATCTTATTCATGTTTAGTACCACCCATAATTTATGTGGAAGAAAATGGGTTTGCTAGACTGCCTGTGTTTAATTTGAGTAAACGAGATGTGACTATACCTCACTCTGAAATCGTAGGACATTTAGAGGAATGTGTTCATACACCAGAGGCAAGAGTGAACATGGTTAGAGTCAGCTCACCCTCCGCTGAGAAAGTTGAGGAATCAAAGTCTAAACTACAGCACGATATTGCCAAAAAATCGATATTTCCCTTCACCTTTCCCCTGAAGATCATAAAAGGGTAGTAGATCTATTATCTGAATTTCAAAATATCATGGCGTGGACAATAGAGGATATGACCGTAGCACACGAATACGAACATAGCATAGAATTAATTGCAAATATTCCTATATCTTCACCAGTAGTAGAAAATTGATCGATCTGGGCCAGACCTGGAACAGCGTTTAACAACTCACAAGCCACTGGGAAAATGACCACCGTGCACCGTGAACCCACGGTCTTTTACGACCTTCATTTTAGGGGTGAATTTATTCCCTTTTATGACCACTTTTAAGGGGGTGTATTCGTTCTCTTTTACGAGGAGATTTTAAGGGGTGTACTCGTTCCCTTTTATGAGAATATTTTCCAACCCCTATGAACAAACAGCAGAACATCAGACTACGTAACATAACGAACATACAGAAGAGCAAATTGAACTCGTTCCCTTTTATGAACACTCTTTCAGGGGTGAACTCGTTCCCTTTTTCAACCCCTATTTTAACATAGCAGATAGCACAGCTAATAAAAGAACATGGTTTATTTCAGAAATTACACTGAGACTACGCAACACACAACATCCTCCATTTTAAGGGGGTGTACTCGTTTTCAACCCCTACGAACACATAACACTACGTAACACACAGCAGAACAGATAACAGATAAGAATATGAAACATAGAAGGGGTGTGTACCCTTATTTTAACATAGCAGAAAGTACACTGAGACTATGAACAGATAATACTTAAGAATACGTAACATAGCAAGGGTGTATTCATTCCAACCCCTATGTATGTTAATTACGAACAGATAGAAGAGCACATAAAACTACAACCTCCATTTTGAGAGGTGTATTCATTCTCCAACCCTTACGAACACATAGCTGAAATTACGAACACACAGAAGATCAGATAATACATAAGACTACGTAACATTTCAAGGGTGAACTCCTTCCCTTTTCCAACCCCTATTTTAACAAAGCAGATAGCACAGCTAATAAAAGAGCATGGCTTATTTTAACATAGCAGGCCTCCATTTTTAGGGGTGAACTCGTTCTCTTTTATGAGCATATTTTTCAACCCCTATTTTAACATAACAGAAATGACATAAGAATACGTAACATAGCAGGGTGAACTCGTTCCCTTTTATGAGCACTGCTTAAGGGTGAACTCGTTTTCCAACCCGTATTTTAACATAGCATAGAATACACTGAGACTATGAACATACAGCAGAATAGATAATACATAGCACAGCTAATAAAAGAGCATGGCATATTTTTCAACCCCTATTTTAACATAACAGAAATGGCATAAGAATACGTAACATAGCAGGGTGAACTCGTTCCCTTTTCGAACCCTTATTTTAACATAACAGAGAATACACTGAGACTATGAACACACAGCACAACAGATAATACATAGCACAGCTAATAAAAGAACATGGCTTATTTTCCAGCAACACATAGCAGACATAAGACTACGGAGGGAGGGTGTACTCGTTCTCATTTTTCAACCATTATTTGAACATAACAGATAATACATTCGAACTCTATAGCAAAGATTCTTTTAAGGAGTGAACTTGTTCTAACCTATATTTGAACATAGCAGAGATGATTATTTAAAGAATGCGAAACTTCCGTGTTTTGTTATCAGTTACATAATAACCCGCCATATGTAGATAATTCTCATTACGTCATTCATCCGGATTTTAAAAAACATTGACCTAGTTTTCTCTTTAACAGACAATAACTTGTCATTCAACGATAGGAATCCCTGAACGTAATGTAATCAATCACAGAGGTATAAAAAAAGAGGGGAATTCCCGAGGATGACTCATACTATTGCACAATATTACGCAATGCGGTCAGACAGGTATAAAAGACTGACCGACATGTTTTTTTTGTAATCACTTCATGTTTACCGTGTGAAGCGTAAAGTTCAGATATTTTTTGTGTGTGCGTTTATATTATTAGTGTGGTTTATTAATAGTGTGGTTTTGTTTTCTTTTGTAAGTAAGATATTTTATAATAATCATATTAATATTATATTATAAAAACTCAGTTCAAAATTATTATAGTAACTTTGAAGAGTTAGTTGAAGAGTTTTAAAAAAATGGCAACAAAAAAGGTCAAATTAAATACTATTAATTCTGATACTCTATTTAATAATAATTTAAAATATTTTATTTTAAAATGTGATACTGATTTAAATGAGGATAGTGGATTTTTTTAAAGAATAAAAGAAAAGACTGTTTAGATATATTAAAACAGGAACAAGATAATTCAGCACTTAAAGTAAATTTTTCGTTGGCTACAACTTTTGTAAAACCAGTAGATTTAGAAACATGTCGATTCTTTGTAAATAGTGGTAACGAAATTATTTTACCGAGTACAGATGTGAATTCTATAATAGAAAAACTATTTAATAAAATTTTAGTTGAACAAGAAAATAGAGCAATTAAGAAATCAGGGTGGTCTTTATGTTCTGAACCAAACCATCACTTAGAAATTAAAATCAGTAAATATGATCCTCTTTTCGCTTCTTCTTTTATAAAATTACCTCAATGGATTTTATCCGAAAAGAATTGCGTTTTAAATATTCAAAATAACGATAATAGATGTTTTATGTACTGCATTCTAGCTGCGTTGCATCCCGCAAAAGATAATCCATATCGTGTGAATAATTACATACAATATAGTAATACTTTATTACCATTATTTGAAAAAAACAATATAAAATTTCCCGTCGAAGTAGAACACATAAGCAAATTTGAACATATGTATAATTCTGTATTTCCTAAGGAACAAATTTCCGTTAATATATATGGCTTTGATTATGATCATGAAACTATTTTCCCGTTACGTATAAGCGAAAACACATGTGTAGATAAACGTATAGATTTACTGTATTGTGAAGAAAATTGCAACAGTCATTATTGTTTAATAAAAAATCTCAATGCGTTATTGAAGAGTCATAAAGAGAAAACTTATGTAAAATTACCTCAATGGATTTTATCCACAAAATGTGTTTTAAATATTCAAAATAACGATAATAGAAGTTCTATGTATAGTATTCTAGCTGCGTTGCATCCCACAAAAGATAATCCACATCGTGTGAATAATTACATACAATATAGTAATACTTTATTACCATTATTTGAAAAAAACAATATAAAATTTCCCGTCGAAGTAGAACACATAAGCAAATTTGAACATATGTATAATTCCGTATTTCCTAAGGAACAAATTTCCGTTAATATATATGGCATTGATTATGATCATGAAACTATTTTCCCGTTACGTATAAGCGAAAACACATGTGTAGATAAACGTATAGATTTACTGTATTGTGAAGAAAATTGCAACAGTCATTATTGTTTAATAAAAAAATCTCAATGCGTTATTGAAGAGTCATATAAAATTGCCTCAATGGATTTTATCCACAAAATGTGTTTTAAATATTCAAAATAATGATAATAGAAGTTTTATGTATAGTATTCTAGCTGCGTTGCATCCCGCAAAAGAACATCCACATCGTGTGAATAATTACATACAATATATTAATACTTTATTACCGTTATTTGAAAAATTTCCAGTCGAAATAGCACACATAAGCAAATTTGAACATATGTATAATTCTGTATTTACTAAGGAACAAATTTCTATTAATATATATGGCATTAATTATGATAATGAAACTATTTTTCCGTTACGTATAAGTGAAAATACAGGTGTATTTAAACATATTGATTTATTATATTTAAACTCTCATTATTGTTTAATTACAAATTTAAATGGTTTAGTCAGACATCAGTTAGGTAGTCATCAAACATTTATTTGTAGACGATGTTTAATGTCTTTTTATAACAAATCAAAATTAGATGAACATGACAAATTATGTAAAGAACACACTCCAACCAAAATTAACATGCCGAAACAAGGAGAAGTTTTAAAATTTCGAAAATTGAAATTGTTATTACAGAATGATGTAATAATAATTGCAGATATGGAAAGTTTATTAAAACCTATAAATAAACAAAGTGGATCTCATACAATACAAATTCACCAACATATACCATGCAGTTTTGGTTATATTGTATGTTGGAGTAACAACTATATGAAATCAGATTTAGTTATTTAGCGGGGAGAAAATGTATCGATGAAGTTTATGTCTGCTATGGAGAATGAATTAAGAAAAATCATAAACATATTAGATCAAGAAAAACCATTAATACCATTAAATAGTTCTCAGTTACAGAAGTTTAACCTATCCACTGAATGCTCAGTTTGTGATAGTAAATATACGAGTAACAATAGAAAAGTTAAACATCATAACCATTTAACTGGTCAATTTATTGCCACGGTATGCAACAAGTGTAATTTACAAATTAAACGTCAAAGTAATTTTATTCCTGTCTTCTTCCATAATTTGTCTGGGTATGATGCACATTTATTTGTGAAAGAATTAGGTTGCACTCCTGGAAATATTTTTGTAATTGCTGAAAGCACTGAGAAATACATAACATTCTCTAAGCACTTTAATTTTAGTGGTAGACCTATCGAGTTACGTTTTGTAGACTTATTTAAATTCCTACCGTATAGTCTCGAAAATTTGGTGTCAAAATTAAAACCTGAGCAATTTGTCTATACAAAGCAATATTTTTCTGATGAAAGTTTCCTTTAATTCTCCGTAATGGAATTTATTTTTATGAATACATAACAAATTTAGATACATTTAAAGAAACTGAATTTCCTGGAAGAGAAGCGTTTAGTAGCAAATTGAATGGAACACAAGTTTCCGAGACTGATTATCAATATGCAAAACTGATTTGGCGTGTGTTTAAATGTGAAAATTTAGGGGACTACCACGATCTATATTTAAAATGTGATGTACTTCTCATAGCAGATGTGTTGGAGAATTTTAGAAAGACATGTTTAAATGCTTTTTGTATTGATCCGATTAATTGTTTTACTGCACCTGGGTTGGCATGGCAAGCCATGTTATATAGAACAAAAATTGAACTTGAACTTTTATCAGATATCAATATGTATATGTTTGTAGAAAAATCGATTCGCGGAGGTATTACTCAAGCTGTGTTAAGGTATGCCAAAGCTAATAATCCTTACGTACATGATTTTGATGCGGAAAAAGAAAAATCTTATTTACTGTATATTGACATGAACAATCTGTACGGACTATCAATGATTGACTATTTACCATATGGTGGTTTTCGGTGGTAGGATAAAATTGACAATTGGCAAGACAAACATAAAATTATCAATTGGCTCACGGATAGTGAATGGGGATTTTTTCTAGAAGTGGACTTAGAGTATCCAAATTATTTACACGAATACCATTCTGATTTTCCGTGTGCTCCAACTAATGAAGTTCCACCGAATGGTAAATATTCAAAATTACTATTGACACTTAAATCGAAATCGAATTATATCTTGCATTATAGAGTATTACAGTTTTATCTAAAACAAGGTTTAATATTGGTAAAAGTACATAAAATATTATGGTTTCGTCAATCTAAATGGCTTGCATCTTATATTCAAGAAAATACTCAACGCCGTGCACATGCTACAATTGAATTTGAGAAAGATTTCTATAAGTTATTAAATAATTCTGTATACGGAAAGACAATGGAGAATGTACGAAAACGAATTGATATAAAATTAATTAACAATGAAAAAAGTGTAAAAAATTAGTAGCGCAAAATCAGTTTGAAAATTGGGTAAAATTGGCTGATAATTTGGCATTGTTTCATATGGTAAAAAAATTGGTAACCCTTAATAAACCAATTTACGTAGGAGCGACAGTTTTAGAATTATCAAAATTAGCTATATATAACTTCCATTATAATATAATGAAAACGCGATATGGAGATAAAATTAGAATTGCATATATGGATACTGACTCTTTCATTTACCAAATTAAAACTAACAATATTTATAACGATATAAAAGATATGATTGAGTATTTTGACACCTCAAATTATCCTGAAAATAATTCTTTACATAGCACACAAAATAAACACGTTTTGGGTAAAATGAAAGACGAATTGGTGGAGTTCCTGTGATTGAATATGTTGGGTTACGAGCAAAAAATTATGCAATAAAAACTGGTGAAAATAAAGAATTGAAAAAATGTAAAGGGATCAAGAAAAATATAGTTAAAGAACAAATTACGTTTGACGATTATAAATCATGTATATTTAAAAACGAAACGATCTATAAAACACAATTTGAAATTAAAAGTAAATACCATTATTTAACAACAAATCAGGTAAGAAAATTAGCATTAGATCCGTATGATGACAAAAGAAAAATTTTAAATTGTAATATACACACTGTTCCTTGGGGGTATTATAATAAAAATGTAAAATGTACGATTTGTATATTGTAAATACGATATATTTTTTTTTGGATATATTAGTATTAAAAAAATATGTCACAATCAGTTCGAGAACAAATAGTTGCAGAATTACATAAAAGTGCAAGACGAAACTATCCTCGAATACCCGTTATAACGAAAGGGATTCATGATTTATGGCAAGCTGATTTAGTTGAAATGAATAGTGGAAAATTGAAAGGTCTAGCCAAAATTAATCGAAATTTCAAATATTTATTAACTGTGATAGATACATTCTCGAAATATGCTTGGGCTATTCCTGTGAAAAATAAAACTGGGAAAGAAATTACACAAGCATTTATAACAGTACTGAGAAAAGCAAACAAAAGCCCTAAATTTTTACAAACTGACAGGGGTCGAGAATTTTATAACTCAGAGTTTCAGAAGGCGATGAACCAAAATAACATTAAACATTATTCCACGTACAGTGATGTGAAAGCAAATATTATTGAAAGATTTAAGAGATCATTACGTAATTTAATGTGGAAAAAATTTACACTGCAGGGAAATTATAAATGGATTGGCATTCTGCCGGAATTACTACATAATTATAATTATACTATTCATTCCACTATTAAAATGAAACCTATCGATGCTATTAAAAAAGAAAATGAAAAACATCTATTGACAAACATCTATTGCAAAAAGTTTTCTGTGATAAAAAGAAAAAGTAAATTTAAGATAGGTGAATATGTAAGAACTTATAGGTGTATAGGTAAAAAAGTAAACTTAAGCGTCCTGGTTTTGATAGAGGTTTTACACGCAATTGGAGTACAGAAATTTTTCGAATTGCTAAAGTTTTCTTCACTAATCCTCCAACATATCACTTAGTAGACTCAAATAATAAACCTGAGCTCCTTCGTGGCTAAGCGGTTAGCGTACGCGCCTTTGGCGTGAGAGACCCGGGTTCGATTCCCGGCGGGAGCTCATGTGGTTCGGATTTCACGTTAATCAGTAGGTCCACGTCTCATATAGCCTCGCTGCTGAACGGGACGCTAAACTAAAATCAACTCAACTCAACTCAAATAATAAACCTATTGAAGGAAGATTTTACGGACATGAATTACAATTAACGAAATTTCCAAACACATATTTAATTGAAAAAGTTTTGCGAAAGAAAAATAATAAGGCCTATGTGAAATGGTTAGGTCTACCAAAAAGTGAAAAATCTTGGATCGATTTAAAACATACTATATTGTAAAAAAAAGAGAAGTCAAGAATTTATAGGTGAAGCATATCGTCACAAATATTTTAAATTCTAGCAATAGAGATGGAATGGAAAATTCCTTTTACATGTATGGTAGCAGGTCCTACAGGTTGTGGAAAATCATATTTTGTTAAAATATTTCTTGACCATTATAGAAAGTTATTTAAAAATATTGTATGGTGTTATGGTGAATGGCAACCGTTGTATGATACTCTTTCAAACTGTACGTTTAAAGAAGGTTAACCTCAAAATAATGAATTTCAAGCACATGAGGGTCCACATCTTGTCATTATAGATGATTTAATGCGTGAGTGTGACCATGGGATTGTACATATATTTACTAAGGGTAGCCATCATAGAAATATAAGTGTAATATTTATCACACAGAATATTTTTCATCAAAAAAAAGGAATGCGGGATATTTCGTTAAATTGTCATTATATTGTTTGTTTTAAAAATCCTAGAGACCAAGCTCAAATTAATTATCTCGCACGACAATTGTATCCAGGTAATACAAAATTTATTCAAAAAGCATATCAAGATGCAACTCGAATTGCACATGGTTATTTACTCTTTGATTTAAAACAAAATACTCCTGATGAGCAGCGAGTTCGAACAAATATCTTTCCAAACAGATTGTTTTAATTATGTTTATGTACCTGTAAAAAATAATAATTGTAATATGGTTTATATTCTAACAACTATTTATGCTTTAATAGCCGTAAAAAAATGATTAGTAAGGAAAATGCACATATGTTAAAACTTTTAGCAAAGTCAAAACCGAAAGCACGTAAGGCAATTTTAGAAAATGCAGATCCTGATTTAATTCGCTCCATTTGTGAATGTTCCTATAACGTATTACAGGGAAATGTTCCATTAAATAAAACAGAGATAAATAAGCTAAAAAAATATAGAAAGGAACTGAGATATTTGGTGAAAAAAGGTCCGTCATTAAAACAAAAGAAAAAACGAATAATTATACAAAAAGGTGGTTTTCTTACTGCTTTGCTTGCACCTATTATTGGAGGTATACTATCTAGTTTAATTAAATAATTATGCAAAACGCACAAAAACTTATTTTATTTGCACCAGAAAAATTACATCATTATCAAACGATATCTAATCTTGATGATGAAATGAAAGAAATTTTAAATAATAAAAGTTTAAATGCAGAAGAAAAATGGACAAAATATAGAGAAGTATTACAAAAATATTTAAATATAATTCAAAAACCGGCAGCAGTTACAACAACAGCAACAACTACTACGGAGGAAGAAGAACAAGAGGACGAGGAGGAGGAGGATGAAATAATATCTACTCTCCCTGAAATTTCTAAACGTAAAGGAAGACCTTTATTACGTAAATTGAAACAAAATCCAAATATTCAATGGGACGATAATGGAAATGTGAATATTAATAATAAATTAATTCCAGGTGCAAATATAGTGGATTTGATATCCGATTTTGTTAGATGTCGTAAGAAAAATATTTCAGTTGCCGGCTGGAAACCTTTTGCTACATTATTAGCAAAAGCCAATATACCTTTAGAGTACATTGGTAATCCACAACGAATAGATTATATTAGAAAACTAACAGAAGACGAAGAAGACGAAGAGGATCGTCCTCCACCCCGTAAACGCAAATGGTGTACTTATAAGCAATAATAATAATAATATTCTATTGTAATCTATTGATATTTTTAAGTATATAGAAAGAAAGATGAATGAGCCCTACCTCAATTATTACATACATCAAGCATTAGGTAATTATAACTTGTATAGAGGTACAGCATATCAAGAAGGTTATGGCATTGGTAGTTTTCTAGGAGGTTTATTTCGTACTGTATTTCCTTTATTAAAACAAGGTGCAAAAACTGTTGGTAAAGAATTGATACGTACAGGAATTAATGTAGCAGGAGATGTACTAGATAATAATAGACCTATTGAAGAGTCTTTGCATGATCGATGGCAAGAAGCTAAAACAAATTTAAAAAATAAAGCTCAAAATAAATTAAATCAAGTGTTGGAAGGATCTGGAAGAAGAAGAAAAAGAAAGAAAGTTCATTTTAGTGGTGCTGGTGTGAAACGGATAAAAAGATCCAAAGATATTTTTGATTGATTAATTATGGAGCAAAGTGATAGTTTTTATCTCACACTTCCTAGCAATAGTTCTATGGAATATTTTCCTCAAAATACTCTTGCTTGTTATACTACTAAATTATATCAACTTATTGTACTGGAGAAGGGAGTGTGGGAAACAGCTGTTGTTGAAGTGCATTATACAAGTTCATTTCAGAATGTTTCCAAATATACAAATAATATTTATTATCGTCTCATTAATACAAAAAACTGGAACATAACTCAAATCTTACCAGGCCACTATTATCATGTTGATGATATTCTATCTCAAATTAATCATAAAAGTGATATATTAAATTTACAATTAAAAGTCAAAGCATCAGTGAAACGAATTGAGGTTAATAGAGTAATAAAAGATCAAGAGAAGCATATAGAAGTACGTCTATCTCCTGAACTAGCCCGAATACTAGGCTTTGATCATATTCAACAAGAAGATATTGCACTTGTTCATCATGCTCGTTATCCACCTGATTTACAAAAAGCGCTACCTACACTTATGTATATTTACAGTGATATTGTAGAACCACAAATGGTGGGTGACACCGTAGCTCCGTTGTTACGTATTATAAATACACATATTACAGAGCATGGTATTAATAATGTACATATTTTTGATAATCCTCATTATGTCACTGTAAAACGTAAACAATTTGATCAAATTATTATTGATTTAAGAGATAGTACAGGTAATCCACTTCCTTTCCAATATGGCAGTGTATGTGTAAAATTACATTTTCGTAGACGTAATATGGTATTGTAAATTTTACCATGTGTGAATATTAATAGTAAGAGAAAAATGCAGTGTGAGTGTATGAAATCAGAATTAGATTTATTTGCTGGTTTACCCACTCAAACCAGTATTATAGGTAATAAAATAGTTCCATATAAACCTGTGGCTTCAATAGCTGATAATGCACCAATAGAATTTGTAGTCCCTGGTCATGGGGATGACTATATTGACTTACCGCACACAATGTTATATGTTAAAGGTAAAATTACTAAATCAGATGGTTCTAATTTAACTTCTGCCGATAAGAAAATCGGCCCTGTAAATGATTTTCTCAATGCAATGTTCAGTGAAGTGCAATTATATTTAAATAATCAAATTATTTCCTACTCTTCACATACATATCCATATCGATCGTATATTGAAAAACTACTAAATTATAATGCTGAAGCTAAAACAACGCATCTTCAAACATCAATGTGGTTTAAAGATACTGCAGGGCATATGGACAGTGTGGCCGATGCTAATGTAGGATTTAAACAAGGTTTTCTTCTCACTGCTTTAAGTCAGTCATTTGAACTATTGGGTTATATTCATGCTGATATTTTCAATCAGGAGAAATTTTTACTGAATGGTGTACAACTGCGCATTAAACTAATTCCAGCTAAACCTACATTTTGTCTAATGGGTGACGCAGATGCTGATGGAAAAGTTGTAATTACAGATGCAACATTGCTTGTGAAAAAGGTTGATGTATCACCAGCAGTTAAAATAGCACAAAATAAAGTATTACAAAATCCTAAATTTAGAATCAAATATCCTATACCAAAAGTGCAGGTGAAGACAGAAACTCTGCCACAAGGAATTATGGATAGTACACTTCCAGATCTGTTTTCAGGCATAGTGCCTAAACGTATTATTATTGGTTTTGTTACTAATACTGCTTTCAATGGTACTTATCAAACAAATCCATTCAATTTTCA
Source organism: Thermobia domestica (assembly GCF_964235325.1). Lineage (NCBI taxonomy): Eukaryota > Metazoa > Arthropoda > Insecta > Zygentoma > Lepismatidae > Thermobia > Thermobia domestica. The sequence continues at coordinate 75,077,041 of NC_137461.1, forward strand.
ACATTTTAGTATGTCATTTTTTACATTGTATGTTGATGGAAATCCAATGCCCTTCAAACCTTTACAACCAGATTTTGATAATAAGCTATATGTACAAGCATATTCTACGTTATTTACAGGTTCAGGTATTTATTATTCTAATCAAGGTAATAATATTTCACTCGCTGAATATCCTAATGGTTATACTCTACTGGTGTTTGATTTAACTCCTGATTCAAGCGCAAGTGCTGCATTTCATACTAGTCCGCAACGGCAAGGAAGTGTACGTTTAGAGGTTCATTTTAATGAAGCACTACCATCTCCTGTAACAGCAATTATTTATGGTGAATTCTCTTCAGAATTAGAAATTGATTTCCAGAGAAAAATATATATTAATTAAAGAAAATGTTAAATACAATTGAGCTTTATGAAGCATTACAACAAAATTTACCTAAAGATCATTTTATTGGTGTGTATGCTGCTGATGAGTTACCTTTGTTTATTCATACATTTCCAGCCGCCATAATTATAAACACTGATTCTAGTGATAAGCCTGGTGAACATTGGGTTGCTGTTTATATATCTAATATGTGTGTGGGAGAGTATTTCGATAGCTATGGTATACCTCCCTATATACAACATCATATAAGGTTTTTAAAACGAAACTGTCTGTATTATACATGGAATAATAGACGTATTCAAGGTGATTTATCTCAATTTTGTGGACATTACTGTTTTCTATATTTAGCATGTCGTGCATCTGGGTATTCGATGCAGGATTTTTTAAACAAATTCTCACTCACTACTATTGATGCTAATGATATTATGCTTTATTCATTTATGAGAATATGATGATGTTATTTTTTTAAACTCCGCCATTGCCGGTCCCAAGCCCTGGATGAGAAAGGAGGAGGGTTGGGGGTGTTCCTACCCCCGTAAAAGAAAATAATGTTGGGTTGGAAACGAGTACACTTCCATTCTCTGCTATGTTCAAATAAGGGTGGAATCCAAAACGAATACACCCCTATTCTCTGCTATGTTAAAATAAGGGTTGGAAAACGAGTTCACCCTTAAACAGTGCTCATAAAAGGGAACGAGTTCACCCTGCTATGTTACGTATTCTTATGTCATTTCTGTTATGTTAAAATAGGGGTTGAAAAATATGCTCATAAAAGAGAACGAGTTCACCCTTAGAAATGGAGGCCTGCTATGTTAAAATAAGCCATGCTCTTTTATTAGCTGTGCTATCTGCTATGTTAAAATAGGGGTTGGAAAAGGGAACGAGTTCACCCTTGAAATGTTACGTAGTCTTATGTATTATCTGATCTTCTGTGTGTTCGTAATTTCAGCTATGTGTTCGTAAGGGTTGGAGAATGAATACACCTCTTAAAATGGAGGTTGTAGTTTTATCTGCTCTTCTATCTGTTCGTAATTAACATACATAGGGGTTGGAATGAATACACCCTTGCTATGTTACGTATTCTTAAGTATTATCTGTTCATAGTCTCAGTGTACTTTCTGCTATGTTAAAATAATTGTCACACCCCTTCTATGTTTCATATTCTTATCTGTTATCTGTTCTGCTGTGTGTTACGTAGTGTTATGTGTTCGTAGGGGTTGAAAACGAGTACACCCCCTTAAAATGGAGGATGTTGTGTGTTACGTAGTCTCAGTGTAATTTCTGAAATAAACCATGTTCTTTTATTAGCTGTGCTATCTGCTATGTTAAAATAGGGGTTGAAAAAGGGAACGAGTTCACCCCTGAAAGAGTGTTCATAAAAGGGAACGAGTTGAATTTGCTCTTCTGTATGTTCGTTATGTTACGTAGTCTGATGTTCTGCTGTTTGTTCATAGGGGTTGGAAAATATGCTCATAAAAGGGAACGAGTACACCCCCTTAAAAATGGTCATAAAAGGGATTAAATTCACCCCTAAAATGGAGGTCGTAAAAGACCGTGGGTTCACGGTGCACGGTGGTCATTTTCCCAGTGGCTTGTGGGTTGTTAAACGCTGTTCCAGGTCTGGCCCAGATCGATCCATTTTCTACTACTTTCACCTCCTTATAGAGAGACATTAGAGACGAAAAAAGCCATGAAAGAAGAAATAGAGAGATTGCTTAAACAAAACATAATTTCTCCTTTTATACCTCCATATGCGTCTCCAGTCATTCTAGTCAATAAAGGAGATAATACGAAGAGGCTCGTGGTTTATTATCGAAAATTAAACATCAGATCTCCCGACTGCTACGCTCTGCCATTAATCAACGATTTAATAGATCTATTCACAAATGTTCCATTTGTAAGCTCCATGGACCTGACATCGTTTTTTTTCAAATCCCTTGAAGGGAAGAGGATAAATTGAAAACGGCATTCATCTGTAGCGCTGGTTTGTTTGCCTTTAATGTGGTCCCACAAGATCATTCTACTTCCCCAGTAGCATTTCAAAGAATAATCTATAAAGTGTTTGCCTGGTTATAATGCGGTATAATGGCATGTTACATGGATGATTTGATTGTATTTGGAAAATCCATAGATGAAAAGTTAGAGAGGCTTAGGAAAGTTTTCACACGCTTGCGGGAAGCTAATCTAAAATTAAATCCATCAAAGTCTCATTTCACATATTCCGAACTACTGATTTTAGGATTTGTCATAGGACGCGTCGGGGTTAGGACAGATCCAAAACGGATCGAGGCAATCACTAACTTTCCCGAACGAAAAACAATTCGTGATGTACGTAGCTTTGTTGGAATAGCTAGTTACAATCGAAGGTTTATTAAGAAATTTTCAGCTATGGCGAAGCCTTTAATAGATTTGCCTAAGTTTCATGTAACCTTTCACCTTTGTCTCATCTTTGTTTCATCTTTGTATTAGCCTGTATTAGCCATCTTTGATCCGGAAGCAGATGCTACCGAGTTGTACGTAGATGCATGTGAATACGGAATTGGTGCAGTACTAATGCAGATTAAGAAAAGAGAAAAGGACCGATTGCTTTTTATAGCAGAAAGATCTCAGAGTATGAAACCAAGTCTTTAACGATCCCAGAAAAAGAGACCGTGGCATTAGTACAAGCTGTGTTACATTTCCATGAATATCTAATAGGAGTGCCACACTTCACAGAGTTCACACACAGTTGTTGTCTTTGTTATTTGAGAAACACGAAAAATCTAAAAGGAAAATATCTTTGTTGGTTAATGAGGCTTCAATCTTACAACTTTTCAATTAAAGCAATAAAAGGCAACCCCTCTAACCGACAAAGTGATTGCATGTCCAGGTATCCCACGCAGACCTTAAGTGAAGAAGAAAACGCAAATCGAGAAGAAGGACTTTGCATAAATACTATGAAAATTGACGCGACTGATGTAATCGAGACACAGAAAGAAGACGAATATTTTGGTAGAATACGCGAGTTAGTAGTCTGATCTTACTAATAATGAGGGTCGTCCTTACGTATTAGTAGACGAGGTGTTATATCGTAAAGTGAATAATGAGTTAAAACAATGTGTTCCACAATGTATGGTTTCTGAAGTTTTATATGCTACCCATACATTTTCTTTAGTAGGTGGAGATCTTGGAGAGCGCAAAGTGTTTTCTCGTGTCAATGAGCGATTTTATTGGCCTCGGATAGGGACTGATATCAAAAATTATATGAGGACCTGCCGCGAATGCCAAGAACGAAGGACCCAACCACGAAACCATTAGGATTGCATATAACAAATTTCCAATAAAATATGGGTGCCAGTAATGTACTTTTAGTAATGAATCTTTGGAGGAGATGAGGGCTGTTAACTGTTCTGAACTTTTTGGGCATTATGTAAATTGTAGCATGTTCAAAATTTTATTGACGTTTCAACTTTAATTTAGTATTTCATTCACGTTAACTTCTTGCAATTGTAGCTTGTTCAAAATGTTATTGACTTTTTAACTTGTAGTATTTCATTCATGTTAACTTCTTGCAATTGTAGCATGTTCAAAACGTTATTGTCTTTTCAACTTTAATGTAGTATTTCATTCACGTTAACTTCTTGCAAATGTAGCATGTTAAAATGTTATTGACCTTTAACTTTCATATAGTACATCCTTAATGCTATATGCTGTGCCAAACTAAGAATTACTTGTTACCTTGAAGTTACTTATAGTTGATCATTTGTTTTCTTCATTTAGTTGTGTTATATGATGGAACAGTGACACTATCCTTGTTTGTTGTAAATGTTCTCTGTGTTATTCTCAAGAAAAGATGAAATGCGACTATGCTGACAACAGCCTCATAATTATGTGCATGAACTATAATATTCTTCATTGCAAAAAATTCTATTCGTATTCAATATTTTTTTACGAGGGCCACTTAAAAAATACCATATCATATAACACGACGTTTCTGAATCATTTCTGTATAATATAAAGTAACTATTTATTCAAAATATTTTCTTAAAATTTTTTAAAAATATTTTCTGAGACTGCATTTTTGGCATACGTGTGAAAAATGACCGCCACGGTAGAGAAATAGAAAGGTTTTAAAATAAAAAAAATATACATTATTTAACGTAATAATGTACATAGTCATAAACAATAATATTTTTAAACAATTATGTTACATAAATTTGGCTAAAAAAACGACAGTCGTAAAAAGTACGAATGCTTAGTATCTACGTGGCTCTCAAGAGGCTTAATAGTCTAGGGTTAATTAAAAAATTTATTCAGTATGAAATTTTCCTTAAGTAGAAGCTTTGCTTTGTTATAATTAAATATAAATTATATTAGCTGAGCAAAACTAGCTATATGTATTCATTAAAATTCAACACCTCTCATGAAGCCAAAAGTTAGTTGGCGAATCTGTAAAACGTGTTGAATTTTAATGAAAATATATAGTTTTGCTCAGCAAACAATTAGTTTATACATTAAATATGAAAGAAACTGGTTGCATAAAATAGTAATAAATAGATCAATATATTTAGAATATTTAATGCATAGTAAATATTTTACATTATACACGATTAATATAAAACAATGACTGAAATTAACAATAAAGCATAATAAAATATAATTTGGAAAAACAAGCATAATTACACAAAAAATTAAGCATAATGTCGGTTGCTCTAGTAATTACAAAATAAAGTCTTAACAAGAAAGTGCAAAGCTGTGTAATGATATATAGGGTGTAAGCAAACACCATACCATAAATTTCGCAAGCAATTCTGCAAAACAAAATATGAAAAGATATTCATATAAGCAAATTCCGAAAATTGCTTGCTTTCCGACTGAACGAAAATAAAGAAAAAATATTAAAGAGCTTTCATCAAAACGCAGTCAAGGTTTGGTTTGTTCTACAGAAGTTTGTTTGAGAATGCAATCCTATTCTTTCCAAAATTGTAATTTGTATCCAACAGGTTCAATGGCTGCACAAGGAATTCCGCTGTGCCTTAAGGACTCCTTAATAGTTGTTTTAAATAGAAGTGGTTCGAATTTAAATGGAATGAAGAAATAGATGTAATTCTTCAAGTTCGAATATTGAATTTGCATAATTTTGAAGTCTATAATAGTTTTTCATCTGTAAGGAACAAGACGTACAATGAAGCGCTCTTGTCTCAATAAATTAAAAGATTAAAAATGCAACCCAATACAACTTAGTTTCAGGGAGAAGCTCGAATGGCTATAGTGCTTCTACCTGGCACCCAATCTTATGTCTCAGAATAATTTGGTATTAACATCTTAGCCCATGACTGTCAGGCAGTATTAGATCTAGAATGTGAAAACTGGGGTTGGCAACCAGAACCGAGACTATCATGAGTTTATCATGAGTTTATTATAAGCTTTCGAAAATATATAAATATCTTAAATTAGTTTTTCATTCAAACGAGGGGTGAAAGGTTCCCCGGGCAGCGGACGCAGGCAACATCGTCTCTATCATATCAAAATTTTGTTCGATATTGATATACTCATGCCTTCTATAACTAATAAAAGCAGAACTCCAAGTCGTTGGGAATTTTGATATGCCCTGCAAGGATATTTCTCAATCTATAGGAAACGAAGACAGACGGTTAAGAAATGAAACTTCTACATTAAAATAAAACTAAAATGTAGTAAACATTTGTGTAATATATTTGTTAAGATTGATTTGAATTCAACGTCCCCTACAGTTTCATGTCTATGGAACATGTTGACCTATAGTTTAACGTGGGGTTCGAACCGTCGGTCGAGGGATGAAATAGGATCTGAAAAGGTTGGGGTACAGTAGGTAGCGGCATGACTCCACGCAGTTCCCCCTGCCTATCTTTGCTCATTGTGATTTTTCAGGAATTGGGTGACACAGTATATATTTTTTTTGAGGTGAGGGGACAGCGTCCTCCCGTGTTCCCCTCACTTTTATCCCTGCATATACCTTTATGTGTTGCAAATATTTTTAATGAAACTGCCTCCGTATCTTACTATGTGAAACTCTACATTGTTTGTTATATGTAAATTACAAATTCCATATATAATTCTTCTCTTCCTAGAAATTTTAAAATGTTCTTGAAATGTAGTACTTCAGTAAAAAATATATTGTTCAAAAACTTTCCTAAATTTCCAGAACAGAAGTTAATGTTGGATTTTATCTTATGCCTATTTGATTACTACGGGAGATTGGCGCTTAATATATTCACATAAACAGTGGATATATCATTTTATTCTATTCTCAATTACAACACGAAACGGTTTAGGCTTGATTGCAAATCCTTCTATAAACTCTGTTGATGGTGGAGGTTCATTTGGTGGAATGCGGAAGGTAAATTTCTGTAGCATCATTGTTGTAAAGAAAAAGAGGATCATTCTTGCTACCTTTTCTCCCAAACATCGTCTTCGACCTGAAAAGAAAATACAGAAATTGACTTTAAAACTCACACTATAATATTATAACTTGAAACGAATTCTTTATGAAATCTGAGAAGTACTCGTATACTTATATAACAAATCAATATCAAACGTAAACAAGGACACATGTGTTACTTCTTGAACACATTTTGATTATTTATAATTGCAGTAACACTAAGATTAATAATGTTGTTAACACTAAGATAAGAAATCCTGAGAGAATGGAGGGGATTCTTCAATTAATATTTTTGGAATAAAATTCCCCGTTAATGATAGGTTTATGTCTTTGTCTTCTAAGAAAAGAAATTATAAGTTTGTCTCAAGTCCTTTCAACAATCAGATCTCGAAAACCACTAGTGTTAGAAGCGTGCCGTTTTCTGTGGAAGATTCCAAATTTTTGTTGATTATCCAGTGCTAATTGAGTATTTAAAAAACATGGGCAGTATTTCTTTATTTTGAAATTTTGAAAAAAAGTAGAGCATCATTATATCCTCATTGTATAACTTATAGATTCCAACAGAACATAGCTATATACATGGTTTTTATACTTCCCGGGTGTTGGTTTCATGTCCATATGATAAAGCGAAGGATAACCGTTTCTCCAGTCTGAGATAAATCTTTATTGTTTGGAGTGTTTTGTCCGATGAACAAAATATATCACTGACATTATAATTAATTGTGTATGTAATGTATTTGCTTATTAGATACTGCTTGCAAGAAGAAAGAAAGCACTAATCATACATAAATGAGAAACTGAAACCTAATGTAGGCTCTCCCCTTTTTGATAGCCCTTGCCGATTTTCATCAAGACTCTTGTGTCTCTAAAGTGACATGGACAGATGTTGTGAGGAATGACAAGTTCCGTGCTTATATGTGAATAATGCACTGTTTAGAGAGCGCAGGTTCATCTAGTACAGTTCAAATGTATATCTTGCAATTTTTAATACATTACAATCGTTCTGAATTTCCTATATAGTTTTACATAATCTATATAAAAGTATGTTCTTCGCTTGCAATAACATTCAATTTATCTTTCATTCTAACTAACTAACTCTATGGCCTATGGAACCGGAGATTGGAAGCCGCATCACAGAAGTTTTCAATCGACTTCTATCCTTAGCCAACTGGTTCCAGTTTGTACTTTGTATTCCTATTACTACGAGGGCCAGCTTAATATTGTTATCTCCTCTCCTTCTAGACCTGCCTAATTGTTGTTTTCCGATAAGATTCCCAGTTTAAGAGTTCAAAAGTGTCTTACCCTTTTCCATTCTGGCTACATTACCTGCCCATTCAAGCCTCCTACACTTCATAACACTAATAATGTTTGGTAAACGGTACAACTTATGCAATTCTCTTTTCTTTTATTTGAATAAATTTTGTTTCTAAATCATGTATTGTACACTAAACATGTACACTTTTAGGTATCAGATTGATTTCTGTTAATAATCACGAAATATTCACAACTTCTAAGAATAATGCTAATACCAATACTAATAGTTTTCCTTATCTGATAAATTAATTGTGAAATTGTTTTTTCAAATTTCTGATTTAGTGCACAATTCTCAGATCTACTTGATTCTCCTGGTATACCATTAAATGTGGATCTACAGTCTATGAAATGCGGTTTGGAGATAAAACCATAACATACCCAGTAATAGTGTAAATCTGAATACCAACATAGATGGTTTCTATTCAACTACACGAAATTCTTATGCTTCATGCTCTAGCTACGGTTCATTATTAATTCATAGTTGCAATGTTAAGAATTTGAAATTTTTCTTTTCATTTAAATGTTCTTACAATTTCAATACATTGGCGTGTCTCCAGGTTGTAGTTTTGTACAAGTAAGCAAATTATATATCAATATTCTTTATGAAGAACAACCTGCTTGACACTATAGACAACTTTATATAGGAGTATTATTCACAATCCACAAGTAAACACTTGTAGGTCGGGATCGATACAAGACGAAAACACTCATCGGATTGAAGGATAAGGCTTCATCCGATATTTAAAGAGGCTCATCACAGCGAAATGGCTGAGATACAGTAAAATGTTTTCCTTCCCTAACCTTTGCGTCTCTGCGATATTTTCTATTATAAAACATGTATTTTATTTCATTCATCCCCAATTAATTACTCAAGCACTGTACTGCCCGGATCCCCACGTACTTTCTTTCTTCTCATGTGAAGTGCTGTCCCCACATTCATTTAGTAAGAACTGATAACTGAGACAACTAACTGTGGTTGTGACCCCACAGTACACTACAGAAAGTGTATAATGATAGTATAATTCCATAGTTTGTGTATGCGTTGTACACCTATCTACAACTCTTAATGATCTGTTTACCATAATATTTTCTGAATCACAGCGGGAAATAGACTAAATACCCTACCCTACTCAACTTTCAATGGTCTGTATAGCCACGTTAAGATAATTGTTTTTAACCTGCTTTTCTACAGAGCACTTAGGCAGATCAATATTTTTCAATTCTTGCAGCAGAATTAAGAAAACAGAATAACATTAGGGAATGAATTACATTTATTCTCTCTTTATAACTCTGAAAAATCTGTATAGCAATACGTCTTACTCATGTAATGCTAGAATATCTTACCTCCTCCATATGGAAAAATATGTTCTGTGTTAACAATTTGCCCATCTTTCAGAAATCTGTCTGGATTAAATTCATCTGGATTAACCCACGTTTCTTTGTCCCTATGGGCAGATAGTAAAGCGAGAAAGATAATTGTACCCTGAAATAGGAGATATCTTTTAAAAAAAGCAATTTGTGTAATGGAATGAATTTCAAAACACAAAAAAATTATTTAGAATAAAATAGAACAAAAAAAACTACAGCGATATTTCGTGTGGGAATAAGTGTAGAATCACCCTATAATAAAGTATCCGTTGCTCCTAGGTTCTGTGTCTGATATGTAAAGTCTAAGAACATGGCTAATGCAAATTCATTTCCACATTTTCTAGTATCATTATTGGGCACTCTGAAATGTTTTTTTCTTCGATTTGACTATTCCTGTTACACCGAAGGAATGTAACGAAATCCCAGTGACGGTACATTCTTTTCAGTGGGATCAATTAAGACTTATCTTGTTAATATTTTGGTATAATTAAAGTTTGCACTTAACAAACTTTATATTCTGAGACGTACAAGCAACCAAGTGAATATATCACAGTTATTTTTGTTATTGCATGGCAATTTACAATGTTTCACAGAGTACTATTCCGTTAATTGAACTTTACATAAGTTGCCGGAATCTATCAATCCTTCCACTTGAACGTTGGTATGGGTTAAAATTTGAGAAAACATGCGGTAACTTGAAGTGAATAAAATAAAGCAACCTTAAACGGTTATAGATAAACTCTTTCCAAGTAACACTTTGAAGTAAATCAAGAAAGCATCGATTCCCAAACCAGTTTGAGAGGGATAATCTTCACAATTCTAATGTTACGTTATAACTTCAGACTTTACTAAAAAGTGTTACTGGGATAAGTATATTGAATTGGTGGTATTATGTGATAACGCCTTTAAAATATTACAGGTTTTAAATTTTTTAAAAAAATATAGAACATCATGTATTTGTAAGTTATAAATAAGCATCAGTGGCAGATTTAGATGGTAAAAGCTCAGGAAGACAGCCAGCACGCTGCCTATGGTAGATGTATAATGAGTTAATAGAAAAACTTATTTTTTTAACAAAGAAAATAATATCTTCAGTCACTCATAAATCGGGGACGCCTAGCTGCCCGGCCACAGGCTTGGTCTGCCGCTGTTGTGCATGAGGGTTCACAGTTGAGAAAGAAAAGGTAGTTCTTATTTGTAGCTGATCTCGGACGAAAGCGATATCGTGACAAAGGACGCTTGCTTAGCGCTCAAACACATTGGAACCTGTCTATGTTGGCCACCATAGCTTCCGTTGGAAAGTGGCCTATTTAGACAGGTGGCTAACTAACAGAAAATAAGTGTGATTGGTAGTAGTAGGGGCCCCTCTATATTCAGCCGAGTCAGCAAAAATTTTGGTGACGTCATAGGTCAAAGGTCAATGACCTTTGACTGCGATGAATGACTCAGGTTACCTAGGCCTCTGAGTCCTAGTATTATACGAAAATCGCTATAAAATCTTAATTTATCCAGAACTACAGCTCTAACCTAGCAAGAACTCTAGAACTCTTTGAGTGCTACTCAGAATTCTAAAAATATATACATTTTAAGATTTTTGGTATTCCGTGAATTTAGCAGCGAAACTTTAAAATCGCTATAAAATCTTTATTTACCCAGAACTATTGTTCTAACCTAGCAAGAACTCTAGAACTCTTTGAATGCTACTCAGAACTCTAAAAAATATATACATTTTAAGATTTTTGGTGTTGCGTGAAGTTAGCACCGAAACTTTAATATCGCTATAAAATCTTTATTTACCCAGAACTATTGGTGTAACCTAGCAAGAACTCTAGAACTCTTTGAGTGCTACTCAGAACTCTAAAAGAATATCGATTTATTAAACGTTTGGTCGCTAACTTCACGGGGGTCAACGAAAGAGGTGTTAAAAAATGTAGCAGTAGGGAAGAAAGAAGAATTTTAGATATTGTTAAGAGAAGGAAGAGGGACTGGTTAGGATATTGGCTGAGGAGGAACTGTATTATGAGGGACGTGCTGGAGGGTATTGTGGAAGGAAAGAGAGGGTGGGAAAGAAGGAGACTAGTTGAAGGAAGGTATTAAAACAGAAAATTGCTACATCAATACGAAGAGACTACCTCAGGACCACCGAACGTCGAAGCTTCTCAGTTGCAGCAAGTAACCTGCCAAGAATGGCAGAATATCTATTACGTAAATGATTATATATTTAGCAATATTGAGTAAAAAGAGAGAGAGAAACTTGAAATAATAATTATTATAATCAAACCTCTTAAGATTTTAGAATAAATTGAGTGAAAACTGAAAACGATTCAACTGTCTATGTCTTTTGTGAAAATTCAATCTATATAAATACGTTTGACCTGTATTGGAAATACAAAATAACGGCATCAAACTCCAAGTTATTTGAAGTCTCACTTCTGAATATGGATTACTAGCATCAAGTACCCACTTCGTTGGGTTAAACCTAAAAAAGTAATAATAATATATTTCGTTAGTCAGTTAGTTTTTACTATTAGTAAAGCTCTCTCCGATATCGGTCATTTTCGATTATTTGTATATTTCCCTTCCCTCCCCAAGTTGCGGGGCTGAATTTGAATTTAAACGGCATCAGAAGTGTCACTGTTCGTTTCAGAGACCCCCAAAACTAAGGATTCGGCAATAATATTGGTCATTTTCAATAAACTTATATAACACCCTTCACCCCCATGTTGCGAGGTACGGCATCATAAGTGTAATTGCCCATCTTAATGACCTCGAAAACCATGAGTTCGACATTGATAATAGTAATTTTTGATAATTTTATATATCTAGTTATTCCCCCAAGGAATTGGCATTTAAACGTGATCGGAAGTAGCACTGTTCACCTTAGCGACGTCGAAAACTATAGATTCCACAATAATATTTGCTCATTTTTGCTCATTATTGTGTATGAGGCTGAATTTGGTCGCAAACTCAGCGAACTGGAAAACTATGGATTCGACAATATTATTTGTCATTTTCGATGGCTTTTATATATCTTCTCTTCCCTCCGCCAAGCTACCGGGCTGAACTTGGATTTAAATAGCATAGGAAGAGTCACTGTTTTTCTCAGCGACCCCTAAAACTATAGACTCGATTTTAATATCGGCCATTTTTGATCATTTTTAAATATATTTCATTCTCCTTCTCCTAAAGTGCATCGCCAAAGTGATATGACAGAAACCACCTCAGGTCTGATCCTCATCTATGTTGAAAATGAAATCGAGTTCGGTCGGGTGGTTCAAGAGTTATTAAATTTTATTTATTTTTGTACATTTTCCATCCCCACCTCCTACCCTAAGTTTTAGGTCAAAATGATTTGATAAAAAACACCCCAAGTCAGAACTTCATCTATGTTGAAAATTTGATTGAGATCGATTGGCTGGTTCAAGAGTGATGAGGTCACAAAGACAGCACGTATATTTCTTTTTTAACATATATATTTAAAGGGAGGGATCTATATATTTATTTTTATTTATATCAATTTTTGTACATTTCCCTCTTCTCCTCCAACCCTACATTGCTCCTCAAAGTGAAATAACGTAAACACACTCCCAGGCCCAAAACTCATCTATGTTATAAATTTGAATGAGATCGATCGGCTGTTTCAAGAGATTAGGGTCACAAAAATAGCCACTTTCAATTTTATAATATAAATTTATTGTTGTTGCGTAATGTAATATCGTTCAACCTCGAAGTGTCGTATATCCAATGACGCTAAAAGTTATATTAATAAACAATTATTCAACGTATAAGCATTCGGCCATTTAACAAAACTTGCGGTCACATGTACTAAGTTTTTCTCAATGTCATGAAAATGTTATTTCGATATTAGTTTTAAGAGTACAGATTGAAAATTTCCAACGGATGCTTGAATCTCGGAGCCAAGGCCATACCCATGTAGTCGGCACCTATGATATACGGTATTACCGATGTTCAATACTACATTTCTCTTTAGTTTTGGAAGAAGAACACCACTAATATGCTTTGAAATGAAATGAAGTATCTAGTTTATCGTCCCACGTTTAGGCATCAAGGCTAAGGGAGCAGTGATGATGTGAAATGACTGAAATAGTGGAATGGAGAAAGTAGGAGGAAACGAAAAAATACCGAGAAAACCCACGCACACAGTGTTTGTCCACCAGAAAAGCTCACATGGTGCGAGATGATAACTGTGTGGCTTGTAAATGAGTAATATCTACAGAAAACGCAAACAACCAATTCAGAAAACGACATACTGTTGCTATAAGCTACAGGGGCAGACTCACACGGATTGCATAAACTACTGGAAACACATTCAGTCCTTCAGCATTGTTACTGAAGCCAAAAAAAAATCTCCTTCTTTTTCACAGTATATAAAGAAATCAAGTAGTGCCGGTACTTGTGCAAGATTCTTGCGCAAGAGTCATGGTCTTGATCTTGTTCTTGCAGGTATCGTCTTGATCTTGGTCTTGGTCTTGGTCTTGGTCTTGGTCTTGCATCGGGATCCCTGTTCTTGGTCTTGGATGCAAGACTCTTGCAAAAGCTGCAAAACCAAGACCAATGTTCCTGTCAAATTGACCAAAACGTGTCTCTAACGGAGTAGCAGGTTCAAAATGTATTCTAAAATTAGAGAAACGCAGTAGACCCTTATTTTGTTACATATAAAGAATGAGCCAGAAAAAACTTGGCCAGTAACTTTGACCAAAAAGTAGGTAAAGAAATGAAAAGAAGAAAGGTCGACGTATGGCAAGATAGCCCCCCCACTTTAGAAAATTGAAACAATGACTAGGTCATTCGTTTGTACAACGTTTGTACCGTTTGTACCGAAAATATTTTCGTTTGTACCATTTTCCTTATAGGGTTACTTGAGAAGTCGACTGGGGGGGCTATTTTGGCGCCAAGATAGCCCCCCCGTATCACAGCACAAAAAATTGGAATACACCATTCGAAAGCAAATCGTTTGTACCGTTTGTACCGAAAAAAGTTTTCTTTGTACCCCGATAGTTTTCGAAAAACAGGGGATGACATTTGGGGGGGCTATCTTGGCGCCAAGATAGCCCTCCCGTATCACAGCACAAAAAATTGGAATACACCATTCGAAAGCAAATCGTATGTACCGTTTGTACCGAAAAAAGTTTTGTTTGTACCCTGATAGTTTTCGAGAAAGAGGGGATGACATTTGGGGCGGGGGGCTATTTTGGCGCCAAGATAGCCCCCCCGTATCACAGCACAAAAAATTGAAATACACCATTCGAAAGCAAATAGTTTGTACAGTTTGTACCGAAAAAAGTTTTGTTTGTACCCCGATAGTTTTCGAAAAACAGGGATTGATATTTGGGGAGCTATCTTGGCGCCAAGATAGCCCCCCCGTATCACAGCACAAAAAATTGGAATACACAATTTGAAAGCAAATCGTTTGTACCGTTTGTACCGAAAAAGTTTTGTTTGTACCCTGATTGTTTTCGAGAAAAAGGGGATGATATTTGGGGCGGGGGGCTATCTTGGCGCCAAGATAGCCCCCCCGTATCACAGCACAAAAAATTGGAATACACAATTTGAAAGCAAACCGTTTGTACCGTTTGTACCGAACAATTTTTGTTTGTACCCTGATAGTTTTCGAGAAAGAGGGGATGATATTTCGGGCGGGGGGCTATCTTGGCTCCAAGATAGCCCCCCCGTATCACAGCACAAAAAATTGGAATACACCATTCGAAAGCAAATCGTTTGTACCGTGTGTACCGAAAAAAGTATTGTTTGTACCCTGATAATTTTCAAGAAAGAGTGGATGGCGTTTGGGAGGCTATCTTGTACGCAAGATAGGCCCCCTAATATGTACTTTTTCCGTGCCCATTAATAAGTATTATGTGTCTATTCATGTGAATTTATGTGAATTTAGATCTCTTGATGTACATATCCAAATGAAAAGAAGGACTTGGGTATAACGCAACGTTAAAACTGAATCGGCGAGTGGGAAAACAGTGTGAGTTCAAAATAAGCCATTTTGAGTTAAAGGCGAAAATTAAACTAAAGATGTAGAACTACAGGTTGTAATGAAGAGCAGTACAATTTGGAAGACCTCGCACTTATAACAGAACGCTATAATGTCGACTGTACATTTGTGACATTAACAAACTAAAGTTCTTTTTTCAAACATCTCAAAATGCGTTTTGTGCACTAGTAGTGTTTTTCCACTCAACGATTCAATTAAATTTAATCTATTTGTGCTCTTTTTCGTAAATAAATACCGTAAAAAGCATAACGAAGTGTGTACAAATTCAGAAAGAAACTGGATTTACAGAAATAATCTTAAACAAAGAAAACTAAAAGATGAAATGTTTGCTCACCTAAACTGCGTCCTTCCACGTTTCAGCTTTACACCAACTGAAAAAATTAGCTGTTTATATCTGTCACATTAACGGCTCGAGAAGTTTGCCGCTTTCGTAGACAATAGAGGAAAGCAAATAGGCCATTGCTGAATAATACGTATTTACTTAAGGAAAAGGACAAAAATAGAGAAAATTTAATTGAATCGGTGAGTGGAAAACTACTATAGTCCACAAAACGCATTTTGAGATATTTGTAAAAATAACTTTCGTTAGTTAATGCACAAATGTACAGTCGACATTATAGCATTCTGTTATAACGTGCAAGGTCTTGCAAATTGCACTGCTCTTCATTACAACTTGTAGTACTACATCTTTAGTGTTATTTTCGCCTTTACTTCAAAATAGTTTATTTTGGACTCACACTGTTTTCCCACTCGCCGATTCAATTTTAACGTTGAGTTATTACTGAAAAATTCATTTTTTATTTTGATATGCAGAACCAGAATTCTAAATACACATTAATTCACATGGATAAACATATGATACTTATTAATGGACATGGAAAAAGTACACATTAGGGGGCCTATCTTGCATACAAGATAGCCCCCAAATTTCATCCCCTGTTTCTCAAGAACTATCAGGGTACAAACAAAACTTTTTTCAGTACAAACGGTACAAACGATTTGCTTTCGAATGGTGTATTCGAATTTTTTGTGCTGTGATACGGGGGGGCTATCTTGACGCCAAGATAGCCCCCCAAATGTCATTCCCTGTTTCTCGAAAACTATCAGGGTACAAACAAAACTTATTTCGGTACAAACGGTACAAACGATTTGCTTTCGAATGGTGTATTTCAATTTTTTGTGCTGTGATACGGGGGGGGGGCTATCTTGGCGCCAAGATACCCCCCCCCAAATGTCATCCCCTGTTTCTCGAAAACTATCAGGGTACAAACAAAACTTTTTTCGGTACAAACGGTACAAACGATTTGCTTTCGAATGGTGTATTCCAATTTTTTGTGCTGTGATACGGGGGGCTATCTTGGCGCCAAGATAGCGCCCCCAGTCGACCTCTCAAGTAACCCTATAAGGAAAATGGTACAAACGAAAATATTTTCGGTACAAACGGTACAAACGTAGTACAAACGAATGACCTAGTCTTTGTTTCAATTTTCTAAAGTGGGGGGGCTATCTTGCCATACATAAAGGTCGTTTTAATATTTTAGTTGACTATAAAGTAAAAAAAAAAAATAAAAAAATAAACACACAAAAGATATCATAAAGAACTAATTGTGGAAAAATGCTTGTACATTACTTTTAATCCGCTTCATAAGAGTTCACACATCTTCTGTTATTTGATTTTCAGCTGCAGTCCACTTGCGACGAAAAGTTTTCAAGTGAGCCGCCTTCCCTTTTGATGTTTTCAATGTTCTTTTATTATGGGCCCAATATTTTTCAATTGGCCTAAGTTCAGGGCAATTTGGTGGATTTGCCTCTCTTCGAACTGCGACGATACCCTTTTCTTTATAACAATCAGTGGATGCTTTAGAGTAGTGAGAGGTAGCAAGATCTGGCCAAAAGAAAACAGAGTTACTGTGTGACATTACAAATGGATACAAGCGTGTTTGTAAACACTCATTCGTTTAAATTCCGCCTTTAATTGTCTCTGTTGTGATGAACGCCTTGCTTTTTTTTACCGCATGAACAAATAGCTTGCAAAATCAAATATGTTTTGGGATATTTGGATGCCTTCCGTTGTTTAAATTTATCCTGCACATCTTCCCTCTTCAGTTCTACGTAGTACACCTTTCCGGGAATTTGACTGAAATCAGCGACACAATAGGTTTCGTCGTCCATAATGCAACATTCATATTGAGTAAGGTACTGATCATCCTTAAGGTAAGTTTTCTTGCTCTGGATTTTTCCGTCAGTTGTTGCTTTTCGTCTCGGTTAGGTACCTTTTGCACTTTGAAAGATCGTAAACCTTTCCTTGCTTTAATTCTTTGCACTGTAGATTGGGACGCTTTGACCACACCAGGAACTGCTATTTCAGATTCTGACGCAGCAATGCAGTAACCATTTTCTCCAGCTTCGGTTGGCTAATCCTCGGTTTTCTACCTGAGCCAGGTTTTATTTCAACAATTAAATCTTGTGTGTACTTTTTAATTACATTTTCCACTGTAGACCAAGGGTACTTTATGAGTTTGCTTAATTTATTAAGGACATACCTGGATTTTCAAGGTGTTTGCTCACAATTAGTTTTCGTTTTTCTGACTCATCGACCTTTACCACACCACGCGCACTTCATAACTGACAATTTATTCGTGAGTAAGATCGGGAGTCTGTCCTTGCTTATGCACAGTGCTGCCAATGTTCATCTTATATACTAGAAAATATGGCGGAATGAAAGCGGCCAAGTTTTTTCTGACTCATTCTTTATTACCAAGTTGACGTGACATAATGTTCTCGGAAATTAGTATATACTCCTTAAGTAAGATGAGGGGACAATTTCTATTACATAATGTATGTATGTTTGTCCCCTAAGCGAATTTACAGAGCAATGAACTTGGTGTCTTCATTGAGCTGGGCTTTTATCATGTATCTGATTAAAATACCTCTTATAAGGTATAACGCATGCGTTACGAAAACGGAGAAACTTAAAACAGCAGGAAAATAGTATAACGATAATTGGCTATTGAAGATAATTATCAGTGGCGTATTTAGGGGGCGGGTCTTCAAGCTTAAGCCTCCCGAAATATTACTTACTCCAGTAAAGTATATGAAACATCTTGCAGAATTTTCACATTTTCAGGCAAAGCAACCCCTCCCCGAAAATTAGCATAGCCCCTCCCCGAAACAAAATCGTAAACATGCCACTGATAATTATATAATATTAATTTTCTGTAAACTGGGCGTCATTACAGACTTCGCTTGAGGGGAAGGCAAGACCACCGCTAACTTTCACGTTTTGTACTAATATATTAGTTGCTAATCGATTAAACTATACGTAAACCTCAAACTCCGGAGGGGGGGGGCAAATGCGCTCTCTTGTCCCCTCTAAATGACGCTCCTGTCTGTAAATACTAAGAAATCAATTGGTATTAATCTTGATTTGTTTGAATTTATTCTTTAAAAAAGAAGTAAAGGAAGACTAAGAAAGAAATAAAAAGAGTTAAATAAAAACTTGTTTGTATTGAAAGTAGGTTGAGAATTCTTTTGCTTCCGGCTGTTACATCAAGGTCGCGCGCGCTTCTGCTTTCTTCCCCTTCCCGCGCCGTAGGCTTATTGGTACGTGCTGCACCGAGGCTCCGTGACTTTTTACGTGTGTGCAGAGGTGGAAGGGTCAGCTGTCTTAAGGAAGTGTTCGCTCACACAGCGATTGCGGTCTTCGTTTCGATGGAATAATTGCAAATTGGATCACGTCGTTCGAGTTTAATTTATTTATTGCTTAATTTGTGAATGTCCTTAATCCTAATGAAAAAAGTGACAATAAACAAGGAAGTGAGGAATATGCAGTTACATGTGGTGATAACGTTTCTGAAAGATTGAAACTTGTACATAACTTGTTTGCTTGCACGCTTTACCTAATAAATTTTGAAACTGAAGAGATACATTTTGAGTGCTTGGTGTTGCACTTATTGGCTAAATTTGGCTAAATGTGTGGTTGCTTTAGGATTAGAATTGAATTTTTTTTCTTGCTTGGTTATGTCAATTCGAAGAGTTCTGCAAGTGAGTTTCTTGATGAAATTTAGTGTCCCTTTGGACCAAGTAGTTATCTCTCTCCGTCTTTTCTTTAATGCTAATAACTCACACAAATCTAGTGTTTATTCTTGCTTTAACCGACACAAGACGTGATTGCAACCCAGAGTGGAGTAAAAATTGGAAGTTAAAGTAGGCTGAAAAATTAGGGGTTAGTTCTTTTTAAATTTTTAGTAGTGTGTCCTTTGTGCGTGTTATTGAGTGCTTGTGTGGTTCTGACTCCAATTGCTTTTCAAAGGTTGGAATAGGAATATTCAGCAGGATTACGTCTCTGGTTTAAACTCGATTGATAACCAAGTTATAAGAAGATTGCGGGATTTGAACCCAATGCCTTTAATAGAAAATGAATTAAATTGAATTTTCTTACCGGATTGGTTTGTTATATGAAACCTATTTGTTTTCCTCAGAACTTAAATTCAATAGTGTTTTTGTTACAACGTACTAAATTGTGGTTCCCAACCGTTAGCACGCGGATTGTACATTGTAACAGTAGTAAGATAAGAAAACCTTATAAGATTTGGAGAAATTGTTATTATTCTTGAAAGTTTGTTTTAGACATATGTCTTGGACTAAAGCGGAAAACACGTGGTTCTCAAGCCTTAACCCGCATTTGGTATTGTTTAGATTTGATGAAGTTACGAAACCTTCAAAATCCCTGAACTAGGCCTAATGATATTATCTCTTGAAATTGTCAAATTAGTAGTCTTGGACAATTTTATATGGAAGACTTGCTGTTCTATGCTTTAGACCGCGGTCTTTTTGTATAGTTCATTTAATATTTCAAGATTTTCAGGTATTACGAGGTTATTTAGCTAGATTAGTATGGATTTAATAGTTTTTCCCAGATTAGAGATTTTGTTATGGTTTACTTGCTATTCGGATTTGAGTTAAATTGGAAAATTTAAATGAAACTTAAAAGTAGGATTTTCCATTTATTCATTGACTGATAAAGCCAAAACATTGTTCTTAAAGGGAATTCTGACCACTTTAGCTATTAAATTGAATAAGTGCAATTTGTGTGTGCATAACTTGCTGAGATCCATGGAAGGATTATATTGTATATTAATTGCTTTAATTTAGGGAATAATGCACTTGATGTTTACTACGTTTTGACGAGCTTGATTGAATTAATCTATGAATATTGAAGAATTGCAACGATTAATTGAATATTGTGCAGTCGCCCCTTGTCGGTCTGAGAGCTCAGATAGTGTGCTTATAAGTAACGTAATTGGGGATGTCAGAACCGACAAGTTGCGCCCAGGATTTTACATACCTTGAACTTGACAGAACGTAAGGCACGGGATCAGTCCTGGGTTGCATTTACATAAAATCAAACGTATGTAAAAAGAAACAGATTGTGATGTCGATGGGGTTGAAAGGGGTGAGAAGGGAGCAACTTTTAGGACAGATTAACCTACTTGCACTTACTTGTAGATTTGGATGTTGCCTTCTTGACGATTCTTCCAGTGGGCTGACGTCCGTCCATCTCTCTTTCTGGGTGGCTGGTCGTCCAAGTAGTCGAAGGTTAAGAGTTAGCGAAACCCGGACAAGGAAACCAACTTTACGAAGATCGCAAGTTCAGTAAGAGTCAAAACTACTCTTTAGTAAACAATTCATCGTCGTTAACAGCTATGTAACGTTAGCTAATACAAATGTGCTCTTTAGGACAGAGCAAGGCTAAATTTGTCGTAAACTTGAAAATGAAGCTCGCGGTTTACATCTTAACTCGTTTCTAATTCCATATCGACTGCCTCTTCCAAAAGTCTCTCAATCCTTTTTGTTTAACGTCCCTTCCGGGTTCATGAAAAAGTGCGTGCTCGTAGATTAACCAAGGTAAGTTGATGGTAGGAATGTGTACGGGGAAGCAATCTGTTGTTTTTATTAATTGAGAAATTACAAGTGTAAGAAGGAAATAACAGACAGAAATAAGACTTCCTAGTAGGGAAGGCAAATTAACTTAGAAAAAAGAAGTTGAAAAGTAATTTAACATTAAATGAATGATTATCCTTTTCACTGTAATGATTTTTAAAATAAAATGTCCCATAGTTCAAAATAAAATATTTTCTTATGTGTCTAAATACTCATATCTTCACAATATAGTTATTATGGAATTTGTTGCTGTGTTCATTGAAAAAAATCTTTGTAAATTTTGTAATAAAGATTTTTGTTGGAAAATTCGTGTTGTTATTTGTTATTTATTACTGGTGTTATTTATATTTGTCTAGTTGTTTATTTTGTGCTTCGACAGCCAAACCCTTCCTCAAAAACTCCTTCTGAGACTAAATTGAAATTTTTATTTTTTAAAAATATTTTTATGTCTAATTTAGCTACGGATCCGATTACAAATATGTTACGAGCAGCTGAAATATTTTAAGAATAGGGTATGCAAACTCCTGTGTAAAGGACCTACAATTTTTTATACTTGCCCGAGAAAGGTCTCAACTTCATCTGTTAATTTATGACTTAAAGAAAACAACGAAAACCTTATAAGTAATATAATCAGTACGCTGAAATTTGTTTCTCGTCTTTTTCAAGTTTAAGTGTAATATTTTTGCTCTCACGAAACAAATATATTTAAACGATATTTATCTATTCATCGTTCGAAGAAATTTTGGATACCTCAACTAGTTACACTTTCGGAATATATTCTTGCTAATATTCATCTACGCGAAGAAATAAGAGCTACGGGGGAGCGTACTAAACGTGCTTGCTACACTTTCTTATCTTAAGTCGCGCTATGTTGCAGTTGAGAACTGACAGAAATTTTCAAATGTGAATAAAATTAATAGTCGTTTCCGGAAAACTCTGTCCAAAGAAAACTCACCTCTAAAAGTGAACTACCCTGTGTGATTTCTTTAATGAGTAGTATTGTACGCAATATCATGGTCAGTGTTATTAGACAAATCTTTATTTGTAAAATATGAACAAACTCGCATGAGTCGCTTGACAAGTAATACTATAAAGAAACTCGTCGCAGAAGGAGACTATATCTTGTGCAGTTTTCTTTTCATAAGTGAATTGTCCTGTATTGTATGTTTGAACGAGTAAATTAATATATATATATATATATATATATATATATATATATATATATATATATATATATATATATATATATATATATATATTGAAATGTGAAAGAAATCGACTTCGTTATTTCTGAGAAAATCCCTCAGAAAAGACTCATCCTAAGATGTACCTTATGTTGAGTAAGAGTAAGAGTAAGGCACCCTATGTTGAATTTTCAGGACAAATAAGTTATGCCAATTTGTCAAGTTATTAATGTAATATTTATTTATGAAATATGAAAATAAATCTTCTAATTGTTTCTGGCGAACATTATCCGAAAGAAAAATTTACCCGAAAAAAACTACCCTTATAAGAAGTCATTTTCCATGAAAAACATGTTTTGTACCACAGTTGATGGTTGTTAATGCCATAAGAACCAAAGTCGTTAGTCATAAGTAGACTTCGGATCGATATGCACTAAAAAACGGCAAAATATGCATGCAAATATGCGCTAAAAATCACGAAAATATGCACTGAAAATATGCAAATATGCACTAAAAATTGTAAATATGCACCAATCAAAAGCTAAAGTTAAATGAGAATTTTTTTTTAATCTTTAGAGAAAAAGGCTGTATTACTTAAACTACATATATTTGTGTATAACAATGATGCATTCATGCTACAATATACAACTATGTAGTTTTCGGTGTTTTCTTGCTAAAACTTTCATTTATTTGTAAAAAAAAACTGTACATGGAAAATGTTCCTTCCGTGTCACGAGTCGTTAAGGGACAGTATTTCAAAGAAACAATGTTACTTCCCGATAAATCTGAAATCTGTGCGTCGTTGTTCCCAGGAAGACTTTATTTATTAGACAAGAATTTTATGCCAGAATTTTTCGCGTTTATTGAATGTGCGTTTCGAAGAAATGCTTCTCCGATTGGTCTTGAGGGCGTCTGCTTCGTTATTGAATCAAACAGCTCAAATGCACTGCAAAGTCCTAATCATCGCTCTTCTAATCTCGTTATGAACTGAAATGAGTATTGATAAACGCAAGGTCGCTTTTAATGTTTTCAGCTCCGCAAGCGTCCAAGGCTTCTTAAATAAATTTTGTTTCTTTGGGTTCAAACAGTTCACAGTCAGTATGTGAAATTAAAATAAATCTACTTTATATATATATATATATATATATATATATATATATATATATATATATATATATATATATATATATATACAGACAGGCGGGGCCCCCTTGACGCTCAGGTATAAACTGGATAAAATGTATTTCAATCCTTCTTAACACTGGATAAAGCCGCAAAATATGATTTAGCCCCTCCCTTGATCATATCCTGGATCCGTCATTGTTTTACAAATAATGCGCCAAGTATCTGTGAATAAAGAATAAATATACTAAGAGAAGTAAATAAACATTTCTGGCATAAGCACATAATAAAACCTGCCTAGCAAAATTGAACAGGACTCGCAAATATTTCCGATAAAGTTTTCAAAGTTAACCAAGATAGCTCTATGCTTAGAAAAATAAATAAGGTACATACATATAATGGACATAGTGAGATAAAATAAAATGTTGTATATAGGCCTAACGTATTCAATTATATTATTTATTTATGCTACGAATTAATACACATAAAACTTACAGTAAACAAAAAAGGCCTACATACGGTTTCAAAGACCAAGGCAAGAAGTAGATGCTATGCCAGGTTGTCTGTCGGTCATGAAAATCACGAAAGTCAAGAAATTTAGCTTTTGGGTCACGATTTTTTTTTAATCTGTACAAATATACGTACAGACTGGAAAATTTTGTTCTAAAAAACATCAAAATTCACAACCAAAGATGTCTATGGTCGGCTTTAGACGCTACAAAATCGTTACCAAATGGCACACATGAAAATTCGGCCCAATTCGCATCCAACTTCGCTCTTGAGAATGTTCCGAAATGTTATGGTTTGATAAAAAAAATGTACCATTCAAATAAACGAGGGGGGCCATTTAAATTTTCGGCCACTTCGATCACCTGTAGTGCGACATTTTCAAATTGGAATTTTAATTAGCTCAGAATTTTGCCGAATTTCCTTACATTTTTGTACCATAAAAAACTGTACCATTCAATTTTTTTTAAAAAAGGACCATTTCAAAACTTTGGCCACTTCAATCACCAGTAGTGTGACATCTTTAAATTCGAATTCTAACTAGTTTAGAATTTTCCCTATTTTTTGTAGATTTTTGTACCATCAAGATAGCTGAAATTCGAATTTGAAAATGTCTCACTACATATAATTTCAGTGGCCAAATTTTAAATGACCGTCCCTGGTTTATTTCAATGGTACAGAATATATTCTTGGTGGTACTAAAATGTTTAAAAATTCGACACAATTCTGAGCTAATTAAAATTCGAATTTTAAGATGTTGCACTACAGGTGATTGAAGTGGCCGAAATTTTGAAATAGTCCTCCCTCGTTTATTTGAATGGTACAATTTTTTTCTTGGGTGGACAAAAAAGGACAAAAAAAATGAACAAAATTCTGAGGTAGTTAAAATTCAAGTTTTAAGACGCCGCACTACAGGTGATAGATGAGGACAAATTTTGAAATGGCCCTCCCTCGTTTATTTGAATGGTACAAATTTCATTCTTGGGTGGACAAAAATTGGACAACATTCTGAGCTAGTTAAAATTCGAATTTGAAGGTGTCGCACTACAACTAAATAGACCCAGATTTTTCTTTTGGCATTCTTATAATGCCACAAGACCCCACAATTTCAAATACACACACAACAGTAACAACTTTAACTTCTGAGATGGATGACTTGGAAATTTTGTTGTGGCTGATTTGAGACCGTTATTTATATCTTCTTTCAAAAAGGTGCCAGTCACGCATCCTTGCCGGGAGAATAAATCACTCAGCCTTTTGTTATTCTTTCACATGACCTTGGAAGATATTCTAAACCGACAACAATCAACCATTTTAAGTTCTTGAGTCTAATTTATATTAGAAACTTGAAATTCCATTTATGAGGAAAGTTGTTGGACGTTTAAAATTATCAATTTGGTCGTTTCTTTAAATATGCATTTATATGCAGTAACGACATAAACATGCACTAACGTCCGAAATATGCAAATATATGCACTATAAAACTCTGTTATTTTACCCCAAAACACCTGAAACGAATTTCTGTTTAAAGAGCATATCAATATCACATCAGGAAAAAAAACATGCAAATATGCAACAATCCGAAGCCTAGTCATAAGTATTACTGTCATTATGTGTGATTGTATATGTTTCCCCACTTTGCACAACACATTACCACTACATAATAATGGTACGTCATAGCTTTTATAAAGTGAAATGTTTCAGTTTCTATATTTAGAAAGAAGTAGCGATATCAAATGTTACGTACAATACGATTTTAACAAAACAAATACCAATCTTTCACCTTAGGTATTTTGTAGTTCAATAGATCAGTATCCTCCACAGCCAGTCTTGGAAGTAGTGCTATTACTGGAGCTATCCTTTGTACCTCATGGATAGTGGCAACTGTGTAGGGCATCCTGAATAATAAAAAAATTAGGTGTAATGTAAATGCTGTACTTTATCAAAACATGAGTAATATAATAATATCAGGCAGTACAAAAGAAAGTGAATTGGTTTTATTGAAATATTGAAGAGTGATTAGCAGTAGAGCTAGATTTAAACTACGTCTGTCTAGATAACAAAACCATATTGTTCTTTGACCTCACTCAACGAGACCAAATTTAATATTCAGTTGAATAATGTACCCTGGGATAAATAAAATGAATAAAATGAAATTTCTATTCTTGCGTCCCATAAAAAATATATTTAACCTTCACCTCGTCACTGCTCCGGAAGTCATGAAGGCAATAAACAAAATCAAATCACCTGCTTCAGGAGCTGACGACTTGCCAATCATTCTTATTAAAAAAATATTACTGTTCATTGAAGATGTCATTGTGCATATTTTTAATAGTTCCATCACAACCGGAGAATTTCCATCAATTTGGAAACTCTCTCACGTTCGCCCATTGCCTAAAACCAAAAATCCAACAAAAGCAGAAGATCTTCGCCCTATTACTACACTCCCTGCACTCTCCAAAGCATTAGAGCATATAATACATGACCAATTAACTAAGTTCCTCGAAAAAAATAACATCTTAAATCCGTTTCAGTCAGGGTTCAGATCTCAGCATAGCACTTGCACTGCTCTAGTAAATATCACTGATGATATTCGTGCCGCTATGGATGAACGACAAGTTACACTGTTATCCCTACTAGATTTTTCTAAGGCTTTCCAAACTATAGACTATGACATACTGATTGCCAAACTATCTACCTTCTACAACTTTTCCCAGTCAACTTTATCTTGGTTTAGCTCCTATTTATCAAATAGAAAACAAAAAGTTGTCACTAATATGTTCCAATGCGAAACTTGTTCCATATGGAGTCCCGCAGGGCAGCGTCCTAGGACCTTTTCTGTTTTCCTTATACATCAACGATTTACCTGAGCACATCACCCATTGTAAATATCACTTATATGCAGATGATATACAATGCTATTTAACCACTAATCCCCTAAATTTAACCACGGCGATTGATCATTTAAACAGTGACATTGAAAGTATCTGCACATGGGCACGTAAAAATGGACTGCAAGTAAACCCAACCAAATCAAAATCTTGGTTCTCGTAAACTACTCTCCACAATCAATATTACAAGCCTACCGAATGTTCTCGTAAACAATGTAGCCATTCCTGTAAGTGATAGCGTCAATAGCCTAGGACTCCAGATCGATAAATTCCTAAATTGGACAGAACATATTAATAGAGTATGCAAGAAAACTTACGACTCCCTCCATTCTCTTCAGCGTTTAAAAAACCTTCTTCCGGAATCCATTAAAGAGTCCCTGGTTCATTCTCTCATTTAGATTATTGTGATGCAGCATATGTTGATTTAACCGAAGATCTGGGAAAACGTTTGCAGCGCATTCAGAATGCCTGCGTTCGATTCATATTTAATAAAAAGCGCTTCGACCACATCTCCCATTGTTATCAGACACTAGGATGGTGCAATCTAAATACCCGCCGCCGCATTCATTCTCTAACACTTTATATAAAATAATTAATAGTAAGAAACCTACTTATCTGTCCTCTAAATTTAAATTTCTCGGCGATACTCACCCACTAAATACCCGTTCTAAAGGAAATACAACACTCGCCGTTCTAACGCACAAATCTAATTTCTTTTCCAAATCTTTCATACTATTTGTCACCAAAGCTTGGAATGACACCACTGAAAGCATCAGAAACTCTGAGTTGACTTTTAAACTTTGGCTTAAAGAATATCTTTCTAATGTAGGTCTTCAGTAGGAAAGAAAAAAAAATGTTACACACGAAACTATTCCTGGCGTTACTATGCAGTCGTTTTTTTCTTCTCTCCCTTTCTATTTCTTCTCATTTTCTTTTCTATTCCCTTCTGATACATGTGTATGAATGTATACATTATAGACAATCACTTAAGTAGGTGCATCATTTTATCTATAGATAGCGAATCATAGGAATGTATTTTATGTTATATATAATCAAGATTGACGTATTTGTTTCTCCTTGTATAGTTTAACATGTTTTTAGCATATCTCTTGTTTGTTTTAGTGTTTATTTTATATGTAATAAATTTCATTTTCATTTTTCATGTTTTATTTTCTGTATTGTTATGTATGTCGGTAACTCTTTAACGTGCCTAACTGTATGTCATTTTTAATCTCGTCGTAAAAAAAAGAGAGAGATCCGACTGTAAAGAAAAATGTAAATGGCTGAATGGAAGAAAAGGTTATGCCTTAACTCCGCCATTTTAAATAATAAATAAATAAATAAATAAATATACATAATCAGGTGCTTTTGCACCAAAGATGATAGTTAACATTGAGCCACCGAGCCCCTATATAACCAACGGAAGGAAGCAGGCAGGAAACAAAAATTTTAAAAAATTCGAGATAAAGAAATAAAAAAATACACTGTGTTCCTGAGCGCAAAGGAACTTATTCTTGGCTATATAAAAAGTGTTGCGTTTACGACGCAGGATATCCTGTTTCGATTCCCAGTGGCTACTAACGTGGCTCCGGTAAAGCCGTAGGTCCACGTTTCGTACAGTCTCACTGCTAAAAGGAGCATTAAACTAGGTTTCATTGGTACTGGAGTTTCCGAACCATACAATGGCGGCCATTTTGAAATCGGTGCTCCATATGGAACATCTTTTGATACAGCGTTACTTAGTTTTCCAAGACCTTTCGAACGAGTTATTACTCGACCCATGTTCCCATTTGACATTTGAAAGTTAAATATCTGTTACACCCACTTAGGGAGGGCGGAGAGGGGTACTTTTGGCGGAATTGGGTTTCCCCTTAGCAATATATAACGTGTACTTGAAACACTTCTTCTATGATTTACCATTTTTTAAATATTTCCGTGGATTGATTAAAATGACCCACCCTGTATATATATATCTATATCTATATCTATATATATATATATATATATATATATATATATATATATATATATATATATATATATACTTTAAAAAGGACAGAGAAAAATGCATACTTTACTGTGAAATACAAATTCACAGACAACGCTTTTATGTAATATTTTAACCAAACTTTAAATTCACTTACGCATGTGAATGCTATGACATATTTTATGATGCTTGATGTCAAATAAACTGTACTTGTATTTGTGACAAAAGCTTAAGTAGCGAATAGCTGTAGAGAGAGCTGTTCATTTTTTAAAAAAAAAATCGGAGTTCAGCTGCTTTTCTGGAAAACTAGCTAGTAGCTGCAGTGAGTTACAATTTTACCATGTAGCTGTAGCTATAGTGCAGCTACCTTTGAAAAGTAGCTTTCCGATCAATCCACGTAGTAAAATATTGTTGGCAAATGGCGAATATACAATACACTTTCCTTCTAAGGGTGCGTCTCGGGTCTATTTTCGCCGAGCTTCCTTGCCTCGATTTCAAAAAGCGGTAAAAGGAAATTTGTCATATTTTTTCAGTTGGTTTTCTGTATGCTCAGAAAACCCTTATAATTAGGAATATGATTATGAGTACTCGGGTCATAACAAAAGGAGAAGCAAGTAAACCATGGCCTTACTCACCTGAACCGATGAAAATTACTAAGCACTGCTTAAATCCATTAATTTCCAAGATAGATATGCAAAATCTTTATCGAGTGAGAAAAAGTGATGTCAACCGGTTCGGCTGCAGCCCTGAGTCAGAGGCTCAGCTCGAGGTTCCACTCGATTCAACTAAGCCAATAGCTTTAGCCGGTTTGATTGGAACGAGGTATTGGCTCGGTTCGGCTCGGCTTAAGTGAGTCATCGACTCGAACGGACTTGGTTGCAATGAGCCTTCAGCTCGGCCAAGGTGAGCCATCGCCTCGGTTGGGGTGAGCCATCAGCACGGTTCGCCTCAGCTCAGGTGAGCCATTGGTTCGAGCCGGCTCGGTTGGGATGAGCCATCGACTCGGTTCGATTCGGCCCGATTGAGCCGAGGGCTTGAGCCGGCTCGGTTGGGTTTGCTGTTGTCTCGGCTCACTTTTAGGTTCGGCTTGGTGGTGTCTGAGCCGTGAGCCGAGCTGCTCAAGCAGTTGACAACACTAGTCCTTTGATCTTGAGGCAAAATCGATTTGAAATCAGCCCAGAAACACACACCTCATCTCCACTTACAAAATACTCATGTGATGTTATTTGGGGTAAGGTGACGGCCAATGTTTCATGAAACTGAGTGCATTCTTGGGAGATAGACTCTAGCAAATGGTGATACTATTGAAAGCTATTAAGAAGTTTAGTGAAAAAATGTCAGTACGTCGTGAAAACCTATCTAAAATGATTTTGATGCACCAAGATAATATAAAGTCCATAGGTGTAACAACAAACTGGGAGGATTTTTTTCTATTACTTAATAATAATAATAATAATAATAATAATAATAATAATAATAATAATAATAATAACATGAACGGCGTTCCGGTAATAACGAATTAGGTATTCGGAATGATAGTGATCTTCAGAACACTAAAACTCCAGATTTATCTTCAGATTTACCTATAACTTACGGATCGATGAAAGAAGTGATTTACAGTGAGGAGGAATCACTTTGGGATATATAGAAAAGGTTTTATGCCTTTACACCTTCTTACTTTTGGATATATTAAAAAAATTAGTCTATCTCCTTCGTGCAATACATGTACTGTAAAAGTGTACGGCAGGAATAACAGACAAATAAGAAAATGAGCAAATAGAGCATGCAGTGAGATTAGAACCAAGTTCAAAAGTACTAAATTCACACAGAAATTAAGAACTTATCACTCATGGCTATCAGAACAACTACGAGGTTTTGTTAAAACTTTATGAGTAGAGAACGAACTTGTCAACAACTCTTCTTTTTTTAAAAACAAATTTTGTGGTCAAAAAGCTTGTGTTGTTTACCTACAACCAAACCTTTTGCTTTTACCAAATACTATGATGTTCTAAACGTATCATTACATTAAATTACAAAACAAGAAAACAAACAGACAATAAAGAACTGAGTATTTCAAACAGCAAACTGTGACCTGTGTTCGGAAAACCCGTTATTTGTTCCTATTATTTCCCCTACCATTCCTTAGAATGCGTTGTTGCAAAACCTACAGTTTTAAGGTACTTAGAAAAGTTCGAAACGAACATTTTAACGAAAGCAAACTCTATATTATGTGTTAGCGCTACATTAACTTTAGTACATATCACAAGTAAGAATACATGCACAGTTATTGAAGGTGCTCAACATAGTTGCAATTCTTGTAAAACTAAAGTTCATAGAACAAGACTTGTATCTATAAATCTTTAGGATCTTCCAGTTTACAGATGTCAAATGGAATCAAATGTCTCAAACTTTGAAACAACTTTCTGTAATTATCGAGCGTGTAAGCGGACCTGTTTGGAAATCACGCCACCACTGATATTAAACTTCAGCTATATTTCAAGCATGAAATATTACCTTAAAATGGCCTTTTATTACTTAAATGTCAGAACGCACCATAAGTGTCACGCATGCCGTTTTGTTTCAGAGCATAATCGTGGAACGGAAGACTGGGAAACTTTATTTGTTTCCTTCCATATCATGAAAGTAACGACATATGCTGAGTTAGTACTATACTACACACATATATGATGCATTCAGAACAAGCAGAATTATGACAAATACACAAGTTATGAGAAATTGAGATAAGTTTGGTGGGACAAACTGCACGGAAAAGTTGGCACTTCGTTTATTGTAAAGAGTTATTTACTGTATCTGGACATGAATCACTTAAGCTCTGGAGGAAGTTTCAGAAAGAGATCATAAAGGTTAAAAGACGTTCAAACTGACCAAAAGTTAACTTGATTCCATTGTGTATTGAACACCATTTATTGTAAGGATACAACACCGAAAAAATTATTCAAATACCATATATTAAATTATGTATACATTTGTCAACATAACTTACATATAGGAAAATAGAAATAATTGTCAAGATTTAAATGTTCTTTCTGCCTTTGAAACATTTTAAATTACATAGGAAACAGTCATTAGTTTCTTTCTTACCTTTTAACGTAATTCACGTAGGATGGTGAATTAACTCCTATAACTGTGTCTATTTCTTTCTGGACTTTTTTCTGAACTTCAGGATGCAGCACCTTATATAAGATTATGAAACTTAACGTGTTACTAGCTGTATCCAATCCACCAAAGAGCATGTCCGTTATTATGTCGTTACAAGATGACTCTGCAAATATTTATGCATAAATATTAAGAGAAAAAGTAACTGTAACAATAAAGAATTGTGTGGTGTGGATACGACCTTTTATGTGAACTTATGAGAACTGAAAAGAAAGTACTGGCAGTAATATGATCACATTGAACATGAATACACAATTGTGTAGTGTTACTAGCAGACATAGTAAAAAACTATTCATAGCACTCAGGGTTGCTCGTTTACTATCTGTATGCAGACGAAGACATAGGAGTTAAATGTTAGTATGAAATTATACTACTGTAAGCATGTTTTTTGAATTACAGCATCGCTGCATAAAGATTAAGGTATCCCGTGGAAGAAACAATATACGGTTTCTTGCAGGCCTCCTGGAAATCTATGATAATGAAATATTTTCCTTTTAGACTGACCTACCCTTCAGAAGCAGCATTTCGATCAAGACGTGAAAAAACTAAAGATTTACCACGTGCACAAATCTTGTCCCCGAAGCGCAGTAATCGAGTTGGTTTTTCGGTAAATCAGGGCCGGATAGCAAGGGACCTAGTAACAGAGGTAGGACGAAAGCACATCATATGTTTTATGTTTTATGTTACGTGCTAGGAGTCTAAAAATCGAACCTGTTCAACACTTATAAATTTTACAATTTACGCTCTTACAAGTGGCCGTGTGGGGCGTTACAAGGTAGGAGCACAAGCGTTTCTTGATCTAATCATCGCCATGAATTGAACCTGGTACAATTATAAAAGCTTGAATTGAAAAATTTCAATGAATGGTGTCATCCTCGTTCTCCAGCTGGATCCCCATAATTTCCTCCAAAATGCCTGAAAGCTTAAAGTAATTCTTATATTAATGTGTGAAGCGTATCATGTGAACAGTTTCCATCTTACGGTTTCTCCTAACTGGACAGTAAATATCGCGTTCTACCGGCGGTTCTGATAACAACATCTTAATTCAGAGAAGGAGAATAGTTCCATGCACGACCTATTATTATGCTGTAAGGCAATCTCCGTAGTCACAATTCTGCTTTTTGAAATACAAAGCCCGTGAGCCGCCCTGTACTCTACAAATATGATCCCTGTGACTTTGGCAACTTCTCTAACTGAAGGAAGTACTTAGAAGACAACACTTTGTTATCGAAAACATCCTTTTGTATGAGATAGTGGATCTTATCCTGAAAATTGATATAAATAATACTATTGCTGATGGTCAGGGACTTGCAGCGTTGTAAAATTAAGTCATAAATATGACTGGGATAGACATTGTTTCCATGTACTAGTTTGTAAGATCTAAAACAATGGATTTAACTCTATAGATGTGTTGTCGTCACTTTTTCTAATCATCATAGTTATGGCTTTATGTTAAATCATCCTTAATTTAATTTGATCAGTTCAATTCCATTTTCCAGGTGGATTTTGAAAATTTGTCTTTTCTATTTTTAACGGAGAAATAAGATTGTGGATCAAACTTGATTTTGGAACTTTAAATTCATGATAGACACAGTGTCCGGCTGTCTGTTATATGTTTTGCTCCATAACAATCAATATTGAAACTTGAAATTGTAGTATACGTATTTCTACCAAAATTCCGGTTTGAAAAGAGCGATATACAGAACTAAAACCTTCATTTGTAAGTTTGATTCTGTATACTTACATTCACGCGTATATACCGCTACCTGTTACTATTTATGTTCTATATACACAATTTTAAAAGAAGAAACGGATTTTTCATATTACTTGTGGTTAACATAGCGGTATGAGAAAACGAAACTAATTGTTGGATTCTATATATCATATGACATTCGATATAGGTTTGAAGTGATATTGTGGTAATGCCACTACCATGTGATTACGGCTTCCATAGGCAGTTTTGTCAGCGAGTATCTGATACCTTAAGACTTCATTGTCACTCATGGGTTAAGACTTCGTTACCTATATATGTTGAATATTCTTTTCGGGAAAATTCCTAACAGTTGAACATGAGGTGATTGATCAAGATCCGCCTAATGTGCAGGAAGCTGAAGCTTTCCTCCCGGACCAGATATCTGGTAGAACTGAGTCGCGTGTTTGCATACACTACCTGAGTTCTGTTCTTTCCTCTGTACGACTAGGACAAACACAATGCATCTGATCCTTGTTGATCAGGGAGAAGTAACTCCTCCTTTTTCCCTACATCTCCATTGTGTTAATTTTCATATTTCTCACTGGGAGATATAGTCGTTTTATAATCTTAGATTATGTATGTACTACACAGTCGAATGCCTAAAATATGTATTTATACGTAAATATGTCACACATGTTTGAATCGTTATTGCATCAATGTAGAATTTTCTATTTTCTATTTTCTCAGTAAGAAACAGTCAACGTTAGATATGACACTCTCTAGCGCGAATTCTCTCGTAAGAATAGGTAGTTTTTAATGTACTGCCCTCAAAGCAAATTGGCAGATGGTTTCATAAAATTACGTAATTCATGCTTGTCTCTCTCGCGTAGTTCGATGTACCTTGAGCTTGCAATGATAAAATTAAATCGCTTTTTGTTTATATATAGGGCGATTATAATTAAAGTGCTGCTATTCACAGTGGTCCAGCTCGGGCTGTAATGAACGTATTACATTGAAATTTGTTCAATATACTAATGAGACCATGCAGAAGAGAGTAATACATTAGTTCTACTTCCCACCACCAGGGGAAAACGTGGCGCAGTATAAGTATTACGAACTTGGAAATGGTAATGAATGTATGGATAAGACGATTATCTAGGTCGAAGAGGTCAAACATGTGAGATAAATGTCATTCAAAGAAGATGAATGGGAGGGTTTTGTAACAAATGGTTCAAAGGGAACAACTTTAGGAACAACTACAAGTTATCAAAATGTGAAACTTCGTTTCCATATAATGGTAACAAATGGTGAGATGGAAATAACTTTATTAACATTTGCGGTTACAATGACTGATTTACATAACAAGACCCGCATGGCACCAGATACATGGCACAAATGTTGCATCTGCAAAATGGCGTGCACAATAATTGCTTGCAGCAGCTTCAGAGGAACTGTTGCAACATGCCTTATGTTACCCTTGAGATTCGGCAGAGACTGAACATTTCCATGGTAGTCTCAAGCTTTCAGATATTCCTCAGCCAAAAGTCTGTGACAACTTGGACTCATCGTCACAATATTTTGTGTGAATTTATATTTTTTGTATCTGAACTTTTGAGGTACCCTGTTGTTTGGACTCTACAACCAACGGGAATTATTGGATTTAAGAAATACGTTCTGCTATTGGTGTGAAATGGACTATTTATATGCGAAAATAATACAAAAATAAAGAAATTTTTGTCTTTCTTCTAAAAAGAAGAAATAAAAGAATAAAGAAGAGACATTAATTGTGAAGAAAAACTGAAAAGAAATCACTCTGAAAAGTAATAGAGATGTTTCGTATAGAGTTTTATGTATTTATACGTCAATAGTCAACTGTGTACCATTGCGCTCTTCCTCCTGGCTGGTGCCTTCCTTTCCTCACGCGAGAAGCTAGGAAGAATTGAACGTTGCCTGAGGTGCTATTTCGCAGCACCGAAGCAATCCCATCCGTGCTTTCTGTACTGCCACGTCAACGAGTTGCTGTATGATTGTTTGAGTGGCTGTGTTTGAAATCAAAGAGGGACTTATTCTAATTGAATTCATTGCTGTTTTTGTGGTTTTTGCTTTTCTTTCTTTTGTCTCTCTTTTGCTTTTACGTCGCTTGGTACTATTATCGAAATCTTTGGACTTTTCGAATCATTTTGATTATCCATCGTTTGGATTTATTTCCGTTTGAGAAAAATTGTTTGCTGTATTTTCTATTGAGATGAAAGGAAAGGAAAGCCCAGCAGTTAACGTAATTGCGGTAAGTGAAGAAATATTATTTCTGTATTTCTCTCTGTTTTCTTTTGGGTTGTTAAGTTTTCTGCTTTAAAGGAGTGTTTTCTTCATAGTTTGTGTTCTATATTCTGTTTGAGGTACTATTGTCTTTGGTTTAGTTAGTTGAGTTAATTTAGCGTCCCTATTGAGTTGCTCCAATTATTAGTATTCTTGATTAATTGGTTTAAAGATTAATTTACTTTAGCGTCCCCATTGAGTTGCTTCAATTACTGTTATTTTTGGTTAATTGGTTTAAAGATTGATCCAATTTAGCGTCCCCATTGAGTTGCTTCAATTAATGTTATTTTTGGTTAATTGGTTTAAAGATTGATTTAATTTAGCGTCCCCATTGAGTTGATTCAATTACTGTTATTTTTGGTTAATTGGTTTAAAGATTGATTCAATTTAGCGTCCCGATTGAGTTCCTTCAATTACTGTTATTTTTGGTTAATTGGTTTAAAGATTGATTCAATTTAGCGTCCCCATTGAGTTGCTTTAAGTACTAGTATTTTTGGTTACTTGGTTTAAAGGTTGATTTAATTTAGCGTCCCCATTGAGTTGCTTCAATTACTAATATTTTTTGGTTAATTGGTCTGAAGGTTGATTTAATTTAGGGTCCCCATTGAGTTGCTTCAATTACTAGTATTCTTGGTTAATTGGTCTGAAGGTTGATTTAATTTAGCGTCCCCATTGAGTTGCTTCCATTTCGACTATTCTTACATAATTAATTGGGAGGTTAGTTGCTCTAGTTTCTCGTCTCATTTAATTTTCAGTTTCAGGGTTTTTGTAATTAATTAGGTTTGAAGTTCGGTTAGTTTAATTTAGTGTCATAATTCTTTTCAGTTTTGAGTAATCTTGCGTTAATGGTCAATTCTGTAAAAGTTTTTTTAGATTTACCGTCCTTTTTTGTTCTTTCAGTTTTGAGTAATTTTGTCGTAGTAATATAGTTTGTGGATAGTTTTTTTTATTTAGTGTCCCATTCGGATTGTTAGTTTCGAGTGCTTTTGCAACGTTAACCTTATTGTTTGAAGGTTTCTTTCATGTAAGTTGGTATATTGGATTATTATTCAAGTTCGGTACTCTTGGTTTATTTGATCTAGTTGAATGAAACTAGCTTTCAAATTAAAATTACTAAAGAATAAATTTGATTCTGTGTTTTAACTTCATTTCCTGTTGTTGGTGCTTATTTTGTATTAAGTTTGGTTTTATTTAATTGTTAAATCAACCGTTTGAATTGGTTCATTAATTTTTTTTTGCTACAATTTGTAGTCCTAATTGATTTTCTTTGAACTTATAATTTATCGTTTGTTTGCTACTAATTTTCCGATTGGCGTTTGAGTAGCAAATTTTATTCCCAGTTCACGTAAGTTTTTTGATTTGAAGCTTAGCTTAGTTCTGTAAAATCTTCTGCCAGATCTAATAGCTTTCTTGGATTATCGTTGTTCTATGAAACTATTTATTGGCAGTTAGTTTGGTTCTGAAATTTTCGGATAGCTGTTTTTTTTTTTTTTTTTTTTTTTTTTGTTTTCTGGAGTTATATTTTCTGAAAATTAATTATATTGCTTTAGCTTCTGTTTAGGGTCTTTCGCATATTATTGTTTCATTAATCTGTTATTGATAACGTTTCTTCTGAAAGTTCTCGATTTGGAAATAGCGTCCCAAATTAAATATTTAGGTTTGAACACCACTCGCTAAAAAAAATCTTTAAAACTCGTTGATTAACTGTAACAATTTAGTCTCCAAATTATAGCAATTAATTATTTGATTCAAATCTGTTTGGTTCATTTAAATTAATTTTTGTTGAGCTTTAAAATAATTATATTTATAATCTAATTTGGTCGGTTGACTATTGGCTTACTTATAAATAATTCTATCAATTTGGAATTTGATTAGTTGTAGAAGTCTGTGATTGACGGTGTGACCAAATTAAATCATTCTATTTAATATAAGAATTTATAATAGAGTTGTGAACTTTCAATATTTATTAATTTTTGGAACTGTTGTTACACTACGGATTGAATGAGATTTGAATTATATATATATATGGTGATTAAAAAGTAATATTTTTCTTCTGTTTTAATGCAAACTGTTAAAGAAAATAAATTGTTAAATTGAATTTAGTTGATTTTGAATGAATATATTGCTAGTGTAATTCTTTAAGATCTTAATTCTTTAATTGTTAATTCTTGACTTTAGATAATTTACTTAAGGGATATATATTTATATATACAGAGACTGACAATTTTTCAGGAGCACGGCTGTGATTCTTAAAGCACTCCACTGTATTGTGATTTGCCGAATCGTCCTTGTAATTCTTATTACGGAATTTTTTTGTGGGATCGTTGGACGAACTAGATGGTTTTTCACTTTTAAGCGCGGGAGCATTACAAGTCACATGGACCTAGATCAGGGGATCTTGCTGGCTACGCATTCGGGAAAATTCGGCACTGAAGGTTTCACGAAGGAAATCGTTCCCATGGCGATTGATGTGCAGTGTTACTCCGTCTTGCATGAAAACAGTGCTCTCAAAACAGTTCCATGTCTATAGCGCAGAATCACATGTCCCACTAGAAGATCCGTGTATCTTGCCGATGTCACGGTACAGGTGACAGCTCCTTGAGGAGTATTCTCCTCAAAGAAAAACAGGCCAATAATGAACGTTCCTGTGAATCCAGACTATACAGTCACGTACGCAGGGCGTAATGGATGCTCCTGCACAACATTGAAATTATCCGAGTCCTATGCTCAATTGTTTTCCGTGTTTACTGCCCTTTCTAGTGCGAAATACGCCTCATGAGTCCGCATCATACCCCACGACCACATGTCATCCAGTTTCCTTCGTGTCAAGGCTTTGTTGCGGATCTAGGGCTTTGAGTTGCTATACTGTGAGGAATACTGTAAGGATACCAGTGTAAAGTTACCCTAAGTACTTTCTACACTGTTAACCAATTCACGTGACACAGCCTGAGAACTGGTAGCGGAGTATGGAGCACGTGATGTGTTTCCCACAACAACAACAACAACCTCGCAAACAACCTCCGTTGGAATGGGCCGTTTTCCTCTTCCAGGAGCCACATGCAACTCACCCATTGTCTTGAATTTTAGTATCATATTATGTAAGCCATTTCCCGATATTCTATATGCTTTCAGATGCCGATATTCCCTTATTGCTGCACTGTAATTGCTCCGGAGCTGCGGTTGCTCAGTGCTAGAGCGTTCACCTCTGGTTTGTGGATCCGTATTTCGATTCCCGCTCGCGGTAATTGAGTTTTGTGGTGGAAAAACAACGGTTGAATATATATGTTGAAACAGTTGGGAGCAAGAGCAACCAGCATGATCAGAATGTCAGTGTCTTCAGCTACAACGGCAACATGGCTGTATGACGTTGCCATATTGATTGTTGTTATGACAATCATTGCACGAAGACCTTTTGAGTAGCTATGTCCGATGGTCATTTTTGGAACAGAACGATTGGCGTACACAGTTTGCCACAGCTCTTTCAGACCACTACCAGACAATGTATCCAACAGCACCCATGAATAATATGAGGAGGTGAATCCACCAAGTTTTAAAAGTACATTTGACAAATCTTCATTTTGCTTCACAGTCTCGACAATTTCTGATGGCTTGAGGTATAAGGGCTGATCAAATGTCACGAAAGAAAGAGAGTTTCCACACAGTCCTGAAGCAGACTGAAGAGCTCTGTATCAGATCAACTCTTGAGTCAGATGGGTTCAAGTTTATAAACGGTAACACTCCTACTGTACTTACTTACCCACTGTACCTTTAAAGATTTTCCGTGTATCCACCAACTTGATAATAATCTCCACCCATGCACTTTACCGTCCACAAGAGATCCAAGATCATTCAACTACTAGCAGACGTAGGAACAGTAGTTTTCATAGCATTTAGATCAGTGCAATAACTGTGGGTTTGAGCTGGCATAGTGTATATTGTTTTATTGAAACCTTTCGAAACTTTCCCAATTCCTGAGCAGCTAGTGTATTCCTCTGACGATGTATCTGTCTTGGTAGGAACAACTCAATATTAGGTGGAATGTATTGTATTCCTTCCAAGCTCTGAAACGTGTTGTGTTCACGTAACTTTGAGGTCCGCATCATCAAAAGAAAATTGCTTAAAAATACATTCCCCGATTTCTATATCATTAGAAACAGCAAATCCTAAACTATGATCGAAATTAACATGTTTCCCTCAACTAAGACGTCTGTGTAAGAAGATTTTCACAGCAAGTTGAGTAGGAGATATGAATGATAGTAGTCGTGTGGCTCTCATAATGGAATGTTCTCTTGAATAGCACAACTTCTTTCAACATAATGTCTCCTTCTTACATTTTCATAATAATACTTTCTATCAGAATACTCAGCGTTTTGGGAATTATCGTGCTATCAGCCATTGTGTCTTCTGCAATAACAGGAAAACTCCAGCTTGAATATCTTCATGAATAATTTCTGCTGTTGTTTCCATTATTCGACGTTTCTGTCAGCTGGATCTTATTTACGGTCACCATACCATTTTGTATTCAAACTTTCAAATGCTGTATCTTTTAGAGTAATTAATTTTTTTTCTGGGAATGTTGTAATGATGAGACTGTCACGGTAGTAGCCTTTGAGTATTTTCATAAGCTGCTTTGATGAGTATATATAATTATGTTCATATAAATCTTTCAATTTTAAAATCAATTCGTACAAAGTATACTGACATTCATCATTCTGATCGAGAAATTCACACAACATCTCAAATGCCAAAAGCTGACGTTAAATTGGAGGTCTACCTGGTTTACTGAATATATCAGGACTGACAATATTTGTAGCTGGTATTGGTGCTAATTATGAATATGATTTGAAGAAGATTATTGTTTTATCTACTGTAAGTCAGCTTGGCCTTATAATAATAATTTTGTCCATAGGATTTCCTGTATTGGCTTTTTTTCATCTATTGACACATGCTTTATTTAAGGCATTACATTTTTTATGTGCAGGAGCAATCATTCATGGTGTGGGAGATACACAAGATATTCGTAGAATAGGAGCACTTGTAAGTCAAATGCCTCTTACTTTATCTTGTTTAAATGTAGCTAACTTGGCTTTATGTGGAATACCATTTTTAGCTGGGTTTTATTCTAA